>NW_027478518.1:600000-900000 GCF_051014685.1 Ptiloglossa arizonensis
TTTCCCCTAGGCCATTCTGGTTAAGCGATTGGAGCCTTCTCATCCATTTCTTAGCTTCAAACTCCCATATCTCGCGAACGGATTGACCTAACCCAAAAATTCCTGTTGTGTCTGAAAGTAGAAACTCGCCCGATTATAACGGTATGTGTATTTTTTCCCTAGGCCATTCTGGTTAAGCGTTTGGAGCAGCAGAATTGCGAAAAATTTTTTGCCTTCTCAACCATTTCTTGGCTTCAAACTCCCATATCTCGCGAACGGATTGACATAACCCAAAATTTCCTATTGCATCGGAAAGTAGAAACTCACCCGATTACAACGGTATGTGTATTTTTTCCCTAGGCCATTCTGGTTAAGCGTTTGGAGCAGCAGAATTGCGAAAAATTTTTTGCCTTCTCAACCATTTCTTAGCTTCAAAGTCCCATATCTCGCGAACGGATTGACCAAACCCAAAAATTCCTTCTGCGTCTGTAAGCAGAAACTCGCCCGATTACAACGGAATGGGTATTTCTTCCCTAGGCCATTCTGGTTAGGCGTTTGGAGCAGCAGAAGTGCGAAAAATTTGTTGTCTTCTCAACCATTTCTTGGCTTCAAACTCCCATATCTCGCGAACGGATTGACCGAACCCAAAAATTCCTATTGCATCTGAAAGAAGAAACTCGCCCGATTACAACGGTATGTGTATTTTTTCCCTAGCCCATTCTGGTTAAGCGTTTGGAGCAGCAGAAATGCGAAAAATTTGTTGTCTAGTCAACCATTTCTTAGCTTCAATGTCCCATATCTCTCCGAACGGATTTACCTAACCCAAAAATTCCTATTGTAACTGAAAGTAGAAACTCTCCCGATTACAACGGTATGTGTATTTTTTCAATAGCCCATTCTGGTTAAGCGTTAGGAGCAGCAGAATTGCGAAAAATTTGTTGCCTTCTCAACCATTTCTTGGCTTCAAACTCCCATATCTCGCGAACGGATTGACCGAACCCAAAAATTCCTATTGCATCTGAAAGAAGAAACTCGCCCGATTACAACGGTATGTGTATTTTTTCCCTAGCCCATTCTGGTTAAGCGTTTGGAGCAGCAGAAATGCGAAAAATTTGTTGTCTAGTCAACCATTTCTTAGCTTCAATGTCCCATATCTCTCCGAACGGATTGACCTAACCCAAAAATTCCTATTGTAACTGAAAGTAGAAACTCGCCCGATTACAACTGTATGCGTATTTTTTCCGTAGGCCATTCTGGTTAAGCGTTTGGTGCAGCCGAATTGCGAAAAATTTTTTGCCTTCTCAACCATTTCTTGGCTTCAAACTCCCATATCTCGCGAACGGATTGACCTAACCCAAAAATTCCTGTTGTGTCTGAAAGTAGACACTCGCCCGATTACGACGGTATGTGTATTTTTTCCCTAGGTCATTCTGGTTAAGCGTTTGGAGCAGCAGAATTGCGAAAAATTTTTTGCCTTCTCAACCATTTCTTGGCTTCAAACTCCCATATCTCGTGAACGGATTGACCGAACCCAAAAATTCCTATTGCATCTGAAAGAAGAAACTCGCCCGATTACAACGGTATGTGTATTTTTTCCCTAGCCCATTCTGGTTAAGCGTTTGGAGCAGCAGAATTGCGAAAAATTTGTTGTCTAGTCAACCATTTCTTAGCTTCAGAGTCCCATATCTCTCCGAACGGATTGACCTAACCCAAAAATTCCTATTGTAACTGAACGTAGAAACTCGCCCGATTACAACGGTATGTGTATTTTTTCAATAGCCCATTCTGGTTAAGCGTTTGGAGCAGCAGAATTGCGAAAATTTGTTGCCTTCTCAACCATTCTTGGCTTCAAACTCCGATATTTCGCGGACGGATTGACCTAACCCAAAAATTCCTATTGCATCTGAAAGTAGAAACTCGCCCGATTACAACGGTACGTGTATTTTTTCCCTAGCCCATTCTGGTTAAGCGTTTGGAGCAGCAGAATTGCGAAAAATTTGTTGCCTTCTCAACCATTCTTGGCTTCAAACTCCGATATTTCGCGGACGGATTGACCTAACCCAACAATTCCTATTGCATCTGAAAGTAGAAACTCGCCCGATTACAACTGTATGCGTATTTTTCCCCTAGGCCATTCTGGTTAAGCGTTTGGAGCAACAGAATTGCGAAAAATTTTTTGCCTTCTCAACCATTTCTTGGCTTCAAACTCCCATATCTCGCGAACGGATTGACCTAACCCAAAAATTCCTATTGCATTTGAAAGTAGAAACTCGCCCGATTACAGCGGTACGTGTATTTTTCCCCTAGGCCATTCTGGTTAAGCGATTGGAGCCTTCTCAACCATTTCTTAGCTTCAAACTCCCATATCTCGCGAACGGATTGACCTAACCCAAAATTTCCTATTGCATCGGAAAGTAGAAACTCACCCGATTACAACGGTATGTGTATTTTTTCCCTAGGCCATTCTGGTTAAGCGTTTGGAGCAGCAGAATTGCGAAAAATTTTTTGCCTTCTCAACCATTTCTTAGCTTCAAAGTCCCATATCTCGCGAACGGATTGACCAAACCCAAAAATTCCTTCTGCGTCTGTAAGCAGAAACTCGCCCGATTACAACGGAATGGGTATTTCTTCCCTAGGCCATTCTGGTTAGGCGTTTGGAGCAGCAGAAGTGCGAAAAATTTGTTGTCTTCTCAACCATTTCTTGGCTTCAAACTCCCATATCTCGCGAACGGATTGACCAAACCCAAAAATTCCTGCTGAGTCTGAAAGTAGAAACTAGCCCGATTACAACTGTATGCGTATTTTTTCCCTAGGCCATTCTGGTTAAGCGTTTGGAGCAGCAGAATTGCGAAAAATTTGTTGTCTTCTCAACCATTTCTTAGCTTCAAACTCCCATATCTCGCGAACGGATTGACCTAACCCAAAAATTCCTATTGCATCTGAAAGGTAAACTCGCCCGATTACAACGGTATGCGTATTTTTTCCCTAGCCCATTCTGGTTAAGCGTTTGGAGCAGCAGAATTGCGAAAAATTTGTTCTCTTCTCAACCATTTCTTAGCTTCAAACTCCCATATTTCGCGAACGGATTGACCTAACCCAAAAATTCCTATCGTAACTGAAAGTAGAAACTCGTCCGATTACAACGGTATGGGTATTTTTTCCCTAGGCCATTCTGGTTAAGCGTTTGGAGCAGCAGAAGTGCGAAAAATTTGTTGTCTTCTCAACCATTTCTTAGCTTCAAAGTCCCATATCTCGCGAACGGATTGACCAAACCCAAAAATTCCTTCTGCGTCTGGAAGTAGAAACTCGCCCAATTACAACGGTATGCGTGTTTTTTCCCTAGGCCATTCTGGTTAAGCGTTTGGAGCAGCAGAATTGCGAAAAATTTGTTCTCTTCTCAACCATTTCTTAGCTTCAAACTCCCATATCTCGCGAACGGATTGACCTAACCCAAAAATTCCTATTGCATTTGAAAGTAGAAACTCGCCCGATTACAGCGGTACGTGTATTTTTCCCCTAGGCCATTCTGGTTAAGCGATTGGAGCCTTCTCATCCATTTCTTAGCTTCAAACTCCCATATCTCGCGAACGGATTGACCTAACCCAAAAATTCCTGTTGTGTCTGAAAGTAGAAACTCGCCCGATTATAACGGTATGTGTATTTTTTCCCTAGGCCATTCTGGTTAAGCGTTTGGAGCAGCAGAATTGCGAAAAATTTTTTGCCTTCTCAACCATTTCTTGGCTTCAAACTCCCATATCTCGCGAACGGATTGACATAACCCAAAAATTCCTATCGTAACTGAAGGCAGAAACTCGTCCGATTACAACGGTATGGGTATTTTTTCCCTAGGCCATTCTGGTTAAGCGTTTGGAGCAGCAGAATTGCGAAGAATTTGTTGTCTTCTCAACCATTTCTTAGCTTCAAAGTCCCATATCTCGCGAACGGATTGACCAAACCCAAAAATTCCTTCTGCGTCTGTAAGCAGAAACTCGCCCGATTACAACGGAATGGGTATTTCTTCCCTAGGCCATTCTGGTTAGGCGTTTGGAGCAGCAGAAGTGCGAAAAATTTGTTGTCTTCTCAACCATTACTTGGCTTCAAACTCCCATATCTCGCGAACGCATTGACCTAACCCAAAAATTCCTATTGCATTAGAAACTAGAAACTCACCCGATTACAGCGTTACGTGTATTTTTCCCCTAGGCCATTCTGGTTAAGCGACTGGAGCCTTCTCAACCATTTCTTAGCTTCAAACTCCCATATCTCGCGAACAGATTGACCTAACCCAAAAATTCCTATTGCATCGGAAAGTAGAAACTCGCCCGATTACAACGGTATGTGTATTTTTTCAATAGCTCATTCTGGTTAAGCGTTAGGAGCAGCAGAATTGCGAAAAATTTGTTGCCTTCTCAACCATTTCTTGGCTTCAAACTCCCATATTTCGCGGACGGATTGTCCTAACCCAAAAACTCCTATTGCATCTGAAAGTAGAAACTCGCCCGATTACAACTGTATGCGTATTTTTTCCCTAGGCCATTCTGGTTAAGCGTTTGGAGCAGCCGAATTGCGAAAAATTTGTTGCCTTCTCAACCATTTCTTGGCTTCAAACTCCCATATTTCGCGGACGGATTGTCCTAACCCAAAAATTCCTATTGCATCTGAAAGTAGAAACTCGCCCGATTACAACGGTATGTGTATTTTTTCCCTAGCCCATTCTGGTTAAGCGTTTGGAGCAGCAGAAATGCGAAAAATTTGTTGTCTAGTCAACCATTTCTTAGCTTCAATGTCCCATATCTCTCCGAACGGATTGACCTAACCCAAAAATTCCTATTGTAACTGAAAGTAGAAACTCTCCCGATTACAACGGTATGTGTATTTTTTCAATAGCCCATTCTGGTTAAGCGTTAGGAGCAGCAGAATTGCGAAAAATTTGTTGCCTTCTCAACCATTTCTTGGCTTCAAACTCCCATATCTCTCCGAACGGATTGACCTAACCCAAAAATTCCTATTGTAACTGAAAGTAGAAACTCGCCCGATTACAACTGTATGCGTATTTTTTCCGTAGGCCATTCTGGTTAAGCGTTTGGTGCAGCCGAATTGCGAAAAATTTTTTGCCTTCTCAACCATTTCTTGGCTTCAAACTCCCATATCTCGCGAACGGATTGACCTAACCCAAAAATTCCTGTTGTGTCTGAAAGTAGACACTCGCCCGATTACAACGGTATGTGTATTTTTTCCCTAGGTCATTCTGGTTAAGCGTTTGGAGCAGCAGAATTGCGAAAAATTTTTTGCCTTCTCAACCATTTCTTGGCTTCAAACTCCCATATCTCGTGAACGGATTGACCGAACCCAAAAATTCCTATTGCATCTGAAAGAAGAAACTCGCCCGATTACAACGGTATGTGTATTTTTTCCCTAGCCCATTCTGGTTAAGCGTTTGGAGCAGCAGAATTGCGAAAAATTTGTTGTCTAGTCAACCATTTCTTAGCTTCAGAGTCCCATATCTCTCCGAACGGATTGACCTAACCCAAAAATTCCTATTGTAACTGAACGTAGAAACTCGCCCGATTACAACGGTATGTGCATTTTTTCAATAGCCCATTCTGGTTAAGCGTTTGGAGCAGCAGAATTGCGAAAAATTTGTTGCCTTCTCAACCATTTCTTGGCTTCAAACTCCCATATTTCGCGGACGGATTGACCTAACCCAAAAATTCCTATTGCATCTGAAATTAGAAACTCGCCCGATTACAACGGTACGTGTATTTTTTCCCTAGCCCATTCTGGTTAAGCGTTTGGAGCAGCAGAATTGCGAAAAATTTGTTGCCTTCTCAACCATTCTTGGCTTCAAACTCCGATATTTCGCGGACGGATTGACCTAACCCAACAATTCCTATTGCATCTGAAAGTAGAAACTCGCCCGATTACAACTGTATGCGTATTTTTCCCCTAGGCCATTCTGGTTAAGCGTTTGGAGCAACAGAATTGCGAAAAATTTTTTGCCTTCTCAACCACTTCTTGGCTTCAAACTCCCATATCTCGCGAACGGATTGACCTAACCCAAAAATTCCTATTGCATTTGAAAGTAGAAACTCACCCGATTACAGCGGTACGTGTATTTTTCCCCTAGGCCATTCTGGTTAAGCGATTGGAGCCTTCTCAACCATTTCTTAGCTTCAAACTCCCATATCTCGCGAACGGATTGACCTAACCCAAAATTTCCTATTGCATCGGAAAGTAGAAACTCACCCGATTACAACGGTATGTGTATTTTTTCCCTAGGCCATTCTGGTTAAGCGTTTGGAGCAGCAGAATTGCGAAAAATTTGTTGCCTTCTCAACCATTCTTGGCTTCAAACTCCGATATTTCGCGGACGGATTGACCTAACCCAACAATTCCTATCGTAACTGAAGGCAGAAACTCGTCCGATTACAACGGTATGGGTATTTTTTCCCTAGGCCATTCTGGTTAAGCGTTTGGAGCAGCAGAATTGCGAAGAATTTGTTGTCTTCTCAACCATTTCTTAGCTTCAAAGTCCCATATCTCGCGAACGGATTGACCAAACCCAAAAATTCCTTCTGCGTCTGTAAGCAGAAACTCGCCCGATTACAACGGAATGGGTATTTCTTCCCTAGGCCATTCTGGTTAGGCGTTTGGAGCAGCAGAAGTGCGAAAAATTTGTTGTCTTCTCAACCATTACTTGGCTTCAAACTCCCATATCTCGCGAACGTATTGACCTAACCCAAAAATTCCTATTGCATTTGAAACTAGAAACTCACCCGATTACAGCGTTACGTGTATTTTTCCCCTAGGCCATTCTGGTTAAGCGATTGGAGCCTTCTCAACCATTTCTTAGCTTCAAACTCCCATATCTCGCGAACAGATTGACCTAACCCAAAAATTCCTATTGCATCGGAAAGTAGAAACTCGCCCGATTACAACGGTATGTGTATTTTTTCAATAGCTCATTCTGGTTAAGCGTTAGGAGCAGCAGAATTGCGAAAAATTTGTTGCCTTCTCAACCATTTCTTGGCTTCAAACTCCCATATTTCGCGGACGGATTGTCCTAACCCAAAAACTCCTATTGCATCTGAAAGTAGAAACTCGCCCGATTACAACTGTATGCGTATTTTTTCCCTAGGCCATTCTGGTTAAGCGTTTGGAGCAGCCGAATTGCGAAAAATTTGTTGCCTTCTCAACCATTTCTTGGCTTAAAACTCCCATATTTCGCGGACGGATTGTCCTAACCCAAAAATTCCTATTGCATCTGAAAGTAGAAACTCGCCCGATTACAACGGTATGTGTATTTTTTCCCTAGCCCATTCTGGTTAAGCGTTTGGAGCAGCAGAAATGCGAAAAATTTGTTGTCTAGTCAACCATTTCTTAGCTTCAATGTCCCATATCTCTCCGAACGGATTGACCTAACCCAAAAATTCCTATTGTAACTGAAAGTAGAAACTCTCCCGATTACAACGGTATGTGTATTTTTTCAATAGCCCATTCTGGTTAAGCGTTAGGAGCAGCAGAATTGCGAAAAATTTGTTGCCTTCTCAACCATTTCTTGGCTTCAAACTCCCATATCTCGCGAACGGATTGACCGAACCCAAAAATTCCTATTGCATCTGAAAGAAGAAACTCGCCCGATTACAACGGTATGTGTATTTTTTCCCTAGCCCATTCTGGTTAAGCGTTTGGAGCAGCAGAAATGCGAAAAATTTGTTGTCTAGTCAACCATTTCTTAGCTTCAATGTCCCATATCTCTCCGAACGGATTGACCTAACCCAAAAATTCCTATTGTAACTGAAAGTAGAAACTCGCCCGATTACAACTGTATGCGTATTTTTTCCGTAGGCCATTCTGGTTAAGCGTTTGGTGCAGCCGAATTGCGAAAAATTTTTTGCCTTCTCAACCATTTCTTGGCTTCAAACTCCCATATCTCGCGAACGGATTGACCTAACCCAAAAATTCCTGTTGTGTCTGAAAGTAGACACTCGCCCGATTACAACGGTATGTGTATTTTTTCCCTAGGTCATTCTGGTTAAGCGTTTGGAGCAGCAGAATTGCGAAAAATTTTTTGCCTTCTCAACCATTTCTTGGCTTCAAACTCCCATATCTCGCGAACGGATTGACCTAACCCAAAAATTCCTATTGTAACTGAACGTAGAAACTCGCCCGATTACAACGGTATGTGTATTTTTTCAATAGCCCATTCTGGTTAAGCGTTTGGAGCAGCAGAATTGCGAAAAATTTGTTGCCTTCTCAACCATTTCTTGGCTTCAAACTCCCATATTTCGCGGACGGATTGACCTAACCCAAAAATTCCTATTGCATCTGAAAGTAGAAACTCGCCCGATTACAACGGTACGTGTATTTTTTCCCTAGCCCATTCTGGTTAAGCGTTTGGAGCAGCAGAATTGCGAAAAATTTGTTGCCTTCTCAACCATTCTTGGCTTCAAACTCCGATATTTCGCGGACGGATTGACCTAACCCAACAATTCCTATTGCATCTGAAAGTAGAAACTCGCCCGATTACAACTGTATGCGTATTTTTCCCCTAGGCCATTCTGGTTAAGCGTTTGGAGCAACAGAATTGCGAAAAATTTTTTGCCTTCTCAACCATTTCTTGGCTTCAAACTCCCATATCTCGCGAACGGATTGACCTAACCCAAAAATTCCTATTGCATTTGAAAGTAGAAACTCACCCGATTACAGCGGTACGTGTATTTTTCCCCTAGGCCATTCTGGTTAAGCGATTGGAGCCTTCTCAACCATTTCTTAGCTTCAAACTCCCATATCTCGCGAACGGATTGACCTAACCCAAAATTTCCTATTGCATCGGAAAGTAGAAACTCACCCGATTACAACGGTATGTGTATTTTTTCCCTAGGCCATTCTGGTTAAGCGTTTGGAGCAGCAGAATTGCGAAAAATTTGTTGCCTTCTCAACCATTCTTGGCTTCAAACTCCGATATTTCGCGGACGGATTGACCTAACCCAACAATTCCTATTGCATCTGAAAGTAGAAACTCGCCCGATTACAACTGTATGCGTATTTTTCCCCTAGGCCATTCTGGTTAAGCGTTTGGAGCAACAGAATTGCGAAAAATTTTTTGCCTTCTCAACCATTTCTTGGCTTCAAACTCCCATATCTCGCGAACGGATTGACCTAACCCAAAAATTCCTATTGCATTTGAAAGTAGAAACTCACCCGATTACAGCGGTACGTGTATTTTTCCCCTAGGCCATTCTGGTTAAGCGATTGGAGCCTTCTCAACCATTTCTTAGCTTCAAACTCCCATATCTCGCGAACGGATTGACCTAACCCAAAATTTCCTATTGCATCGGAAAGTAGAAACTCACCCGATTACAACGGTATGTGTATTTTTTCCCTAGGCCATTCTGGTTAAGCGTTTGGAGCAGCAGAATTGCGAAAAATTTGTTGCCTTCTCAACCATTCTTGGCTTCAAACTCCGATATTTCGCGGACGGATTGACCTAACCCAACAATTCCTATCGTAACTGAAGGCAGAAACTCGTCCGATTACAACGGTATGGGTATTTTTTCCCTAGGCCATTCTGGTTAAGCGTTTGGAGCAGCAGAATTGCGAAGAATTTGTTGTCTTCTCAACCATCTCTTAGCTTCAAAGTCCCATATCTCGCGAACGGATTGACCAAACCCAAAAATTCCTTCTGCGTCTGTAAGCAGAAACTCGCCCGATTACAACGGAATGGGTATTTCTTCCCTAGGCCATTCTGGTTAGGCGTTTGGAGCAGCAGAAGTGCGAAAAATTTGTTGTCTTCTCAACCATTACTTGGCTTCAAACTCCCATATCTCGCGAACGTATTGACCTAACCCAAAAATTCCTATTGCATTTGAAACTAGAAACTCACCCGATTACAGCGTTACGTGTATTTTTCCCCTAGGCCATTCTGGTTAAGCGATTGGAGCCTTCTCAACCATTTCTTAGCTTCAAACTCCCATATCTCGCGAACAGATTGACCTAACCCAAAAATTCCTATTGCATCGGAAAGTAGAAACTCGCCCGATTACAACGGTATGTGTATTTTTTCAATAGCTCATTCTGGTTAAGCGTTAGGAGCAGCAGAATTGCGAAAAATTTGTTGCCTTCTCAACCATTTCTTGGCTTCAAACTCCCATATTTCGCGGACGGATTGTCCTAACCCAAAAACTCCTATTGCATCTGAAAGTAGAAACTCGCCCGATTACAACTGTATGCGTATTTTTTCCCTAGGCCATTCTGGTTAAGCGTTTGGAGCAGCCGAATTGCGAAAAATTTGTTGCCTTCTCAACCATTTCTTGGCTTAAAACTCCCATATTTCGCGGACGGATTGTCCTAACCCAAAAATTCCTATTGCATCTGAAAGTAGAAACTCGCCCGATTACAACGGTATGTGTATTTTTTCCCTAGCCCATTCTGGTTAAGCGTTTGGAGCAGCAGAAATGCGAAAAATTTGTTGTCTAGTCAACCATTTCTTAGCTTCAATGTCCCATATCTCTCCGAACGGATTGACCTAACCCAAAAATTCCTATTGTAACTGAAAGTAGAAACTCTCCCGATTACAACGGTATGTGTATTTTTTCAATAGCCCATTCTGGTTAAGCGTTAGGAGCAGCAGAATTGCGAAAAATTTGTTGCCTTCTCAACCATTTCTTGGCTTCAAACTCCCATTTCTCGCGAACGGATTGACCTAACCCAAAAATTCCTATTGTAACTGAAAGTAGAAACTCGCCCGATTACAACTGTATGCGTATTTTTTCCGTAGGCCATTCTGGTTAAGCGTTTGGTGCAGCCGAATTGCGAAAAATTTTTTGCCTTCTCAACCATTTCTTGGCTTCAAACTCCCATATCTCGCGAACGGATTGACCTAACCCAAAAATTCCTGTTGTGTCTGAAAGTAGACACTCGCCCGATTACAACGGTATGTGTATTTTTTCCCTAGGTCATTCTGGTTAAGCGTTTGGAGCAGCAGAATTGCGAAAAATTTTTTGCCTTCTCAACCATTTCTTGGCTTCAAACTCCCATATCTCGCGAACGGATTGACCTAACCCAAAAATTCCTATTGTAACTGAACGTAGAAACTCGCCCGATTACAACGGTATGTGTATTTTTTCAATAGCCCATTCTGGTTAAGCGTTTGGAGCAGCAGAATTGCGAAAAATTTGTTGCCTTCTCAACCATTTCTTGGCTTCAAACTCCCATATTTCGCGGACGGATTGACCTAACCCAAAAATTCCTATTGCATCTGAAAGTAGAAACTCGCCCGATTACAACTGTATGCGTATTTTTCCCCTAGGCCATTCTGGTTAAGCGTTTGGAGCAACAGAATTGCGAAAAATTTTTTGCCTTCTCAACCATTTCTTGGCTTCAAACTCCCATATCTCGCGAACGGATTGACCTAACCCAAAAATTCCTATTGCATTTGAAAGTAGAAACTCACCCGATTACAGCGGTACGTGTATTTTTCCCCTAGGCCATTCTGGTTAAGCGATTGGAGCCTTCTCAACCATTTCTTAGCTTCAAACTCCCATATCTCGCGAACGGATTGACCTAACCCAAAATTTCCTATTGCATCGGAAAGTAGAAACTCACCCGATTACAACGGTATGTGTATTTTTTCCCTAGGCCATTCTGGTTAAGCGTTTGGAGCAGCAGAATTGCGAAAAATTTGTTGCCTTCTCAACCATTCTTGGCTTCAAACTCCGATATTTCGCGGACGGATTGACCTAACCCAACAATTCCTATTGCATCTGAAAGTAGAAACTCGCCCGATTACAACTGTATGCGTATTTTTCCCCTAGGCCATTCTGGTTAAGCGTTTGGAGCAACAGAATTGCGAAAAATTTTTTGCCTTCTCAACCATTTCTTGGCTTCAAACTCCCATATCTCGCGAACGGATTGACCTAACCCAAAAATTCCTATTGCATTTGAAAGTAGAAACTCACCCGATTACAGCGGTACGTGTATTTTTCCCCTAGGCCATTCTGGTTAAGCGATTGGAGCCTTCTCAACCATTTCTTAGCTTCAAACTCCCATATCTCGCGAACGGATTGACCTAACCCAAAATTTCCTATTGCATCGGAAAGTAGAAACTCACCCGATTACAACGCTATGTGTATTTTTTCCCTAGGCCATTCTGGTTAAGCGTTTGGAGCAGCAGAATTGCGAAAAATTTGTTGCCTTCTCAACCATTCTTGGCTTCAAACTCCGATATTTCGCGGACGGATTGACCTAACCCAACAATTCCTATCGTAACTGAAGGCAGAAACTCGTCCGATTACAACGGTATGGGTATTTTTTCCCTAGGCCATTCTGGTTAAGCGTTTGGAACAGCAGAATTGCGAAGAATTTGTTGTCTTCTCAACCATCTCTTAGCTTCAAAGTCCCATATCTCGCGAACGGATTGACCAAACCCAAAAATTCCTTCTGCGTCTGTAAGCAGAAACTCGCCCGATTACAACGGAATGGGTATTTCTTCCCTAGGCCATTCTGGTTAGGCGTTTGGAGCAGCAGAAGTGCGAAAAATTTGTTGTCTTCTCAACCATTACTTGGCTTCAAACTCCCATATCTCGCGAACGCATTGACCTAACCCAAAAATTCCTATTGCATTTGAAACTAGAAACTCACCCGATTACAGCGTTACGTGTATTTTTCCCCTAGGCCATTCTGGTTAAGCGATTGGAGCCTTCTCAACCATTTCTTAGCTTCAAACTCCCATATCTCGCGAACAGATTGACCTAACCCAAAAATTCCTATTGCATCGGAAAGTAGAAACTCGCCCGATTACAACGGTATGTGTATTTTTTCAATAGCTCATTCTGGTTAAGCGTTAGGAGCAGCAGAATTGCGAAAAATTTGTTGCCTTCTCAACCATTTCTTGGCTTCAAACTCCCATATTTCGCGGACGGATTGTCCTAACCCAAAAACTCCTATTGCATCTGAAAGTAGAAACTCGCCCGATTACAACTGTATGCGTATTTTTTCCCTAGGCCATTCTGGTTAAGCGTTTGGAGCAGCCGAATTGCGAAAAATTTGTTGCCTTCTCAACCATTTCTTGGCTTCAAACTCCCATATTTCGCGGACGGATTGTCCTAACCCAAAAATTCCTATTGCATCTGAAAGTAGAAACTCGCCCGATTACAACGGTATGTGTATTTTTTCCCTAGCCCATTCTGGTTAAGCGTTTGGAGCAGCAGGAATGCGAAAAATTTGTTGTCTAGTCAACCATTTCTTAGCTTCAATGTCCCATATCTCTCCGAACGGATTGACCTAACCCAAAAATTCCTATTGTAACTGAAAGTAGAAACTCTCCCGATTACAACGGTATGTGTATTTTTTCAATAGCCCATTCTGGTTAAGCGTTAGGAGCAGCAGAATTGCGAAAAATTTGTTGCCTTCTCAACCATTTCTTGGCTTCAAACTCCCATATCTCGCGAACGGATTGACCGAACCCAAAAATTCCTATTGCATCTGAAAGAAGAAACTCGCCCGATTACAACGGTATGTGTATTTTTTCCCTAGCCCATTCTGGTTAAGCGTTTGGAGCAGCAGAAATGCGAAAAATTTGTTGTCTAGTCAACCATTTCTTAGCTTCAATGTCCCATATCTCTCCGAACGGATTGACCTAACCCAAAAATTCCTATTGTAACTGAAAGTAGAAACTCGCCCGATTACAACTGTATGCGTATTTTTTCCGTAGGCCATTCTGGTTAAGCGTTTGGTGCAGCCGAATTGCGAAAAATTTTTTGCCTTCTCAACCATTTCTTGGCTTCAAACTCCCGTATCTCGCGAACGGATTGACCTAACCCAAAAATTCCTGTTGTGTCTGAAAGTAGACACTCGCCCGATTACAACGGTATGTGTATTTTTTCCCTAGGTCATTCTGGTTAAGCGTTTGGAGCAGCAGAATTGCGAAAAATTTTTTGCCTTCTCAACCATTTCTTGGCTTCAAACTCCCATATCTCGTGAACGGATTGACCGAACCCAAAAATTCCTATTGCATCTGAAAGAAGAAACTCGCCCGATTACAACGGTATGTGTATTTTTTCCCTAGCCCATTCTGGTTAAGCGTTTGGAGCAGCAGAATTGCGAAAAATTTGTTGTCTAGTCAACCATTTCTTAGCTTCAGAGTCCCATATCTCTCCGAACGGATTGACCTAACCCAAAAATTCCTATTGTAACTGAACGTAGAAACTCGCCCGATTACAACGGTATGTGTATTTTTTCAATAGCCCATTCTGGTTAAGCGTTTGGAGCAGCAGAATTGCGAAAAATTTGTTGCCTTCTCAACCATTTCTTGGCTTCAAACTCCCATATTTCGCGGACGGATTGACCTAACCCAAAAATTCCTATTGCATCTGAAAGTAGAAACTCGCCCGATTACAACGGTACGTGTATTTTTTCCCTAGCCCATTCTGGTTAAGCGTTTGGAGCAGCAGAATTGCGAAAAATTTGTTGCCTTCTCAACCATTCTTGGCTTCAAACTCCGATATTTCGCGGACGGATTGACCTAACCCAACAATTCCTATTGCATCTGAAAGTAGAAACTCGCCCGATTACAACTGTATGCGTATTTTTCCCCTAGGCCATTCTGGTTAAGCGTTTGGAGCAACAGAATTGCGAAAAATTTTTTGCCTTCTCAACCATTTCTTGGCTTCAAACTCCCATATCTCGCGAACGGATTGACCTAACCCAAAAATTCCTATTGCATTTGAAAGTAGAAACTCACCCGATTACAGCGGTACGTGTATTTTTCCCCTAGGCCATTCTGGTTAAGCGATTGGAGCCTTCTCAACCATTTCTTAGCTTCAAACTCCCATATCTCGCGAACGGATTGACCTAACCCAAAATTTCCTATTGCATCGGAAAGTAGAAACTCACCCGATTACAACGGTATGTGTATTTTTTCCCTAGGCCATTCTGGTTAAGCGTTTGGAGCAGCAGAATTGCGAAAAATTTGTTGCCTTCTCAACCATTCTTGGCTTCAAACTCCGATATTTCGCGGACGGATTGACCTAACCCAACAATTCCTATTGCATCTGAAAGTAGAAACTCGCCCGATTACAACTGTATGCGTATTTTTCCCCTAGGCCATTCTGGTTAAGCGTTTGGAGCAACAGAATTGCGAAAAATTTTTTGCCTTCTCAACCATTTCTTGGCTTCAAACTCCCATATCTCGCGAACGGATTGACCTAACCCAAAAATTCCTATTGCATTTGAAAGTAGAAACTCACCCGATTACAGCGGTACGTGTATTTTTCCCCTAGGCCATTCTGGTTAAGCGATTGGAGCCTTCTCAACCATTTCTTAGCTTCAAACTCCCATATCTCGCGAACGGATTGACCTAACCCAAAATTTCCTATTGCATCGGAAAGTAGAAACTCACCCGATTACAACGGTATGTGTATTTTTTCCCTAGGCCATTCTGGTTAAGCGTTTGGAGCAGCAGAATTGCGAAAAATTTTTTGCCTTCTCAACCATTTCTTAGCTTCAAAGTCCCATATCTCGCGAACGGATTGACCAAACCCAAAAATTCCTTCTGCGTCTGTAAGCAGAAACTCGCCCGATTACAACGGAATGGGTATTTTTTCCCTAGGCCATTCTGGTTAGGCGTTTGGAGCAGCAGAAGTGCGAAAAATTTGTTGTCTTCTCAACCATTTCTTGGCTTCAAACTCACATATCTTGCGAACGGATTGACCTAACCCAAAAATTCCTATTGCATCTGAAAGTAGAAACTCGCCCGATTACAACGGTATGCGTATTTTTTCCCTAGCCCATTCTGGTTAAGCGTTTGGAGCAGCAGAATTGCGAAAAATTTGTTGTCTTCTCAACCATTTCTTATCTTCAAAGTCCCATATCTCGCGAACGGATTGACCAAACCCAAAAATTCCTTCTGCGTCTGAAAGTAGAAACTCGCCCGATTACAACGGTATTGCTATTTTTTCCCTAGGCCATTCTGGTTAAGCGTTTGGAGCAGCAGAATTGCGAAAAATTTTTTGCCTTCTCAACCATTTCTTGGCTTCAAACTCCCATATCTCGCGAACGGATTGACCTAACCCAAAAATTCCTGTTGTGTCTGAAAGTAGAAACTCGCCCGATTACAACGGTACGTGTATTTTTCCCCTAGGCCATTCTGGTTAAGCATTTGGAGCAGCAGAATTGCGAAAAATTTGTTGTCTTCTCAACCATTTCTTAGCTTCAAACTCCCATATCTCGCGAACGGAATGACCTAACCAAAAAATTCCTATTGCATCTGAAAGTAGTAACTCGCCCGATTACAGCTGTATGTGTGTTTTGTCCCTAGGCCATTCTGGTTAAGCGTTTGGAGCAGCAGAATTGCGAAAAATTTGTTCCCTTCTCAACCATTTCGTAGCTTCAAACTCCCATATCTCGCGAACGGAATGACCTAACCCAAAAATTCCTATTGCATTTGAAAGTAGAAGCTCGCCCGATTACAGCGGTATGTGTATTTTTTCCCCAGGCCATTCTGGTTAAGCGTTTGGAGCAGCAGAATTGCGAAAAATTTCTTGTCTTCTCAACCATTTCTTAGCTTCAAACTCCCATATCTCGCGAACGGATTGACCTAACCCAAAAATTCCTATTGCCTTTGAATGTAGAAACTCGCCCGATTACAACGGTACGTGTATTTTTCCCCTAGGCCATTCTGGTTAAGCGATTGGAGCAGCAGAATTGCGAAAAATTTGTCGTCTTGTCAGCCATTTCTTAGCTTCAAAGTCCCATATCTCGCGAACGGATTGACCTAACCCAAAAATTCCTATTGCATTTGAAAGTAGAAACTCGCCCGATTACAAGGGTGCGTGTATTTTTCCCCTAGGCCATTCTGGTTAAGCGATTGGAGCAGCAGAAGTGCGAAAAATTTTTTGCCTTCTCAACCATTCCTTGGCTTCAAACTCCCATATCTCGCGAACGGAATGACCTAACCAAAAAATTCCTATTGCATCTGAAAGTAGAATCTCGCCCGATTACAGCTGTATGTGTGTTTTTTCCCTAGGCCATTCTGGTTAAGCGTTTGGAGCAGCAGAATTGCGAAAAATTTGTTCTCTTCTCAACCATTTCTTAGCTTCAAACTCCCATATCTCGCGAACGGATTGACCTAACCCAAAAATTCCTATTGCATTTGAAAGTAGAAGCTCGCCCGATTACAACGGTATGTGTATTTTTTCCCTAGCCCATTCTGGTTAAGCGTTTGGAGCAGCAGAAGTGCGAAAAATTTCTTGTCTTCTCAACCATTTCATAGCTTCAAACTCCCATATCTCGCGAACCGATTGACCTAACCCAAAAATTCCTATTGCATTTGAAAGTAGAAACTCGCCCGATTACAACGGTACGTGTATTTTTCCCCTAGGCCATTCTGGTTAAGCGATTGGAGCAGCAGAATTGCGAAAAATTTGTCGTCTTGTCAGCCATTTCTTAGCTTCAAAGTCCCATATCTAGCGAACGGATTGACCTAACCCAAAAATTCCTATTGCATTTGAAAGTAGAAACTCGCCCGATTACAAGGGTACGTGTATTTTTCCCCTAGGCCATTCTGGTTAAGCGATTGGAGCAGCAGAAGTGCGAAAAATTTTTTGCCTTCTCAACCATTCCTTGGCTTCAAACTCCCATATCTCGCGAACGGAATGACCTAACCAAACAATTCCTATTGCATCTGAAAGTAGAAACTCGCCCGAATACAGCTGTATGTGTGTTTTTTCCCTAGGCCATTCTGGTTAAGCGTTTGGAGCAGCAGAATTGCGAAATATTTGTTCTCTTCTCAACCATTTCTTAGCTTCAAACTCCCATATCTCGCGAACGGAATGACCTAACCAAACAATTCCTATTGCATCTGAAAGTAGAAGCTTGCCCGATTACAACGGTACGTGTATTTTTCCCCTAGGCCATTCTGGTTAAGCGATTGGAGCAGCAGAATTGCGAAAAATTTCTTGTCTTCTCAACCATTTCTTAGCTTCAAACTCCCATATCTCGCGAACGAATTGACCTAACCCAAAAATTCCTATTGCATTTGAAAGTAGAAACTCGCCCGATTACAACGGTACGTGTATTTTTCCCCTAGGCCATTCTGGTTAAGCGATTGGAGCAGCAGAATTGCGAAAAATTTGTCGTCTTGTCAGCCATTTCTTAGCTTCAAAGTCCCATATCTCGCGAACGGATTGACCTAACCCAAAAATTCCTATTGCATTTGAAAGTAGAAACTCGCCCGATTACAAGGGTACGTGTATTTTTCCCCTAGGCCATTCTGGTTAAGCGATTGGAGCAGCAGAAGTGCGAAAAATTTTTTGCCTTCTCAACCATTCCTTGGCTTCAAACTCCCATATCTCGCGAACGGAATGACGTAACCAAACAATTCCTATTGCATCTGACAGTAGAAACTCGCCCGATTACAGCTGTATGTGTGTTTTTTCCCTAGGCCATTCTGGTTAAGCGTTTGGAGCAGCAGAATTGCGAGAAATTTGTTCTCTTCTCAACCATTTCTTAGCTTCAAACTCCCATATCTCGCGAACGGATTGACCTAACCCAAAAATTCCTATTGCATTTGAAAGTAGAAGCTCGCCCGATTACAACGGTACGTGTATTTTTCCCCTAGGCCATTCTGGTTAAGCGATTGGAGCAGCAGAATTGCGAAAAATTTGTTGTCTTGTCAGCCATTTCTTAGCTTCAAAGTCCCATATCTCGCGAACGGATTGACCTAACCCAGAAATTCCTATTGCATCTGAAAGTAGAAACTCGCCCGATTACAGCGGTATGTGTATTTTTTCCCCAGGCCTTTCTGGTTAAGCGTTTGGAGCAGCAGAATTGCGAAAAATTTCTTGTCCTCTCAACCATTTCTTGGCTTCAAACTCCCATATCTCGCGAACGGAATGACGTAACCAAACAATTCCTATTGCATCTGACAGTAGAAACTCGCCCGATTACAGCTGTATGTGTGTTTTTTCCCTAGGCCATTCTGGTTAAGCGTTTGGAGCAGCAGAATTGCGAGAAATTTGTTCTCTTCTCAACCATTTCTTAGCTTCAAACTCCCATATCTCGCGAACGGATTGACCTAACCCAAAAATTCCTATTGCATTTGAAAGTAGAAGCTCGCCCGATTACAACGGTACGTGTATTTTTCCCCTAGGCCATTCTGGTTAAGCGATTGGAGCAGCAGAATTGCGAAAAATTTGTTGTCTTGTCAGCCATTTCTTAGCTTCAAAGTCCCATATCTCGCGAACGGATTGACCTAACCCAGAAATTCCTATTGCATCTGAAAGTAGAAACTCGCCCGATTACAGCGGTATGTGTATTTTTTCCCCAGGCCTTTCTGGTTAAGCGTTTGGAGCAGCAGAATTGCGAAAAATTTCTTGTCCTCTCAACCATTTCTTAGCTTCAAACTCCCATATCTCGCGAACGGGTTGACCTAACCCAAAAATTCCTATTGCATTTGAAAGTAGAAGCTCGCCCGATTACAACGGTACGTGTATTTTTCCCCTAGGCCATTCTGGTTAAGCGATTGGAGCAGCAGAAGTGCGAAAAATTTTTTGCCTTCTCAACCATTTCTTGGCTTCAAACTCCCATATCTCGCGAACGGACTGACCTAACCAAAAAATTCCTATTGCATCTGAAAGTAGAAACTCGCCCGATTACAGCTGTATGTGTGTTTTTTCCCTAGGCCATTCTGGTTAAGCGTTTGGAGCAGCAGAATTGCGAAAAATTTTTTGCCTTCTCAACCATTTCTTGGCTTCAAACTCCCATATCTCGCGAACGGATTGACCTAACCCAGAAATTCCTATTGCATCTGAAAGTAGAAACTCGCCCGATTACAGCGGTATGTGTATTTTTTCCCCAGGCCTTTCTGGTTAAGCGTTTGGAGCAGCAGAATTGCGAAAAATTTCTTGTCCTCTCAACCATTTCTTAGCTTCAAACTCCCATATCTCGCGAACGGATTGACCTAACCCAAAAATTCCTATTGCATCTGAAAGTAGAAACTCGCCCGATTACAGCGGTATGTGTATTTTTTCCCCAGGCCTTTCTGGTTAAGCGTTTGGAGCAGCAGAATTGCGAAAAATTTCTTGTCCTCTCAACCATTTCTTAGCTTCAAACTCCCATATCTCGCGAACGGATTGACCTAACCCAAAAATTCCTATTGCACTTGAAAGTAGAAGCTTGCCCGATTACAACGGTACGTGTATTTTTCCCCTAGGCCATTCTTGTTAAGCGATTGGAGTAGCAGAATTGCGAAAAATTTCTTGTCTTCTCAACCATTTCTTAGCTTCAAACTCCCATATCTCGCGAACGAATTGACCTAACCCAAAAATTCCTATTGCATTTGAAAGTAGAAGCTCGCCCGATTACAACGGTATGTGTATTTTTTCCCTAGCCCATTCTGGTTAAGCGTTTGGAGCAGCAGAAGTGGGAAAAATTCCTTGTCTTCTCAACCATTTCTTAGCTTCAAACTCCCATATCTCGCGAACGGATTGACCTAACCCAAAAATTCCTATTGCATTTGAAAGTAGAAACTCGCCCGATTACAAGAGTACGTGTATTTTTCCCCTAGGCCATTCTGGTTAAGCGATTGGAGCAGCAGAAGTGCGAAAAATTTTTTGCCTTCTCAACCATTCCTTGGCTTCAAACTCCCATATCTCGCGAACGGAATGACCTAACCAAACAATTCCTATTGCATCTGAAAGTAGAAACTCGCCCGATTACAGCTGTATGTGTGTTTTTTCCCTAGGCCATTCTGGTTAAGCGTTTGGAGCAGCAGAATTGCGAAAAATTTGTTCTCTTCTCAACGATTTCTTAGCTTCAAACTCCCATATCTCGCGAACGGATTGACCTAACCCAAAAATTCCTATTGCATTTGAAAGTAGAAGCTCGCCCGATTACAACGGTACGTGTATCTTTCCCCTAGGCCATTCTGGTTAAGCGATTGGAGCAGCAGAATTGCGAAAAATTTGTTGTCTTGTCAGCCATTTCTTAGCTTCAAAGTCCCATATCTCGCGAACGGATTGACCTAACCCAAAAATTCCTATTGCATTTGAAAGTAGAAACTCGCCCGATTACAACGGTACGTGTATTTTTCCCCTAGGCCATTCTGGTTAAGCGATTGGAGCAGCAGAATTGCGAAAAATTTGTCGTCTTGTCAGCCATTTCTTAGCTTCAAAGTCCCATATCTCGCGAACGGATTGACCTAACCCAAAAATTCCTATTGCATTTGAAAGTAGAAACTCGCCCGATTACAAGGGTACGTGTATTTTTCCCCTAGGCCATTCTGGTTAAGCGATTGGAGCAGCAGAATTGCGAAAAATTTTTTGCCTTCTCAACCATTCCTTGGCTTCAAACTCCCATATCTCGCGAACGGAATGACCTAACCAAACAATTCCTATTGCATCTGAAAGTAGAAGCTCGCCCGATTACAGCTGTATGTGTGTTTTTTCCCTAGGCCATTCTGGTTAAGCGTTTGGAGCAGCAGAATTGCGAAAAATTTGTTCTCTTCTCAACCATTTCTTAGCTTCAAACTCCCATATCTCGCGAACGAATTGACCTAACCCAAAAATTCCTATTGCATTTTAAAAGTAGAAGCTCGCCCGATTACAACGGTATGTGTATTTTTCCCCTAGGCCATTCTGGTTAAGCGATTGGAGCAGCAGAAGTGCGAAAAATTTTTTGCCTTCTCAACCATTCCTTGGCTTCAAACTCCCATATCTCGCGAACGGAATGACGTAACCAAACAATTCCTATTGCATCTGAAAGTAGAAACTCGCCCGATTATAGCTGTATGTGTGTTTTTTCCCTAGCCCATTCTGGTTAAGCGTTTGGAGCAGCAGAATTGCGAAAAATTTGTTGTCTTGTCAGCCATTTCTTAGCTTCAAAGTCCCATATCTCGCGAACGGACTGACCTAACCCAGAAATTCCTATTGCATCTGAAAGTAGAAACTCGCCCGATTACAGCGGTATGTGTATTTTTTCCCCAGGCCTTTCTGGTTAAGCGTTTGGAGCAGCAGAATTGCGAAAAATTTCTTGTCCTCTCAACCATTTCTTAGCTTCAAACTCCCATATCTCGCGAACGGATTGACCTAACCCAAAAATTCCTATTGCATTTGAAAGTAGAAACTCGCCCGATTACAACGGTACGTGTATTTTTCCCCTAGGCCATTCTGGTTAAGCGATTGGAGCAGCAGAATTGCGAAAAATTTTTTGCCTTCTCAACCATTTCTTGGCTTCAAACTCCCATATCTCGCGAACGGACTGACCTAACCAAAAAATTCCTATTGCATCTGAAAGTAGAAACTCGCCCGATTACAGCTGTATGTGTGTTTTTTCCCTAGGCCATTCTGGTTAAGCGTTTGGAGCAGCAGAATTGCGAAAAATTTTTTGCCTTCTCAACCATTTCTTGGCTTCAAACTCCCATATCTCGCGAACGGATTGACCTAACCCAGAAATTCCTATTGCATCTGAAAGTAGAAACTCGCCCGATTACAGCGGTATGTGTATTTTTTCCCCAGGCCTTTCTGGTTAAGCGTTTGGAGCAGCAGAATTGCGAAAAATTTCTTGTCCTCTCAACCATTTCTTAGCTTCAAACTCCCATATCTCGCGAACGGATTGACCTAACCCAAAAATTCCTATTGCATCTGAAAGTAGAAACTCGCCCGATTACAGCGGTATGTGTATTTTTTCCCCAGGCCTTTCTGGTTAAGCGTTTGGAGCAGCAGAATTGCGAAAAATTTCTTGTCCTCTCAACCATTTCTTAGCTTCAAACTCCCATATCTCGCGAACGGATTGACCTAACCCAAAAATTCCTATTGCATTTGAAAGTAGAAACTCGCCCGATTACAACGGTACATGTATTTTTCCCCTAGGCCATTCTGGTTAAGCGATTGGAGCAGCAGAATTGCGAAAAATTTTTTGCCTTCTCAACCATTTCTTGGCTTCAAACTCCCATATCTCGCGAACGGACTGACCTAACCAAAAAATTCCTATTGCATCTGAAAGTAGAAACTCGCCCGATTACAGCTGTATGTGTGTTTTTTCCCTAGGCCATTCTGGTTAAGCGTTTGGAGCAGCAGAATTGCGAAAAATTTTTTGCCTTCTCAACCATTTCTTGGCTTCAAACTCCCATATCTCGCGAACGGATTGACCTAACCCAGAAATTCCTATTGCATCTGAAAGTAGAAACTCGCCCGATTACAGCGGTATGTGTATTTTTTCCCCAGGCCTTTCTGGTTAAGCGTTTGGAGCAGCAGAATTGCGAAAAATTTCTTGTCCTCTCAACCATTTCTTAGCTTCAAACTCCCATATCTCGCGAACGGATTGACCTAACCCAAAAATTCCTATTGCATCTGAAAGTAGAAACTCGCCCGATTACAGCGGTATGTGTATTTTTTCCCCAGGCCTTTCTGGTTAAGCGTTTGGAGCAGCAGAATTGCGAAAAGTTTCTTGTCCTCTCAACCATTTCTTAGCTTCAAACTCCCATATCTCGCGAACGGATTGACCTAACCCAAAAATTCCTATTGCACTTGAAAGTAGAAGCTTGCCCGATTACAACGGTACGTGTATTTTTCCCCTAGGCCATTCTTGTTAAGCGATTGGAGTAGCAGAATTGCGAAAAATTTCTTGTCTTCTCAACCATTTCTTAGCTTCAAACTCCCATATCTCGCGAACGAATTGACCTAACCCAAAAATTCCTATTGCATTTGAAAGTAGAAGCTCGCCCGATTACAACGGTATGTGTATTTTTTCCCTAGCCCATTCTGGTTAAGCGTTTGGAGCAGCAGAAGTGGGAAAAATTCCTTGTCTTCTCAACCATTTCTTAGCTTCAAACTCCCATATCTCGCGAACCGATTGACCTAACCCAAAAATTCCTATTGCATTTGAAAGTAGAAACTCGCCCGATTACAAGGGTACGTGTATTTTTCCCCTAGGCCATTCTGGTTAAGCGATTGGAGCAGCAGAATTGCGAAAAATTTGTCGTCTTGTCAGCCATTTCTTAGCTTCAAAGTCCCATATCTCGCGAACGGATTGACCTAACCCAAAAATTCCTATTGCATTTGAAAGTAGAAACTCGCCCGATTACAAGAGTACGTGTATTTTTCCCCTAGGCCATTCTGGTTAAGCGATTGGAGCAGCAGAAGTGCGAAAAATTTTTTGCCTTCTCAACCATTCCTTGGCTTCAAACTCCCATATCTCGCGAACGGAATGACCTAACCAAACAATTCCTATTGCATCTGAAAGTAGAAACTCGCCCGATTACAGCTGTATGTGTGTTTTTTCCCTAGGCCATTCTGGTTAAGCGTTTGGAGCAGCAGAATTGCGAAAAATTTGTTCTCTTCTCAACCATTTCTTAGCTTCAAACTCCCATATCTCGCGAACGAATTGACCTAACCCAAAAATTCCTATTGCATTTTAAAGTAGAAGCTCGCTCGATTACAACGGTATGTGTATTTTTTCCCTAGCCCATTCTGGTTAAGCGTTTGGAGCAGCTGAAGTGCGAAAAATATCTTGTCTTCTCAACCATTTCTTAGCTTCAAACTCCCATATCTCGCGAACCGATTGACCTAACCCAAAAATTCCTATTGCATTTGAAAGTAGAAACTCGCCCGATTACAACGGTACGTGTATTTTTCCCCTAGGCCATTCTGGTTAAGCGATTGGAGCAGCAGAATTGCGAAAAATTTCTTGTCTTCTCAACCATTTCTTAGCTTCAAACTCCCATATCTCGGGAACGAATTGACCTAACCCAAAAATTCCTATTGCATTTGAAAGTAGAAACTCGCCCGATTACAACGGTACGTGTATTTTTCCCCTAGGCCATTCTGGTTAAGCGATTGGAGCAGCAGAATTGCGAAAAATTTGTCGTCTTGTCAGCCGTTTCTTAGCTTCAAACTCCCATATCTCGCGAACCGATTGACCTAACCCAAAAATTCCTATTGCATTTGAAAGTAGAAACTCGCCCGATTACAACGGTACGTGTATTTTTCCCCTAGGCCATTCTGGTTAAGCGATTGGAGCAGCAGAATTGCGAAAAATTTCTTGTCTTCTCAACCATTTCTTAGCTTCAAACTCCCATATCTCGGGAACGAATTGACCTAACCCAAAAATTCCTATTGCATTTGAAAGTAGAAACTCGCCCGATTACAACGGTACGTGTATTTTTCCCCTAGGCCATTCTGGTTAAGCGATTGGAGCAGCAGAATTGCGAGAAATTTGTTCTCTTCTCAACCATTTCTTAGCTTCAAACTCCCATATCTCGCGAACGGATTGACCTAACCCAAAAATTCCTATTGCATTTGAAAGTAGAAGCTCGCCCGATTACAACGGTACGTGTATTTTTCCCCTAGGCCATTCTGGTTAAGCGATTGGAGCAGCAGAATTGCGAAAAATTTGTTGTCTTGTCAGCCATTTCTTAGCTTCAAAGTCCCATATCTCGCGAACGGATTGACCTAACCCAGAAATTCCTATTGCATCTGAAAGTAGAAACTCGCCCGATTACAGCGGTATGTGTATTTTTTCCCCAGGCCTTTCTGGTTAAGCGTTTGGAGCAGCAGAATTGCGAAAAATTTCTTGTCCTCTCAACCATTTCTTAGCTTCAAACTCCCATATCTCGCGAACGGGTTGACCTAACCCAAAAATTCCTATTGCATTTGAAAGTAGAAGCTCGCCCGATTACAACGGTACGTGTATTTTTCCCCTAGGCCATTCTGGTTAAGCGATTGGAGCAGCAGAAGTGCGAAAAATTTTTTGCCTTCTCAACCATTTCTTGGCTTCAAACTCCCATATCTCGCGAACGGACTGACCTAACCAAAAAATTCCTATTGCATCTGAAAGTAGAAACTCGCCCGATTACAGCTGTATGTGTGTTTTTTCCCTAGGCCATTCTGGTTAAGCGTTTGGAGCAGCAGAATTGCGAAAAATTTTTTGCCTTCTCAACCATTTCTTGGCTTCAAACTCCCATATCTCGCGAACGGATTGACCTAACCCAGAAATTCCTATTGCATCTGAAAGTAGAAACTCGCCCGATTACAGCGGTATGTGTATTTTTTCCCCAGGCCTTTCTGGTTAAGCGTTTGGAGCAGCAGAATTGCGAAAAATTTCTTGTCCTCTCAACCATTTCTTAGCTTCAAACTCCCATATCTCGCGAACGGATTGACCTAACCCAAAAATTCCTATTGCATCTGAAAGTAGAAACTCGCCCGATTACAGCGGTATGTGTATTTTTTCCCCAGGCCTTTCTGGTTAAGCGTTTGGAGCAGCAGAATTGCGAAAAATTTCTTGTCCTCTCAACCATTTCTTAGCTTCAAACTCCCATATCTCGCGAACGGATTGACCTAACCCAAAAATTCCTATTGCACTTGAAAGTAGAAGCTTGCCCGATTACAACGGTACGTGTATTTTTCCCCTAGGCCATTCTTGTTAAGCGATTGGAGTAGCAGAATTGCGAAAAATTTCTTGTCTTCTCAACCATTTCTTAGCTTCAAACTCCCATATCTCGCGAACGAATTGACCTAACCCAAAAATTCCTATTGCATTTGAAAGTAGAAGCTCGCCCGATTACAACGGTATGTGTATTTTTTCCCTAGCCCATTCTGGTTAAGCGTTTGGAGCAGCAGAAGTGGGAAAAATTCCTTGTCTTCTCAACCATTTCTTAGCTTCAAACTCCCATATCTCGCGAACGGATTGACCTAACCCAAAAATTCCTATTGCATTTGAAAGTAGAAACTCGCCCGATTACAAGAGTACGTGTATTTTTCCCCTAGGCCATTCTGGTTAAGCGATTGGAGCAGCAGAAGTGCGAAAAATTTTTTGCCTTCTCAACCATTCCTTGGCTTCAAACTCCCATATCTCGCGAACGGAATGACCTAACCAAACAATTCCTATTGCATCTGAAAGTAGAAACTCGCCCGATTACAGCTGTATGTGTGTTTTTTCCCTAGGCCATTCTGGTTAAGCGTTTGGAGCAGCAGAATTGCGAAAAATTTGTTCTCTTCTCAACGATTTCTTAGCTTCAAACTCCCATATCTCGCGAACGGATTGACCTAACCCAAAAATTCCTATTGCATTTGAAAGTAGAAGCTCGCCCGATTACAACGGTACGTGTATCTTTCCCCTAGGCCATTCTGGTTAAGCGATTGGAGCAGCAGAATTGCGAAAAATTTGTTGTCTTGTCAGCCATTTCTTAGCTTCAAAGTCCCATATCTCGCGAACGGATTGACCTAACCCAAAAATTCCTATTGCATTTGAAAGTAGAAACTCGCCCGATTACAACGGTACGTGTATTTTTCCCCTAGGCCATTCTGGTTAAGCGATTGGAGCAGCAGAATTGCGAAAAATTTGTCGTCTTGTCAGCCATTTCTTAGCTTCAAAGTCCCATATCTCGCGAACGGATTGACCTAACCCAAAAATTCCTATTGCATTTGAAAGTAGAAACTCGCCCGATTACAAGGGTACGTGTATTTTTCCCCTAGGCCATTCTGGTTAAGCGATTGGAGCAGCAGAATTGCGAAAAATTTTTTGCCTTCTCAACCATTCCTTGGCTTCAAACTCCCATATCTCGCGAACGGAATGACCTAACCAAACAATTCCTATTGCATCTGAAAGTAGAAGCTCGCCCGATTACAGCTGTATGTGTGTTTTTTCCCTAGGCCATTCTGGTTAAGCGTTTGGAGCAGCAGAATTGCGAAAAATTTGTTCTCTTCTCAACCATTTCTTAGCTTCAAACTCCCATATCTCGCGAACGAATTGACCTAACCCAAAAATTCCTATTGCATTTTAAAGTAGAAGCTCGCCCGATTACAACGGTATGTGTATTTTTCCCCTAGGCCATTCTGGTTAAGCGATTGGAGCAGCAGAAGTGCGAAAAATTTTTTGCCTTCTCAACCATTCCTTGGCTTCAAACTCCCATATCTCGCGAACGGAATGACGTAACCAAACAATTCCTATTGCATCTGAAAGTAGAAACTCGCCCGATTATAGCTGTATGTGTGTTTTTTCCCTAGCCCATTCTGGTTAAGCGTTTGGAGCAGCAGAATTGCGAAAAATTTGTTGTCTTGTCAGCCATTTCTTAGCTTCAAAGTCCCATATCTCGCGAACGGATTGACCTAACCCAGAAATTCCTATTGCATCTGAAAGTAGAAACTCGCCCGATTACAGCGGTATGTGTATTTTTTCCCCAGGCCTTTCTGGTTAAGCGTTTGGAGCAGCAGAATTGCGAAAAATTTCTTGTCCTCTCAACCATTTCTTAGCTTCAAACTCCCATATCTCGCGAACGGATTGACCTAACCCAAAAATTCCTATTGCATTTGAAAGTAGAAACTCGCCCGATTACAACGGTACGTGTATTTTTCCCCTAGGCCATTCTGGTTAAGCGATTGGAGCAGCAGAATTGCGAAAAATTTTTTGCCTTCTCAACCATTTCTTGGCTTCAAACTCCCATATCTCGCGAACGGACTGACCTAACCAAAAAATTCCTATTGCATCTGAAAGTAGAAACTCGCCCGATTACAGCTGTATGTGTGTTTTTTCCCTAGGCCATTCTGGTTAAGCGTTTGGAGCAGCAGAATTGCGAAAAATTTTTTGCCTTCTCAACCATTTCTTGGCTTCAAACTCCCATATCTCGCGAACGGATTGACCTAACCCAGAAATTCCTATTGCATCTGAAAGTAGAAACTCGCCCGATTACAGCGGTATGTGTATTTTTTCCCCAGGCCTTTCTGGTTAAGCGTTTGGAGCAGCAGAATTGCGAAAAATTTCTTGTCCTCTCAACCATTTCTTAGCTTCAAACTCCCATATCTCGCGAACGGATTGACCTAACCCAAAAATTCCTATTGCATCTGAAAGTAGAAACTCGCCCGATTACAGCGGTATGTGTATTTTTTCCCCAGGCCTTTCTGGTTAAGCGTTTGGAGCAGCAGAATTGCGAAAAATTTCTTGTCCTCTCAACCATTTCTTAGCTTCAAACTCCCATATCTCGCGAACGGATTGACCTAACCCAAAAATTCCTATTGCATTTGAAAGTAGAAACTCGCCCGATTACAACGGTACATGTATTTTTCCCCTAGGCCATTCTGGTTAAGCGATTGGAGCAGCAGAATTGCGAAAAATTTTTTGCCTTCTCAACCATTTCTTGGCTTCAAACTCCCATATCTCGCGAACGGACTGACCTAACCAAAAAATTCCTATTGCATCTGAAAGTAGAAACTCGCCCGATTACAGCTGTATGTGTGTTTTTTCCCTAGGCCATTCTGGTTAAGCGTTTGGAGCAGCAGAATTGCGAAAAATTTTTTGCCTTCTCAACCATTTCTTGGCTTCAAACTCCCATATCTCGCGAACGGATTGACCTAACCCAGAAATTCCTATTGCATCTGAAAGTAGAAACTCGCCCGATTACAGCGGTATGTGTATTTTTTCCCCAGGCCTTTCTGGTTAAGCGTTTGGAGCAGCAGAATTGCGAAAAATTTCTTGTCCTCTCAACCATTTCTTAGCTTCAAACTCCCATATCTCGCGAACGGATTGACCTAACCCAAAAATTCCTATTGCATCTGAAAGTAGAAACTCGCCCGATTACAGCGGTATGTGTATTTTTTCCCCAGGCCTTTCTGGTTAAGCGTTTGGAGCAGCAGAATTGCGAAAAGTTTCTTGTCCTCTCAACCATTTCTTAGCTTCAAACTCCCATATCTCGCGAACGGATTGACCTAACCCAAAAATTCCTATTGCACTTGAAAGTAGAAGCTTGCCCGATTACAACGGTACGTGTATTTTTCCCCTAGGCCATTCTTGTTAAGCGATTGGAGTAGCAGAATTGCGAAAAATTTCTTGTCTTCTCAACCATTTCTTAGCTTCAAACTCCCATATCTCGCGAACGAATTGACCTAACCCAAAAATTCCTATTGCATTTGAAAGTAGAAGCTCGCCCGATTACAACGGTATGTGTATTTTTTCCCTAGCCCATTCTGGTTAAGCGTTTGGAGCAGCAGAAGTGGGAAAAATTCCTTGTCTTCTCAACCATTTCTTAGCTTCAAACTCCCATATCTCGCGAACCGATTGACCTAACCCAAAAATTCCTATTGCATTTGAAAGTAGAAACTCGCCCGATTACAAGGGTACGTGTATTTTTCCCCTAGGCCATTCTGGTTAAGCGATTGGAGCAGCAGAATTGCGAAAAATTTGTCGTCTTGTCAGCCATTTCTTAGCTTCAAAGTCCCATATCTCGCGAACGGATTGACCTAACCCAAAAATTCCTATTGCATTTGAAAGTAGAAACTCGCCCGATTACAAGAGTACGTGTATTTTTCCCCTAGGCCATTCTGGTTAAGCGATTGGAGCAGCAGAAGTGCGAAAAATTTTTTGCCTTCTCAACCATTCCTTGGCTTCAAACTCCCATATCTCGCGAACGGAATGACCTAACCAAACAATTCCTATTGCATCTGAAAGTAGAAACTCGCCCGATTACAGCTGTATGTGTGTTTTTTCCCTAGGCCATTCTGGTTAAGCGTTTGGAGCAGCAGAATTGCGAAAAATTTGTTCTCTTCTCAACCATTTCTTAGCTTCAAACTCCCATATCTCGCGAACGAATTGACCTAACCCAAAAATTCCTATTGCATTTTAAAGTAGAAGCTCGCTCGATTACAACGGTATGTGTATTTTTTCCCTAGCCCATTCTGGTTAAGCGTTTGGAGCAGCTGAAGTGCGAAAAATATCTTGTCTTCTCAACCATTTCTTAGCTTCAAACTCCCATATCTCGCGAACCGATTGACCTAACCCAAAAATTCCTATTGCATTTGAAAGTAGAAACTCGCCCGATTACAACGGTACGTGTATTTTTCCCCTAGGCCATTCTGGTTAAGCGATTGGAGCAGCAGAATTGCGAAAAATTTCTTGTCTTCTCAACCATTTCTTAGCTTCAAACTCCCATATCTCGGGAACGAATTGACCTAACCCAAAAATTCCTATTGCATTTGAAAGTAGAAACTCGCCCGATTACAACGGTACGTGTATTTTTCCCCTAGGCCATTCTGGTTAAGCGATTGGAGCAGCAGAATTGCGAAAAATTTGTCGTCTTGTCAGCCGTTTCTTAGCTTCAAAGTCCCATATCTCGCGAACGGATTGACCTAACCCAAAAATTCCTATTGCATTTGAAAGTAGAAACTCGCCCGATTACAAGGGTACGTGTATTTTTCCCCTAGGCCATTCTGGTTAAGCGATTGGAGCAGCAGAAGTGCGAAAAATTTTTTGCCTTCTCAACCATTCCTTGGCTTCAAACTCCCATATCTCGCGAACGGAATGACGTAACCAAACAATTCCTATTGCATCTGAAAGTAGAAACTCGCCCGATTACAGCTGTATGTGTGTTTTTTCCCTAGCCCATTCTGGTTAAGCGTTTGGAGCAGCAGAATTGCGAAAAATTTGTTGTCTTGTCAGCCATTTCTTAGCTTCAAAGTCCCATATCTCGCGAACGGATTGACCTAACCCAGAAATTCCTATTGCATCTGAAAGTAGAAACTCGCCCGATTACAGCGGTATGTGTATTTTTTCCCCAGGCCTTTCTGGTTAAGCGTTTGGAGCAGCAGAATTGCGAAAAATTTCTTGTCCTCTCAACCATTTCTTAGCTTCAAACTCCCATATCTCGCGAACGGATTGACCTAACCCAAAAATTCCTATTGCATTTGAAAGTAGAAACTCGCCCGATTACAACGGTACGTGTATTTTTCCCCTAGGCCATTCTGGTTAAGCGATTGGAGCAGCAGAATTGCGAAAAATTTTTTGCCTTCTCAACCATTTCTTGGCTTCAAACTCCCATATCTCGCGAACGGATTGACCTAACCCAGAAATTCCTATTGCATCTGAAAGTAGAAACTCGCCCGATTACAGCGGTATGTGTATTTTTTCCCCAGGCCTTTCTGGTTAAGCGTTTGGAGCAGCAGAATTGCGAAAAATTTCTTGTCCTCTCAACCATTTCTTAGCTTCAAACTCCCATATCTCGCGAACGGATTGACCTAACCCAAAAATTCCTATTGTATCTGAAAGTAGAAACTCGCCCGATTACAGCGGTATGTGTATTTTTTCCCCAGGCCTTTCTGGTTAAGCGTTTGGAGCAGCAGAATTGCGAAAAATTTCTTGTCCTCTCAACCATTTCTTAGCTTCAAACTCCCATATCTCGCGAACGGATTGACCTAACCCAAAAATTCCTATTGCACTTGAAAGTAGAAGCTTGCCCGATTACAACGGTACGTGTATTTTTCCCCTAGGCCATTCTTGTTAAGCGATTGGAGTAGCAGAATTGCGAAAAATTTCTTGTCTTCTCAACCATTTCTTAGCTTCAAACTCCCATATCTCGCGAACGAATTGACCTAACCCAAAAATTCCTATTGCATTTGAAAGTAGAAGCTCGCCCGATTACAACGGTATGTGTATTTTTTCCCTAGCCCATTCTGGTTAAGCGTTTGGAGCAGCAGAAGTGGGAAAAATTCCTTGTCTTCTCAACCATTTCTTAGCTTCAAACTCCCATATCTCGCGAACCGATTGACCTAACCCAAAAATTCCTATTGCATTTGAAAGTAGAAACTCGCCCGATTACAACGGTACGTGTATTTTTCCCCTAGGCCATTCTGGTTAAGCGATTGGAGCAGCAGAATTGCGAAAAATTTGTCGTCTTGTCAGCCATTTCTTAGCTTCAAAGTCCCATATCTCGCGAACGGATTGACCTAACCCAAAAATTCCTATTGCATTTGAAAGTAGAAACTCGCCCGATTACAAGAGTACGTGTATTTTTCCCCTAGGCCATTCTGGTTAAGCGATTGGAGCAGCAGAAGTGCGAAAAAATTTTTGCCTTCTCAACCATTCCTTGGCTTCAAACTCCCATATCTCGCGAACGGAATGACCTAACCAAACAATTCCTATTGCATCTGAAAGTAGAAACTCGCCCGATTACAGCTGTATGTGTGTTTTTTCCCTAGGCCATTCTGGTTAAGCGTTTGGAGCAGCAGAATTGCGAAAAATTTGTTCTCTTCTCAACGATTTCTTAGCTTCAAACTCCCATATCTCGCGAACGGATTGACCTAACCCAAAAATTCCTATTGCATTTGAAAGTAGAAGCTCGCCCGATTACAACGGTACGTGTATCTTTCCCCTAGGCCATTCTGGTTAAGCGATTGGAGCAGCAGAATTGCGAAAAATTTGTTGTCTTGTCAGCCATTTCTTAGCTTCAAAGTCCCATATCTCGCGAACGGATTGACCTAACCCAAAAATTCCTATTGCATTTGAAAGTAGAAACTCGCCCGATTACAACGGTACGTGTATTTTTCCCCTAGGCCATTCTGGTTAAGCGATTGGAGCAGCAGAATTGCGAAAAATTTGTCGTCTTGTCAGCCATTTCTTAGCTTCAAAGTCCCATATCTCGCGAACGGATTGACCTAACCCAAAAATTCCTATTGCATTTGAAAGTAGAAACTCGCCCGATTACAAGGGTACGTGTATTTTTCCCCTAGGCCATTCTGGTTAAGCGATTGGAGCAGCAGAATTGCGAAAAATTTTTTGCCTTCTCAACCATTCCTTGGCTTCAAACTCCCATATCTCGCGAACGGAATGACCTAACCAAACAATTCCTATTGCATCTGAAAGTAGAAGCTCGCCCGATTACAGCTGTATGTGTGTTTTTTCCCTAGGCCATTCTGGTTAAGCGTTTGGAGCAGCAGAATTGCGAAAAATTTGTTCTCTTCTCAACCATTTCTTAGCTTCAAACTCCCATATCTCGCGAACGAATTGACCTAACCCAAAAATTCCTATTGCATTTTAAAGTAGAAGCTCGCCCGATTACAACGGTATGTGTATTTTTTCCCTAGCCCATTCTGGTTAAGCGTTTGGAGCAGCTGAAGTGCGAAAAATATCTTGTCTTCTCAACCATTTCTTAGCTTCAAACTCCCATATCTCGCGAACCGATTGACCTAACCCAAAAATTCCTATTGCATTTGAAAGTAGAAACTCGCCCGATTACAACGGTACGTGTATTTTTCCCCTAGGCCATTCTGGTTAAGCGATTGGAGCAGCAGAATTGCGAAAAATTTCTTGTCTTCTCAACCATTTCTTAGCTTCAAAGTCCCATATCTCGCGAACGGATTGACCTAACCCAAAAATTCCTATTGCATTTGAAAGTAGAAACTCGCCCGATTACAACGGTACGTGTATTTTTCCCCTAGGCCATTCTGGTTAAGCGATTGGAGCAGCAGAATTGCGAAAAATTTGTCGTCTTGTCAGCCGTTTCTTAGCTTCAAAGTCCCATATCTCGCGAACGGATTGACCTAACCCAAAAATTCCTATTGCATTTGAAAGTAGAAACTCGCCCGATTACAAGGGTACGTGTATTTTTCCCCTAGGCCATTCTGGTTAAGCGATTGGAGCAGCAGAAGTGCGAAAAATTTTTTGCCTTCTCAACCATTCCTTGGCTTCAAACTCCCATATCTCGCGAACGGAATGACGTAACCAAACAATTCCTATTGCATCTGAAAGTAGAAACTCGCCCGATTACAGCTGTATGTGTGTTTTTTCCCTAGCCCATTCTGGTTAAGCGTTTGGAGCAGCAGAATTGCGAAAAATTTGTTGTCTTGTCAGCCATTTCTTAGCTTCAAAGTCCCATATCTCGCGAACGGATTGACCTAACCCAGAAATTCCTATTGCATCTGAAAGTAGAAACTCGCCCGATTACAGCGGTATGTGTATTTTTTCCCCAGGCCTTTCTGGTTAAGCGTTTGGAGCAGCAGAATTGCGAAAAATTTCTTGTCCTCTCAACCATTTCTTAGCTTCAAACTCCCATATCTCGCGAACGGATTGACCTAACCCAAAAATTCCTATTGCATTTGAAAGTAGAAACTCGCCCGATTACAACGGTACGTGTATTTTTCCCCTAGGCCATTCTGGTTAAGCGATTGGAGCAGCAGAATTGCGAAAAATTTTTTGCCTTCTCAACCATTTCTTGGCTTCAAACTCCCATATCTCGCGAACGGACTGACCTAACCAAAAAATTCCTATTGCATCTGAAAGTAGAAACTCGCCCGATTACAGCTGTATGTGTGTTTTTTCCCTAGGCCATTCTGGTTAAGCGTTTGGAGCAGCAGAATTGCGAAAAATTTGTTCTCTTCTCAACCATTTCTTAGCTTCAAACTCCCATATCTCGCGAACGGATTGACCTAACCCAAAAATTCCTATTGCATTTTAAAGTAGAAGCTCGCCCGATTACAACGGTATGTGTATTTTTTCCCTAGCCCATTCTGGTTAAGCGTTTGGAGCAGCTGAAGTGCGAAAAATTTCTTGTCTTCTCAACCATTTCTTAGCTTCAAACTGCCATATCTCGCGAACGAATTGACCTAACCCAAAAATTCCTATTGCATTTGAAAGTAGAAGCTCGCCCGATTACAACGGTATGTGTATTTTTTCCCTAGCCCATTCTGGTTAAGCGTTTGGAGCAGCAGAAGTGCGAAAAATTTTTTGCCTTCTCAACCATTCCTTGGCTTCAAACTCCCATATCTCGCGAACGGAATGACCTAACCAAACAATTCCTATTGCATCTGAAAGTAGAAACTCGCCCGATTACAGCTGTATGTGTGTTTTTTCCCTAGGCCATTCTGGTTAAGCGTTTGGAGCAGCAGAATTGCGAAAAATTTGTTCTCTTCTCAACCATTTCTTAGCTTCAAACTCCCATATCTCGCGAACGGATTGACCTAACCCAAAAATTCCTATTGCATTTGAAAGTAGAAGCTCGCCCGATTACAACGGTACGTGTATTTTTCCCCTAGGCCATTCTGGTTAAGCGATTGGAGCAGCAGAATTGCGAAAAATTTGTCGTCTTGTCAGCCGTTTCTTAGCTTCAAAGTCCCATATCTCGCGAACGGATTGACCTAACCCAAAAATTCCTATTGCATTTGAAAGTAGAAACTCGCCCGATTACAAGGGTACGTGTATTTTTCCCCTAGGCCATTCTGGTTAAGCGATTGGAGCAGCAGAAGTGCGAAAAATTTTTTGCCTTCTCAACCATTCCTTGGCTTCAAACTCCCATATCTCGCGAACGGAATGACGTAACCAAACAATTCCTATTGCATCTGAAAGTAGAAACTCGCCCGATTACAGCTGTATGTGTGTTTTTTCCCTAGCCCATTCTGGTTAAGCGTTTGGAGCAGCAGAATTGCGAAAAATTTGTTCTCTTCTCAACCATTTCTTAGCTTCAAACTCCCATATCTCGCGAACGAATTGACCTAACCCAAAAATTCCTATTGCATTTGAAAGTAGAAGCTCGCCCGATTACAACGGTATGTGTATTTTCTCCCTAGCCCATTCTGGTTAAGCGTTTGGAGCAGCTGAAGTGCGAAAAATTTCTTGTCTTCTCAACCATTTCTTAGCTTCAAACTGCCATATCTCGCGAACGAATTGACCTAACCCAAAAATTCCTATTGCATTTGAAAGTAGAAGCTCGCCCGATTACAACGGTATGTGTATTTTTTCCCTAGCCCATTCTGGTTAAGCGTTTGGAGCAGCAGAAGTGCGAAAAATTTTTTGCCTTCTCAACCATTCCTTGGCTTCAAACTCCCATATCTCGCGAACGGAATGACCTAACCAAACAATTCTTATTGCATCTGAAAGTAGAAGCTCGCCCGATTACAGCTGTATGTGTGTTTTTTCCCTAGGCCATTCTGGTTAAGCGTTTGGAGCAGCAGAATTGCGAAAAATTTGTTCTCTTCTCAACCATTTCTTAGCTTCAAACTCCCATATCTCGCGAACGGATTGACCTAACCCAAAAATTCCTATTGCATTTGAAAGTAGAAGCTCGCCCGATTACAACGGTACGTGTATTTTTCCCCTAGGCCATTCTGGTTAAGCGATTGGAGCAGCAGAATTGCGAAAAATTTGTTCTCTTCTCAACCATTTCTTAGCTTCAAACTCCCATATCTCGCGAACGAATTGACCTAACCCAAAAATTCCTATTGCATTTGAAAGTAGAAGCTCGCCCGATTACAACGGTACGTGTATTTTTCCCCTAGGCCATTCTGGTTAAGCGATTGGAGCAGCAGAATTGCGAAAAATTTGTCGTCTTGTCAGCCGTTTCTTAGCTTCAAAGTCCCATATCTCGCGAACGGATTGACCTAACCCAAAAATTCCTATTGCATTTGAAAGTAGAAACTCGCCCGATTACAAGGGTACGTGTATTTTTCCCCTAGGCCATTCTGGTTAAGCGATTGGAGCAGCAGAAGTGCGAAAAATTTTTTGCCTTCTCAACCATTCCTTGGCTTCAAACTCCCATATCTCGCGAACGGAATGACGTAACCAAACAATTCCTATTGCATCTGAAAGTAGAAACTCGCCCGATTACAGCTGTATGTGTGTTTTTTCCCTAGCCCATTCTGGTTAAGCGTTTGGAGCAGCAGAATTGCGAAAAATTTGTTCTCTTCTCAACCATTTCTTAGCTTCAAACTCCCATATCTCGCGAACGAATTGACCTAACCCAGAAATTCCTATTGCATCTGAAAGTAGAAACTCGCCCGATTACAGCGGTATGTGTATTTTTTCCCCAGGCCTTTCTGGTTAAGCGTTTGGAGCAGCAGAATTGCGAAAAATTTCTTGTCCTCTCAACCATTTCTTAGCTTCAAACTCCCATATCTCGCGAACGGATTGACCTAACCCAAAAATTCCTATTGCATTTTAAAGTAGAAGCTCGCCCGATTACAACGGTATGTGTATTTTTTCCCTAGCCCATTCTGGTTAAGCGTTTGGAGCAGCTGAAGTGCGAAAAATTTCTTGTCTTCTCAACCATTTCTTAGCTTCAAACTGCCATATCTCGCGAACGAATTGACCTAACCCAAAAATTCCTGTTGCATTTGAAAGTAGAAGCTCGCCCGATTACAACGGTATGTGTATTTTTTCCCTAGCCCATTCTGGTTAAGCGTTTGGAGCAGCAGAAGTGCGAAAAATTTTTTGCCTTCTCAACCATTCCTTGGCTTCAAACTCCCATATCTCGCGAACGGAATGACCTAACCAAACAATTCCTATTGCATCTGAAAGTAGAAACTCGCCCGATTACAGCTGTATGTGTGTTTTTTCCCTAGGCCATTCTGGTTAAGCGTTTGGAGCAGCAGAATTGCGAAAAATTTGTTCTCTTCTCAACCATTTCTTAGCTTCAAACTCCCATATCTCGCGAACGGATTGACCTAACCCAAAAATTCCTATTGCATTTGAAAGTAGAAGCTCGCCCGATTACAACGGTACGTGTATTTTTCCCCTAGGCCATTCTGGTTAAGCGATTGGAGCAGCAGAATTGCGAAAAATTTGTTCTCTTCTCAACCATTTCTTAGCTTCAAACTCCCATATCTTGCGAACGAATTGACCTAACCCAAAAATTCCTATTGCATTTGAAAGTAGAAGCTCGCCCGATTACAACGGTACGTGTATTTTTCCCCTAGGCCATTCTGGTTAAGCGATTGGAGCAGCAGAATTGCGAAAAATTTGTCGTCTTGTCAGCCGTTTCTTAGCTTCAAAGTCCCATATCTCGCGAACGGATTGACCTAACCCAAAAATTCCTATTGCATTTGAAAGTAGAAACTCGCCCGATTACAAGGGTACGTGTATTTTTCCCCTAGGCCATTCTGGTTAAGCGATTGGAGCAGCAGAAGTGCGAAAAATTTTTTGCCTTCTCAACCATTCCTTGGCTTCAAACTCCCATATCTCGCGAACGGAATGACGTAACCAAACAATTCCTATTGCATCTGAAAGTAGAAACTCGCCCGATTACAGCTGTATGTGTGTTTTTTCCCTAGCCCATTCTGGTTAAGCGTTTGGAGCAGCAGAATTGCCAAAAATTTGTTCTCTTCTCAACCATTTCTTAGCTTCAAACTCCCATATCTCGCGAACGAATTGACCTAACCCAAAAATTCCTATTGCATTTGAAAGTAGAAGCTCGCCCGATTACAACGGTATGTGTATTTTCTCCCTAGCCCATTCTGGTTAAGCGTTTGGAGCAGCTGAAGTGCGAAAAATTTCTTGTCTTCTCAACCATTTCTTAGCTTCAAACTGCCATATCTCGCGAACGAATTGACCTAACCCAAAAATTCCTATTGCATTTGAAAGTAGAAGCTCGCCCGATTACAACGGTATGTGTATTTTTTCCCTAGCCCATTCTGGTTAAGCGTTTGGAGCAGCAGAAGTGCGAAAAATTTTTTGCCTTCTCAACCATTCCTTGGCTTCAAACTCCCATATCTCGCGAACGGAATGACCTAACCAAACAATTCTTATTGCATCTGAAAGTAGAAGCTCGCCCGATTACAGCTGTATGTGTGTTTTTTCCCTAGCCCATTCTGGTTAAGCGTTTGGAGCAGCAGAATTGCGAAAAATTTGTTCTCTTCTCAACCATTTCTTAGCTTCAAACTCCCATATCTCGCGAACGAATTGACCTAACCCAAAAATTCCTATTGCATTTGAAAGTAGAAGCTCGCCCGATTACAACGGTATGTGTATTTTTTCCCTAGCCCATTCTGGTTAAGCGTTTGGAGCAGCAGAAGTGCGAAAAATTTCTTGTCTTCTCAACCATTTCTTAGCTTCAAACTCCCATATCTCGCGAACCGATTGACCAAACCCAAAAATTCCTATTGCATTTGAAAGTAGAAACTCGCCCGATTACAACGGTACGTGTATTTTTCCCCTAGGCCATTCTGGTTAAGCGATTGGAGCAGCAGAATTGCGAAAAATTTTTTGCCTTCTCAACCATTCCTTGGCTTCAAACTCCCATATCTCGCGAACGGAATGACCTAACCAAACAATTCCTATTGCATCTGAAAGTAGAAGCTCGCCCGATTACAGCTGTATGTGTGTTTTTTCCCTAGGCCATTCTGGTTAAGCGTTTGGAGCAGCAGAATTGCGAAAAATTTGTTCTCTTCTCAACCATTTCTTAGCTTCAAACTCCCATATCTCGCGAACGAATTGACCTAACCCAAAAATTCCTATTGCATTTGAAAGTAGAAGCTCGCCCGATTACAACGGTATGTGTATTTTTTCCCTAGCCCATTCTGGTTAAGCGTTTGGAGCAGCAGAAGTGCGAAAAATTTCTTGTCTTCTCAACCATTTCTTAGCTTCAAACCCCCATATCTCGCGAACCGATTGACCTAACCCAAAAATTCCTATTGCATTTGAAAGTAGAAACTCGCCCGATTACAAGAGTACGTGTATTTTTCCCCTAGGCCATTCTGGTTAAGCGATTGGAGCAGCAGAAGTGCGAAAAATTTTTTGCCTTCTCAACCATTCCTTGGCTTCAAACTCCCATATCTCGCGAACGGAATGACCTAACCAAACAATTCCTATTGCATCTGAAAGTAGAAACTCGCCCGATTACAGCTGTATGTGTGTTTTTTCCCTAGGCCATTCTGGTTAAGCGTTTGGAGCAGCAGAATTGCGAAAAATTTGTTCTCTTCTCAACCATTTCTTAGCTTCAAACTCCCATATCTCGCGAACGGATTGACCTAACCCAAAAATTCCTATTGCATTTGAAAGTAGAAGCTCGCCCGATTACAACGGTATGTGTATTTTTTCCCTAGCCCATTCTGGTTAAGCGTTTGGAGCAGCAGAAGTGCGAAAAATTTCTTGTCTTCTCAACCATTTCTTAGCTTCAAACCCCCATATCTCGCGAACCGATTGACCTAACCCAAAAATTCCTATTGCATTTGAAAGTAGAAACTCGCCCGATTACAAGAGTACGTGTATTTTTCCCCTAGGCCATTCTGGTTAAGCGATTGGAGCAGCAGAAGTGCGAAAAATTTTTTGCCTTCTCAACCATTCCTTGGCTTCAAACTCCCATATCTCGCGAACGGAATGACCTAACCAAACAATTCCTATTGCATCTGAAAGTAGAAACTCGCCCGATTACAGCTGTATGTGTGTTTTTTCCCTAGGCCATTCTGGTTAAGCGTTTGGAGCAGCAGAATTGCGAAAAATTTGTTCTCTTCTCAACCATTTCTTAGCTTCAAACTCCCATATCTCGCGAACGGATTGACCTAACCCAAAAATTCCTATTGCATTTGAAAGTAGAAGCTCGCCCGATTACAACGGTACGTGTATTTTTCCCCTAGGCCATTCTGGTTAAGCGATTGGAGCAGCAGAATTGCGAAAAATTTGTTGTCTTGTCAGCCATTTCTTAGCTTCAAAGTCCCATATCTCGCGAATGGATTGACCTTACCCAAAAATTCCTATTGCATTTGAAAGTAGAAACTCGCCCGATTACAACGGTACGTGTATTTTTCCCCTAGGCCATTCTGGTTAAGCGATTGGAGCAGCAGAATTGCGAAAAATTTGTCGTCTTGTCAGCCATTTCTTAGCTTCAAAGTCCCATATCTCGCGAACGGATTGACCTAACCCAAAAATTCCTATTGCATTTGAAAGTAGAAGCTCGCCCGATTACAACGGTATGTGTATTTTTTCCCTAGCCCATTCTGGTTAAGCGTTTGGAGCAGCAGAAGTGCGAAAAATTTCTTGTCTTCTCAACCATTTCTTAGCTTCAAACCCCCATATCTCGCGAACCGATTGACCTAACCCAAAAATTCCTATTGCATTTGAAAGTAGAAACTCGCCCGATTACAAGAGTACGTGTATTTTTCCCCTAGGCCATTCTGGTTAAGCGATTGGAGCAGCAGAAGTGCGAAAAATTTTTTGCCTTCTCAACCATTCCTTGGCTTCAAACTCCCATATCTCGCGAACGGAATGACCTAACCAAACAATTCCTATTGCATCTGAAAGTAGAAACTCGCCCGATTACAGCTGTATGTGTGTTTTTTCCCTAGGCCATTCTGGTTAAGCGTTTGGAGCAGCAGAATTGCGAAAAATTTGTTCTCTTCTCAACCATTTCTTAGCTTCAAACTCCCATATCTCGCGAACGGATTGACCTAACCCAAAAATTCCTATTGCATTTGAAAGTAGAAGCTCGCCCGATTACAACGGTGTGTGTATTTTTCCCCTAGGCCATTCTGGTTAAGCGATTGGAGCAGCAGAATTGCGAAAAATTTGTCGTCTTGTCAGCCATTTCTTAGCTTCAAAGTCCCATATCTCGCGAACGGATTGACCTAAACCAAAAATTCCTATTGCATTTGAAAGTAGAAACTCGCCCTTTTACAAGGGAACGTGTATTTTTCCCCTATGCCATTCTGGTTAAGCGATTGGAGCAGCAGAAGTGCGAAAAATTTTTTGCCTTCTCAACCATTCCTTGGCTTCAAACTCCCATATCTCGCGAACGGAATGACCTAACCAAACAATTCCTATTGCATTTGAAAGTAGAAACTCGCCCGATTACAGGTGTATGTGTGTTTTTTCCCTAGGCCATTCTGGTTAAGCGTTTGGAGCAGCAGAATTGCGAAAAATTTGTTCTCTTCTCAACCATTTCTTAGCTTCAAACTCCCATATCTCGCGAACGGATTGACCTAACCCAAAAATTCCTATTGCACTTGAAAGTAGAAGCTTCCCCGATTACAACGGTACGTGTATTTTTCCCCTAGGCCATTCTGGTTAAGCGATTGGAGCAGCAGAATTGCGAAAAATTTGTTGTCTTGTCAGCCATTTCTTAGCTTCAAAGTCCCATATCTCGCGAACGGATTGACCTAACCCAAAAATTCCTATTGCATTTGAAAGTAGAAACTCGCCCGATTACAACGGTACGTGTATTTTTCCCCTAGGCCATTCTGGTTAAGCGATTGGAGCAGCAGAATTGCGAAAAATTTGTCGTCTTGTCAGCCATTTCTTAGGTTCAAAGTCCCATATCTCGCGAACGGATTGACCTAACCCAAAAATTCCTATTGCATTTGAAAGTAGAAACTCGCCCGATTACAAGGGTACGTTTATTTTTTCCCTAGGCCATTCTGGTTAAGCGATTGGAGCAGCAGAATTGCGAAAAATTTTTTGCCTTCTCAACCATTCCTTGGCTTCAAACTCCCATATCTCGCGAACGGAATGACCTAACCAAACAATTCCTATTGCATCTGAAAGTAGAAGCTCGCCCGATTACAGCTGTATGTGTGTTTTTTCCCTAGGCCATTCTGGTTAAGCGTTTGGAGCAGCAGAATTGCGAAAAATTTGTTCTCTTCTCAACCATTTCTTAGCTTCAAACTCCCATATCTCGCGAACGGATTGACCTAACCCAAAAATTCCTATTGCATTTGAAAGTAGAAGCTCGCCCGATTACAACGGTATGTGTATTTTCTCCCTAGCCCATTCTGGTTAAGCGTTTGGAGCAGCTGAAGTGCGAAAAATTTCTTGTCTTCTCAACCATTTCTTAGCTTCAAACTGCCATATCTCGCGAACGAATTGACCTAACCCAAAAATTCCTATTGCATTTGAAAGTAGAAGCTCGCCCGATTACAACGGTATGTGTATTTTTTCCCTAGCCCATTCTGGTTAAGCGTTTGGAGCAGCAGAAGTGCGAAAATTTTTTGCCTTCTCAACCATTCCTTGGCTTCAAACTCCCATATCTCGCGAACGGAATGACCTAACCAAACAATTCTTATTGCATCTGAAAGTAGAAGCTCGCCCGATTACAGCTGTATGTGTGTTTTTTCCCTAGGCCATTCTGGTTAAGCGTTTGGAGCAGCAGAATTGCGAAAAATTTGTTCTCTTCTCAACCATTTCTTAGCTTCAAACTCCCATATCTCGCGAACGGATTGACCTAACCCAAAAATTCCTATTGCATTTGAAAGTAGAAGCTCGCCCGATTACAACGGTACGTGTATTTTTCCCCTAGGCCATTCTGGTTAAGCGATTGGAGCAGCAGAATTGCGAAAAATTTGTTCTCTTCTCAACCATTTCTTAGCTTCAAACTCCCATATCTCGCGAACGAATTGACCTAACCCAAAAATTCCTATTGCATTTGAAAGTAGAAGCTCGCCCGATTACAACGGTACGTGTATTTTTCCCCTAGGCCATTCTGGTTAAGCGATTGGAGCAGCAGAATTGCGAAAAATTTGTCGTCTTGTCAGCCGTTTCTTAGCTTCAAAGTCCCATATCTCGCGAACGGATTGACCTAACCCAAAAATTCCTATTGCATTTGAAAGTAGAAACTCGCCCGATTACAAGGGTACGTGTATTTTTCCCCTAGGCCATTCTGGTTAAGCGATTGGAGCAGCAGAAGTGCGAAAAATTTTTTGCCTTCTCAACCATTCCTTGGCTTCAAACTCCCATATCTCGCGAACGGAATGACGTAACCAAACAATTCCTATTGCATCTGAAAGTAGAAACTCGCCCGATTACAGCTGTATGTGTGTTTTTTCCCTAGCCCATTCTGGTTAAGCGTTTGGAGCAGCAGAATTGCGAAAAATTTGTTCTCTTCTCAACCATTTCTTAGCTTCAAACTCCCATATCTCGCGAACGAATTGACCTAACCCAGAAATTCCTATTGCATCTGAAAGTAGAAACTCGCCCGATTACAGCGGTATGTGTATTTTTTCCCCAGGCCTTTCTGGTTAAGCGTTTGGAGCAGCAGAATTGCGAAAAATTTCTTGTCCTCTCAACCATTTCTTAGCTTCAAACTCCCATATCTCGCGAACGGATTGACCTAACCCAAAAATTCCTATTGCATTTTAAAGTAGAAGCTCGCCCGATTACAACGGTATGTGTATTTTTTCCCTAGCCCATTCTGGTTAAGCGTTTGGAGCAGCTGAAGTGCGAAAAATTTCTTGTCTTCTCAACCATTTCTTAGCTTCAAACTGCCATATCTCGCGAACGAATTGACCTAACCCAAAAATTCCTATTGCATTTGAAAGTAGAAGCTCGCCCGATTACAACGGTATGTGTATTTTTTCCCTAGCCCATTCTGGTTAAGCGTTTGGAGCAGCAGAAGTGCGAAAAATTTTTTGCCTTCTCAACCATTCCTTGGCTTCAAACTCCCATATCTCGCGAACGGAATGACCTAACCAAACAATTCCTATTGCATCTGAAAGTAGAAACTCGCCCGATTACAGCTGTATGTGTGTTTTTTCCCTAGGCCATTCTGGTTAAGCGTTTGGAGCAGCAGAATTGCGAAAAATTTGTTCTCTTCTCAACCATTTCTTAGCTTCAAACTCCCATATCTCGCGAACGGATTGACCTAACCCAAAAATTCCTATTGCATTTGAAAGTAGAAGCTCGCCCGATTACAACGGTACGTGTATTTTTCCCCTAGGCCATTCTGGTTAAGCGATTGGAGCAGCAGAATTGCGAAAAATTTGTTCTCTTCTCAACCATTTCTTAGCTTCAAACTCCCATATCTCGCGAACGAATTGACCTAACCCAAAAATTCCTATTGCATTTGAAAGTAGAAGCTCGCCCGATTACAACGGTACGTGTATTTTTCCCCTAGGCCATTCTGGTTAAGCGATTGGAGCAGCAGAATTGCGAAAAATTTGTCGTCTTGTCAGCCGTTTCTTAGCTTCAAAGTCCCATATCTCGCGAACGGATTGACCTAACCCAAAAATTCCTATTGCATTTGAAAGTAGAAACTCGCCCGATTACAAGGGTACGTGTATTTTTCCCCTAGGCCATTCTGGTTAAGCGATTGGAGCAGCAGAAGTGCGAAAAATTTTTTGCCTTCTCAACCATTCCTTGGCTTCAAACTCCCATATCTCGCGAACGGAATGACGTAACCAAACAATACCTATTGCATCTGAAAGTAGAAACTCGCCCGATTACAGCTGTATGTGTGTTTTTTCCCTAGCCCATTCTGGTTAAGCGTTTGGAGCAGCAGAATTGCGAAAAATTTGTTCTCTTCTCAACCATTTCTTAGCTTCAAACTCCCATATCTCGCGAACGAATTGACCTAACCCAAAAATTCCTATTGCATTTGAAAGTAGAAGCTCGCCCGATTACAACGGTATGTGTATTTTTTCCCTAGCCCATTCTGGTTAAGCGTTTGGAGCAGCAGAAGTGCGAAAAATTTCTTGTCTTCTCAACCATTTCTTAGCTTCAAACCCCCATATCTCGCGAACCGATTGACCTAACCCAAAAATTCCTATTGCATTTGAAAGTAGAAACTCGCCCGATTACAAGAGTACGTGTATTTTTCCCCTAGGCCATTCTGGTTAAGCGATTGGAGCAGCAGAAGTGCGAAAAATTTTTTGCCTTCTCAACCATTCCTTGGCTTCAAACTCCCATATCTCGCGAACGGAATGACCTAACCAAACAATTCCTATTGCATCTGAAAGTAGAAACTCGCCCGATTACAGCTGTATGTGTGTTTTTTCCCTAGGCCATTCTGGTTAAGCGTTTGGAGCAGCAGAATTGCGAAAAATTTGTTCTCTTCTCAACCATTTCTTAGCTTCAAACTCCCATATCTCGCGAACGGATTGACCTAACCCAAAAATTCCTATTGCATTTGAAAGTAGAAGCTCGCCCGATTACAACGGTACGTGTATTTTTCCCCTAGGCCATTCTGGTTAAGCGATTGGAGCAGCAGAATTGCGAAAAATTTGTTGTCTTGTCAGCCATTTCTTAGCTTCAAAGTCCCATATCTCGCGAACGGATTGACCTTACCCAAAAATTCCTATTGCATTTGAAAGTAGAAACTCGCCCGATTACAACGGTACGTGTATTTTTCCCCTAGGCCATTCTGGTTAAGCGATTGGAGCAGCAGAATTGCGAAAAATTTGTCGTCTTGTCAGCCATTTCTTAGCTTCAAAGTCCCATATCTCGCGAACGGATTGACCTAACCCAAAAATTCCTATTGCATTTGAAAGTAGAAACTCGCCCGATTACAAGGGTACGTGTATTTTTTCCCTAGCCCATTCTGGTTAAGCGTTTGGAGCAGCAGAAGTGCGAAAAATTTCTTGTCTTCTCAACCATTTCTTAGCTTCAAACCCCCATATCTCGCGAACCGATTGACCTAACCCAAAAATTCCTATTGCATTTGAAAGTAGAAACTCGCCCGATTACAAGAGTACGTGTATTTTTCCCCTAGGCCATTCTGGTTAAGCGATTGGAGCAGCAGAATTGCGAAAAATTTTTTGCCTTCTCAACCATTCCTTGGCTTCAAACTCCCATATCTCGCGAACGGAATGACCTAACCAAACAATTCCTATTGCATCTGAAAGTAGAAGCTCGCCCGATTACAGCTGTATGTGTGTTTTTTCCCTAGGCCATTCTGGTTAAGCGTTTGGAGCAGCAGAATTGCGAAAAATTTGTTCTCTTCTCAACCATTTCTTAGCTTCAAACTCCCATATCTCGCGAACGAATTGACCTAACCCAAAAATTCCTATTGCATTTGAAAGTAGAAGCTCGCCCGATTACAACGGTATGTGTATTTTTTCCCTAGCCCATTCTGGTTAAGCGTTTGGAGCAGCAGAAGTGCGAAAAATTTCTTGTCTTCTCAACCATTTCTTAGCTTCAAACCCCCATATCTCGCGAACCGATTGACCTAACCCAAAAATTCCTATTGCATTTGAAAGTAGAAACTCGCCCGATTACAAGAGTACGTGTATTTTTCCCCTAGGCCATTCTGGTTAAGCGATTGGAGCAGCAGAATTGCGAAAAATTTTTTGCCTTCTCAACCATTCCTTGGCTTCAAACTCCCATATCTCGCGAACGGAATGACCTAACCAAACAATTCCTATTGCATCTGAAAGTAGAAGCTCGCCCGATTACAGCTGTATGTGTGTTTTTTCCCTAGGCCATTCTGGTTAAGCGTTTGGAGCAGCAGAATTGCGAAAAATTTGTTCTCTTCTCAACCATTTCTTAGCTTCAAACTCCCATATCTCGCGAACGAATTGACCTAACCCAAAAATTCCTATTGCATTTGAAAGTAGAAGCTCGCCCGATTACAACGGTATGTGTATTTTTTCCCTAGCCCATTCTGGTTAAGCGTTTGGAGCAGCAGAAGTGCGAAAAATTTCTTGTCTTCTCAACCATTTCTTAGCTTCAAACCCCCATATCTCGCGAACCGATTGACCTAACCCAAAAATTCCTATTGCATTTGAAAGTAGAAACTCGCCCGATTACAAGAGTACGTGTATTTTTCCCCTAGGCCATTCTGGTTAAGCGATTGGAGCAGCAGAAGTGCGAAAAATTTTTTGCCTTCTCAACCATTCCTTGGCTTCAAACTCCCATATCTCGCGAACGGAATGACCTAACCAAACAATTCCTATTGCAGCTGAAAGTAGAAACTCGCCCGATTACAGCTGTATGTGTGTTTTTTCCCTAGGCCATTCTGGTTAAGCGTTTGGAGCAGCAGAATTGCGAAAAATTTGTTCTCTTCTCAACCATTTCTTAGCTTCAAACTCCCATATCTCGCGAACGGATTGACCTAACCCAAAAATTCCTATTGCATTTGAAAGTAGAAGCTCGCCCGATTACAACGGTATGTGTATTTTTCCCCTAGGCCATTCTGGTTAAGCGATTGGAGCAGCAGAATTGCGAAAAATTTGTCGTCTTGTCAGCCATTTCTTAGCTTCAAAGTCCCATATCTCGCGAACGGATTGACCTAAACCAAAAATTCCTATTGCATTTGAAAGTAGAAACTCGCCCTTTTACAAGGGAACGTGTATTTTTCCCCTAGGCCATTCTGGTTAAGCGATTGGAGCAGCAGAAGTGCGAAAAATTTTTTGCCTTCTCAACCATTCCTTGGCTTCAAACTCCCATATCTCGCGAACGGAATGACCTAACCAAACAATTCCTATTGCATTTGAAAGTAGAAACTCGCCCGATTACAGGTGTATGTGTGTTTTTTCCCTAGGCCATTCTGGTTAAGCGTTTGGAGCAGCAGAATTGCGAAAAATTTGTTCTCTTCTCAACCATTTCTTAGCTTCAAACTCCCATATCTCGCGAACGGATTGACCTAACCCAAAAATTCCTATTGCACTTGAAAGTAGAAGCTTCCCCGATTACAACGGTACGTGTATTTTTCCCCTAGGCCATTCTGGTTAAGCGATTGGAGCAGCAGAATTGCGAAAAATTTGTTGTCTTGTCAGCCATTTCTTAGCTTCAAAGTCCCATATCTCGCGAACGGATTGACCTAACCCAAAAATTCCTATTGCATTTGAAAGTAGAAACTCGCCCGATTACAACGGTACGTGTATTTTTCCCCTAGGCCATTCTGGTTAAGCGATTGGAGCAGCAGAATTGCGAAAAATTTGTCGTCTTGTCAGCCATTTCTTAGGTTCAAAGTCCCATATCTCGCGAACGGATTGACCTAACCCAAAAATTCCTATTGCATTTGAAAGTAGAAACTCGCCCGATTACAAGGGTACGTTTATTTTTTCCCTAGGCCATTCTGGTTAAGCGATTGGAGCAGCAGAATTGCGAAAAATTTTTTGCCTTCTCAACCATTCCTTGGCTTCAAACTCCCATATCTCGCGAACGGAATGACCTAACCAAACAATTCCTATTGCATCTGAAAGTAGAAGCTCGCCCGATTACAGCTGTATGTGTGTTTTTTCCCTAGGCCATTCTGGTTAAGCGTTTGGAGCAGCAGAATTGCGAAAAATTTGTTCTCTTCTCAACCATTTCTTAGCTTCAAACTCCCATATCTCGCGAACGAATTGACCTAACCCAAAAATTCCTATTGCATTTGAAAGTAGAAGCTCGCCCGATTACAACGGTATGTGTATTTTTCCCCTAGGCCATTCTGGTTAAGCGATTGGAGCAGCAGAATTGCGAAAAATTTGTCGTCTTGTCAGCCATTTCTTAGCTTCAAAGTCCCATATCTCGCGAACGGATTGACCTAAACCAAAAATTCCTATTGCATTTGAAAGTAGAAACTCGCCCTTTTACAAGGGAACGTGTATTTTTCCCCTAGGCCATTCTGGTTAAGCGATTGGAGCAGCAGAAGTGCGAAAAATTTTTTGCCTTCTCAACCATTCCTTGGCTTCAAACTCCCATATCTCGCGAACGGAATGACCTAACCAAACAATTCCTATTGCATTTGAAAGTAGAAACTCGCCCGATTACAGGTGTATGTGTGTTTTTTCCCTAGGCCATTCTGGTTAAGCGTTTGGAGCAGCAGAATTGCGAAAAATTTGTTCTCTTCTCAACCATTTCTTAGCTTCAAACTCCCATATCTCGCGAACGGATTGACCTAACCCAAAAATTCCTATTGCACTTGAAAGTAGAAGCTTCCCCGATTACAACGGTACGTGTATTTTTCCCCTAGGCCATTCTGGTTAAGCGATTGGAGCAGCAGAATTGCGAAAAATTTGTTGTCTTGTCAGCCATTTCTTAGCTTCAAAGTCCCATATCTCGCGAACGGATTGACCTAACCCAAAAATTCCTATTGCATTTGAAAGTAGAAACTCGCCCGATTACAACGGTACGTGTATTTTTCCCCTAGGCCATTCTGGTTAAGCGATTGGAGCAGCAGAATTGCGAAAAATTTGTCGTCTTGTCAGCCATTTCTTAGCTTCAAAGTCCCATATCTCGCGAACGGATTGACCTAACCCAAAAATTCCTATTGCATTTGAAAGTAGAAACTCGCCCGATTACAAGGGTACGTGTATTTTTCCCCTAGGCCATTCTGGTTAAGCGATTGGAGCAGCAGAATTGCGAAAAATTTTTTGCCTTCTCAACCATTCCTTGGCTTCAAACTCCCATATCTCGCGAACGGAATGACCTAACCAAACAATTCCTATTGCATCTGAAAGTAGAAGCTCGCCCGATTACAGCTGTATGTGTGTTTTTTCCCTAGGCCATTCTGGTTAAGCGTTTGGAGCAGCAGAATTGCGAAAAATTTGTTCTCTTCTCAACCATTTCTTAGCTTCAAACTCCCATATCTCGCGAACGAATTGACCAAACCCAAAAATTCCTATTGCATTTGAAAGTAGAAACTCGCCCGATTACAACGGTACGTGTATTTTTCCCCTAGGCCATTCTGGTTAAGCGATTGGAGCAGCAGAATTGCGAAAAATTTGTCGTCTTGTCAGCCATTTCTTAGCTTCAAAGTCCCATATCTCGCGAACGGATTGTCCTAAACGAAAAATTCCTATTGCATTTGAAAGTAGAAACTCGCCCTTTTACAAGGGTACGTGTATTTTTCCCCTAGGCCATTCTGGTTAAGCGATTGGAGCAGCAGAAGTGCGAAAAATTTTTTGCCTTCTCAACCATTCCTTGGCTTCAAACTCCCATATCTCGCGAACGGAATGACCTAACCAAACAATTCCTATTGCATCTGAAAGTAGAAACTCGCCCGATTACAGGTGTATGTGTGTTTTTTCCCTAGGCCATTCTGGTTAAGCGTTTGGAGCAGCAGAATTGCGAAAAATTTGTTCTCTTCTCAACCATTTCTTAGCTTCAAACTCCCATATCTCGCGAACGGATTGACCTAACCCAAAAATTCCTATTGCACTTGAAAGTAGAAGCTTGCCCGATTACAACGGTACGTGTATTTTTCCCCTAGGCCATTCTGGTTAAGCGATTGGAGCAGCAGAATTGCGAAAAATTTCTTGTCTTCTCAACCATTTCTTAGCTTCAAACTCCCATATCTCGCGAACGAATTGACCTAACCCAAAAATTCCTATTGCATTTGAAAGTAGAAGCTCGCCCGATTACAACGGTACGTGTATTTTTCCCCTAGGCCATTCTGGTTAAGCGATTGGAGCAGCAGAAGTGCGAAAAATTTTTTGCCTTCTCAACCATTCCTTGGCTTCAAACTCCCATATCTCGCGAACGGAATGACGTAACCAAACAATTCCTATTGCATCTGAAAGTAGAAACTCGCCCGATTACAGCTGTATGTGTGTTTTTTCGCTAGCCCATTCTGGTTAAGCGTTTGGAGCAGCAGAATTGCGAAAAATTTGTTGTCTTGTCAGCCATTTCTTAGCTTCAAAGTCCCATATCTCGCGAACGGATTGACCTAACCCAGAAATTCCTATTGCATCTGAAAGTAGAAACTCGCCCGATTACAGCGGTATGTGTATTTTTTCCCCAGGCCTTTCTGGTTAAGCGTTTGGAGCAGCAGAATTGCGAAAAATTTCTTGTCCTCTCAACCATTTCTTAGCTTCAAACTCCCATATCTCGCGAACGGATTGACCTAACCCAAAAATTCCTATTGCATTTGAAAGTAGAAACTCGCCCGATTACAACGGTACGTGTATTTTTCCCCTAGGCCATTCTGGTTAAGCGATTGGAGCAGCAGAATTGCGAAAAATTTTTTGCCTTCTCAACCATTTCTTGGCTTCAAACTCCCATATCTCGCGAACGGACTGACCTAACCAAAAAATTCCTATTGCATCTGAAAGTAGAAACTCGCCCGATTACAGCTGTATGTGTGTTTTTTCCCTAGGCCATTCTGGTTAAGCGTTTGGAGCAGCAGAATTGCGAAAAATTTGTTCTCTTCTCAACCATTTCTTAGCTTCAAACTCCCATATCTCGCGAACGGATTGACCTAACCCAAAAATTCCTATTGCACTTGAAAGTAGAAGCTTGCCCGATTACAACGGTACGTGTATTTTTCCCCTAGGCCATTCTGGTTAAGCGATTGGAGTAGCAGAATTGCGAAAAATTTCTTGTCTTCTCAACCATTTCTTAGCTTCAAACTCCCATATCTCGCGAACGAATTGACCTAACCCAAAAATTCCTATTGCATTTGAAAGTAGAAGCTCGCCCGATTACAACGGTATGTGTATTTTTTCCCTAGCCCATTCTGGTTAAGCGTTTGGAGCAGCAGAAGTGGGAAAAATTTCTTGTCTTCTCAACCATTTCTTAGCTTCAAACTCCCATATCTCGCGAACCGATTGACCTAACCCAAAAATTCCTATTGCATTTGAAAGTAGAAACTCGCCCGATTACAAGAGTACGTGTATTTTTCCCCTAGGCCATTCTGGTTAAGCGATTGGAGCAGCAGAAGTGCGAAAAATTTTTTGCCTTCTCAACCATTCCTTGGCTTCAAACTCCCATATCTCGCGAACGGATTGACCTAACCCAAAAATTCCTATTGCACTTGAAAGTAGAAGCTTGCCCGATTACAACGGTACGTGTATTTTTCCCCTAGGCCATTCTGGTTAAGCGATTGGAGTAGCAGAATTGCGAAAAATTTCTTGTCTTCTCAACCATTTCTTAGCTTCAAACTCCCATATCTCGCGAACGAATTGACCTAACCCAAAAATTCCTATTGCATTTGAAAGTAGAAGCTCGCCCGATTACAACGGTATGTGTATTTTTTCCCTAGCCCATTCTGGTTAAGCGTTTGGAGCAGCAGAAGTGCGAAAAATTTCTTGTCTTCTCAACCATTTCTTAGCTTCAAACTCCCATATCTCGCGAACCGATTGACCTAACCCAAAAATTCCTATTGCATTTGAAAGTAGAAACTCGCCCGATTACAAGAGTACGTGTATTTTTCCCCTAGGCCATTCTGGTTAAGCGATTGGAGCAGCAGAAGTGCGAAAAATTTTTTGCCTTCTCAACCATTCCTTGGCTTCAAACTCCCATATCTCGCGAACGGAATGACCTAACCAAACAATTCCTATTGCATCTGAAAGTAGAAACTCGCCCGATTACAGCTGTATGTGTGTTTTTTCCCTAGGCCATTCTGGTTAAGCGTTTGGAGCAGCAGAATTGCGAAAAATTTGTTCTCTTCTCAACCATTTCTTAGCTTCAAACTCCCATATCTCGCGAACGGATTGACCTAACCCAAAAATTCCTATTGCATTTGAAAGTAGAAGCTCGCCCGATTACAACGGTACGTGTATTTTTCCCCTAGGCCATTCTGGTTAAGCGATTGGAGCAGCAGAATTGCGAAAAATTTGTTGTCTTGTCAGCCATTTCTTAGCTTCAAAGTCCCATATCTCGCGAACGGATTGACCTAACCCAAAAATTCCTATTGCATTTGAAAGTAGAAACTCGCCCGATTACAACGGTACGTGTATTTTTCCCCTAGGCCATTCTGGTTAAGCGATTGGAGCAGCAGAATTGCGAAAAATTTGTCGTCTTGTCAGCCATTTCTTAGCTTCAAAGTCCCATATCTCGCGAACGGATTGACCTAACCCAAAAATTCCTATTGCATTTGAAAGTAGAAACTCGCCCGATTACAAGGGTACGTGTATTTTTCCCCTAGGCCATTCTGGTTAAGCGATTGGAGCAGCAGAATTGCGAAAAATTTTTTGCCTTCTCAACCATTCCTTGGCTTCAAACTCCCATATCTCGCGAACGGAATGACCTAACCAAACAATTCCTATTGCATCTGAAAGTAGAAGCTCGCCCGATTACAGCTGTATGTGTGTTTTTTCCCTAGGCCATTCTGGTTAAGCGTTTCGAGCAGCAGAATTGCGAAAAATTTGTTCTCTTCTCAACCATTTCTTAGCTTCAAACTCCCATATCTCGCGAACGAATTGACCTAACCCAAAAATTCCTATTGCATTTGAAAGTAGAAGCTCGCCCGATTACAACGGTATGTGTATTTTTTCCCTAGCCCATTCTGGTTAAGCGTTTGGAGCAGCAGAAGTGCGAAATATTTCTTGTCTTCTCAACCATTTCTTAGCTTCAAACTCCCATATCTCGCGAACCGATTGACCTAACCCAAAAATTCCTATTGCATTTGAAAGTAGAAACTCGCCCGATTACAACGGTACGTGTATTTTTCCCCTAGGCCATTCTGGTTAAGCGATTGGAGCAGCAGAATTGCGAAAAATTTGTCGTCTTGTCAGCCATTTCTTAGCTTCAAAGTCCCATATCTCGCGAACGGATTGACCTAAACCAAAAATTCCTATTGCATTTGAAAGTAGAAACTCGCCCTTTTACAAGGGTACGTGTATTTTTCCCCTAGGCCATTCTGGTTAAGCGATTGGAGCAGCAGAAGTGCGAAAAATTTTTTGCCTTCTCAACCATTCCTTGGCTTCAAACTCCCATATCTCGCGAACGGAATGACCTAACCAAACAATTCCTATTGCATCTGAAAGTAGAAACTCGCCCGATTACAGGTGTATGTGTGTTTTTTCCCTAGGCCATTCTGGTTAAGCGTTTGGAGCAGCAGAATTGCGAAAAATTTGTTCTCTTCTCAACCATTTCTTAGCTTCAAACTCCCATATCTCGCGAACGGATTGACCTAACCCAAAAATTCCTATTGCACTTGAAAGTAGAAGCTTGCCCGATTACAACGGTACGTGTATTTTTCCCCTAGGCCATTCTGGTTAAGCGATTGGAGCAGCAGAATTGCGAAAAATTTCTTGTCTTCTCAACCATTTCTTAGCTTCAAACTCCCATATCTCGCGAACGAATTGACCTAACCCAAAAATTCCTATTGCATTTGAAAGTAGAAGCTCGCCCGATTACAACGGTATGTGTATTTTTTCCCTAGCCCATTCTGGTTAAGCGTTTGGAGCAGCAGAAGTGCGAAAAATTTCTTGTCTTCTCAACAATTTCTTAGCTTCAAACTCCCATATCTCGCGAACCGATTGACCTAACCCAAAAATTCCTATTGCATTTGAAAGTAGAAACTCGCCCGATTACAACGGTACGTGTATTTTTCCCCTAGGCCATTCTGGTTAAGCGATTGGAGCAGCAGAATTGCGAAAAAATTGTCGTCTTGTCAGCCATTTCGTAGCTTCAAAGTCCCATATCTCGCGAACGGATTGACCTAACCCAAAAATTCCTATTGCATTTGAAAGTAGAAACTCGCCCGATTACAAGGGTACGTGTATTTTTCCCCTAGGCCATTCTGGTTAAGCGATTGGAGCAGCAGAAGTGCGAAAAATTTTTTGCCTTCTCAACCATTCCTTGGCTTCAAACTCCCATATCTCGCGAACGGAATGACGTAACCAAACAATTCCTATTGCATCTGAAAGTAGAAACTCGCCCGATTACAGCTGTATGTGTGTTTTTTCCCTAGGCCATTCTGGTTAAGCGTTTGGAGCAGCAGAATTGCGAAAAATTTGTTCTCTTCTCAACCATTTCTTAGCTTCAAACTCCCATATCTCGCGAACGGATTGACCTAACCCAAAAATTCCTATTGCATTTGAAAGTAGAAGCTCGCCCGATTACAACGGTACGTGTATTTTTCCCCTAGGCCATTCTGGTTAAGCGATTGGAGCAGCAGAATTGCGAAAAATTTGTTGTCTTGTCAGCCATTTCTTAGCTTCAAAGTCCCATATCTCGCGAACGGATTGACCTAACCCAGAAATTCCTATTGCATCTGAAAGTAGAAACTCGCCCGATTACAGCGGTATGTGTATTTTTTCCCCAGGCCTTTCTGGTTAAGCGTTTGGAGCAGCAGAATTGCGAAAAATTTCTTGTCCTCTCAACCATTTCTTAGCTTCAATCTCCCATATCTCGCGAACGGATTGACCTAACCCAAAAATTCCTATTGCATTTGAAAGTAGAAACTCGCCCGATTACAACGGTACGTGTATTTTTCCCCTAGGCCATTCTGGTTAAGCGATTGGAGCAGCAGAATTGCGAAAAATTTTTTGCCTTCTCAACCATTTCTTGGTTTCAAACTCCCATATCACGCGAACGGACTGACCTAACCAAAAAATTCCTATTGCATCTGAAAGTAGAAACTCGCCCGATTACATCTGTATGTGTGTTTTTTCCCTAGGCCATTCTGGTTAAGCGTTTGGAGCAGGAGAATTGCGAAAAATTTGTCGTCTTGTCAGCCATTTCTTAGCTTCAAAGTCCCATATCTCGCGAACGGATTGACCTAACCCAAAAATTCCTATTGCATTTGAAAGTAGAAACTCGCCCGATTACAAGAGTACGTGTATTTTTCCCCTAGGCCATTCTGGTTAAGCGATTGGAGCAGCAGAAGTGCGAAAAATTTTTTGCCTTCTCAACCATTCCTTGGATTGAAACTCCCATATCTCGCGAACGGAATGAGCTAACCAAACAATTCCTATTGCATCTGAAAGTAGAAACTCGCCCGATTACAGCTGTATGTGTGTTTTTTCCCTAGGCCATTCTGGTTAAGCGTTTGGAGCAGCAGAATTGCGAAAAATTTGTTCTCTTCTCAACCATTTCTTAGCTTCAAACTCCCATATCTCGCGAACGGAATGACCTAACCCAAAAATTCCTATTGCATTTGAAAGTAGAAGCTCGCCCGATTACAACGGTACGTGTATTTTTCCCCTAGGCCATTCTGGTTAAGCGATTGGAGCAGCAGAATTGCGAAAAATTTGTTGTCTTGTCAGCCATTTCTTAGCTTCAAAGTCCCATATCTCGCGAACGGATTGACCTAACCCAAAAATTCCTATTGCATTTGAAAGCAGAAACTCGCCCGATTACAACGGTACGTGTATTTTTCCCCTAGGCCATTCTGGTTAAGCGATTGGAGCAGCAGAATTGCGAAAAATTTGTCGTCTTGTCAGCCATTTCTTAGCTTCAAAGTCCCATATCTCGCGAACGGATTGACCTAACCCAAAAATTCCTATTGCATTTGAAAGTAGAAACTCGCCCGATTACAAGGGTACGTGTATTTTTCCCCTAGGCCATTCTGGTTAAGCGATTGGAGCAGCAGAATTGCGAAAAATTTTTTGCCTTCTCAACCATTCCTTGGCTTCAAACTCCCATATCTCGCGAACGGAATGACCTAACCCAAAAATTCCTATTGCACTTGAAAGTAGAAGCTTGCCCGATTACAACAGTACGTGTATTTTTCCCCTAGGCCATTCTGGTTAAGCGATTGGAGTAGCAGAATTGCGAAAAATTTCTTGTCTTCTCAACCATTTCTTAGCTTCAAACTCCCATATCTCGCGAACGAATTGACCTAACCCAAAAATTTCTATTGCATTTGAAAGTAGAAGCTCGCCCGATTACAACGGTATGTGTATTTTTTCCCTAGCCCATTCTGGTTAAGCGTTTGGAGCAGCAGAAGTGCGAAAAATTTCTTGTCTTCTCAACAATTTCTTAGCTTCAAACTCCCATATCTCGCGAACCGATTGACCTAACCCAAAAATTCCTATTGCATTTGAAAGTAGAAACTCGCCCGATTACAAGGGTACGTGTATTTTTCCCCTAGGCCATTCTGGTTAAGCGATTGGAGCAGCAGAAGTGCGAAAAATTTTTTGCCTTCTCAACCATTCCTTGGCTTCAAACTCCCATATCTCGCGAACGGAATGACCTAATCAAACAATTCCTATTGCATCTGAAAGTAGAAACTCGCCCGATTACAGCTGTATGTGTGTTTTTTCCCTAGGCCATTCTGGTTAAGCGTTTGGAGCAGCAGAATTGCGAAAAATTTGTTCTCTTCTCAACCATTTCTTAGCTTCAAACTCCCATATCTCGCGAACGGATTGACCTAACCCAAAAATTCCTATTGCATTTGAAAGTAGAAGCTCGCCCGATTACAACGGTACGTGTATTTTTCCCCTAGGCCATTCTGGTTAAGCGATTGGAGCAGCAGAATTGCGAAAAATTTGTTGTCTTGTCAGCCATTTCTTAGCTTCAAAGTCCCATATCTCGCGAACGGATTGACCTAACCCAGAAATTCCTATTGCATCTGAAAGTAGAAACTCGCCCGATTACAGCGGTATGTGTATTTTTTCCCCAGGGCTTTCTGGTTAAGCGTTTGGAGCAGCAGAATTGCGAAAAATTTCTTGTCCTCTCAACCATTTCTTAGCTTCAAACTCCCATATCTCGCGAACGGATTGACCTAACACAAAAATTCCTATTGCATTTGAAAGTAGAAACTCGCCCGATTACAACGGTACGTGTATTTTTCCCCTAGGCCATTCTGGTTAAGCGATTGGAGCAGCAGAATTGCGAAAAATTTTTTGCCTTCTCAACCATTTCTTGGCTTCAAACTCCCATATCTCGCGAACGGACTGACCTAACCAAAAAATTCCTATTGCATTTGAAAGTAGAAACTCGCCCGATTACAAGAGTACGTGTATTTTTCCCCTAGGCCATTCTGGTTAAGCGATTGGAGCAGCAGAAGTGCGAAAAATTTTTTGCCTTCTCAACCATTCCTTGGCTTCAAACTCCCATATCTCGCGAACGGAATGACCTAACCAAACAATTCCTATTGCATCTGAAAGTAGAAACTCGCCCGATTACAGCTGTATGTGTGTTTTTTCCCTAGGCCATTCTGGTTAAGCGTTTGGAGCAGCAGAATTGCGAAAAATTTGTTCTCTTCTCAACCATTTCTTAGCTTCAAACTCCCATATCTCGCGAACGGATTGACCTAACCCAAAAATTCCTATTGCATTTGAAAGTAGAAGCTCGCCCGATTACAACGGTACGTGTATTTTTCCCCTAGGCCATTCTGGTTAAGCGATTGGAGCAGCAGAATTGCGAAAAATTTCTTGTCTTCTCAACCATTTCTTAGCTTCAAACTCCCATATCTCGCGAACCGATTGACCTAACCCAAAAATTCCTATTGCATTTGAAAGTAGAAACTCGCCCGATTACAACGGTACGTGTATTTTTCCCCTAGGCCATTCTGGTTAAGCGATTGGAGCAGCAGAATTGCGAAAAAATTGTCGTCTTGTCAGCCATTTCGTAGCTTCAAAGTCCCATATCTCGCGAACGGATTGACCTAACCCAAAAATTCCTATTGCATTTGAAAGTAGAAACTCGCCCGATTACAAGGGTACGTGTATTTTTCCCCTAGGCCATTCTGGTTAAGCGATTGGAGCAGCAGAAGTGCGAAAAATTTTTTGCCTTCTCAACCATTCCTTGGCTTCAAACTCCCATATCTCGCGAACGGAATGACGTAACCAAACAATTCCTATTGCATCTGAAAGTAGAAACTCGCCCGATTACAGCTGTATGTGTGTTTTTTCCCTAGGCCATTCTGGTTAAGCGTTTGGAGCAGCAGAATTGCGAAAAATTTGTTCTCTTCTCAACCATTTCTTAGCTTCAAACTCCCATATCTCGCGAACGGATTGACCTAACCCAAAAATTCCTATTGCATTTGAAAGTAGAAGCTCGCCCGATTACAACGGTACGTGTATTTTTCCCCTAGGCCATTCTGGTTAAGCGATTGGAGCAGCAGAATTGCGAAAAATTTGTTGTCTTGTCAGCCATTTCTTAGCTTCAAAGTCCCATATCTCGCGAACGGATTGACCTAACCCAGAAATTCCTATTGCATCTGAAAGTAGAAACTCGCCCGATTACAGCGGTATGTGTATTTTTTCCCCAGGCCTTTCTGGTTAAGCGTTTGGAGCAGCAGAATTGCGAAAAATTTCTTGTCCTCTCAACCATTTCTTAGCTTCAATCTCCCATATCTCGCGAACGGATTGACCTAACCCAAAAATTCCTATTGCATTTGAAAGTAGAAACTCGCCCGATTACAACGGTACGTGTATTTTTCCCCTAGGCCATTCTGGTTAAGCGATTGGAGCAGCAGAATTGCGAAAAATTTTTTGCCTTCTCAACCATTTCTTGGCTTCAAACTCCCATATCACGCGAACGGACTGACCTAACCAAAAAATTCCTATTGCATCTGAAAGTAGAAACTCGCCCGATTACAGCTGTATGTGTGTTTTTTCCCTAGGCCATTCTGGTTAAGCGTTTGGAGCAGGAGAATTGCGAAAAATTTGTCGTCTTGTCAGCCATTTCTTAGCTTCAAAGTCCCATATCTCGCGAACGGATTGACCTAACCCAAAAATTCCTATTGCATTTGAAAGTAGAAACTCGCCCGATTACAAGAGTACGTGTATTGTTCCCCTAGGCCATTCTGGTTAAGCGATTGGAGCAGCAGAAGTGCGAAAAATTTTTTGCCTTCTCAACCATTCCTTGGCTTCAAACTCCCATATCTCGCGAACGGAATGAGCTAACCAAACAATTCCTATTGCATCTGAAAGTAGAAACTCGCCCGATTACAGCTGTATGTGTGTTTTTTCCCTAGGCCATTCTGGTTAAGCGTTTGGAGCAGCAGAATTGCGAAAAATTTGTTCTCTTCTCAACCATTTCTTAGCTTCAAACTCCCATATCTCGCGAACGGATTGACCTAACCCAAAAATTCCTATTGCATTTGAAAGTAGAAGCTCGCCCGATTACAACGGTACGTGTATTTTTCCCCTAGGCCATTCTGGTTAAGCGATTGGAGCAGCAGAATTGCGAAAAATTTGTTGTCTTGTCAGCCATTTCTTAGCTTCAAAGTCCCATATCTCGCGAACGGATTGACCTAACCCAAAAATTCCTATTGCATTTGAAAGCAGAAACTCGCCCGATTACAACGGTACGTGTATTTTTCCCCTAGGCCATTCTGGTTAAGCGATTGGAGCAGCAGAATTGCGAAAAATTTGTCGTCTTGTCAGCCATTTCTTAGCTTCAAAGTCCCATATCTCGCGAACGGATTGACCTAACCCAAAAATTCCTATTGCATTTGAAAGTAGAAACTCGCCCGATTACAAGGGTACGTGTATTTTTCCCCTAGGCCATTCTGGTTAAGCGATTGGAGCAGCAGAATTGCGAAAAATTTTTTGCCTTCTCAACCATTCCTTGGCTTCAAACTCCCATATCTCGCGAACGGAATGACCTAACCCAAAAATTCCTATTGCACTTGAAAGTAGAAGCTTGCCCGATTACAACAGTATGTGTATTTTTCCCCTAGGCCATTCTGGTTAAGCGATTGGAGTAGCAGAATTGCGAAAAATTTCTTGTCTTCTCAACCATTTCTTAGCTTCAAACTCCCATATCTCGCGAACGAATTGACCTAACCCAAAAATTTCTATTGCATTTGAAAGTAGAAGCTCGCCCAATTACAACGGTATGTGTATTTTTTCCCTAGCCCATTCTGGTTAAGCGTTTGGAGCAGCAGAAGTGCGAAAAATTTCTTGTCTTCTCAACCATTTCTTAGCTTCAAACTCCCATATCTCGCGAACCGATTGACCTAACCCAAAAATTCCTATTGCATTTGAAAGTAGAAACTCGCCCGAGTACAACGGTACGTGTATTTTTCCCCTAGGCCATTCTGGTTAAGCGATTGGAGCAGCAGAATTGCGAAAAATTTGTCGTCTTGACAGCCATTTCTTAGCTTCAAAGTCCCATATCTCGCGAACGGATTGACCTAACCCAAAAATTCCTATTGCATTTGAAAGTAGAAGCTCGCCCGATTACAACGGTACGTGTATTTTTCCCCTAGGCCATTCTGGTTAAGCGATTGGAGCAGCAGAATTGCGAAAAATTTGTTGTCTTGTCAGCCATTTCTTAGCTTCAAAGTCCCATATCTCGCGAACGGATTGACCTAACCCAAACAATTCCTATTGCATCTGAAAGTAGAAACTCGCCCGATTACAGCTGTATGTGTGTTTTTTCCCTAGGCCATTCTGGTTAAGCGTTTGGAGCAGCAGAATTGCGAAAAATTTGTTCTCTTCTCAACCATTTCTTAGCTTCAAACTCCCATATCTCGCGAACGGATTGACCTAACCCAAAAATTCCTATTGCATTTGAAAGTAGAAGCTCGCCCGATTACAACGGTACGTGTATTTTTCCCCTAGGCCATTCTGGTTAAGCGATTGGAGCAGCAGAATTGCGAAAAATTTGTCGTCTTGTCAGCCATTTCTTAGCTTCAAAGTCCCATATCTCGCGAACGGATTGACCTAACCCAAAAATTCCTATTGCATTTGAAAGTAGAAACTCGCCCGATTACAAGGGTACGTGTATTTTTCCCCTAGGCCATTCTGGTTAAGCGATTGGAGCAGCAGAATTGCGAAAAATTTTTTGCCTTCTCAACCATTCCTTGGCTTCAAACTCCCATATCTCGCGAACGGAATGACCTAACCCAAAAATTCCTATTGCACTTGAAAGTAGAAGCTTGCCCGATTACAACAGTACGTGTATTTTTCCCCTAGGCCATTCTGGTTAAGCGATTGGAGTAGCAGAATTGCGAAAAATTTCTTGTCTTCTCAACCATTTCTTAGCTTCAAACTCCCATATCTCGCGAACGAATTGACCTAACCCAAAAATTTCTATTGCATTTGAAAGTAGAAGCTCGCCCGATTACAACGGTATGTGTATTTTTCCCCTAGGCCATTCTGGTTAAGCGATTGGAGCAGCAGAATTGCGAAAAATTTGTCGTCTTGACAGCCATTTCTTAGCTTCAAAGTCCCATATCTCGCGAACGGATTGACCTAACCCAAAAATTCCTATTGCATTTGAAAGTAGAAACTCGCCCGATTACAAGAGTACGTGTATTTTTCCCCTAGGCCATTCTGGTTAAGCGATTGGAGCAGCAGAAGTGCGAAAAATTTTTTGCCTTCTCAACCATTCCTTGGCTTCAAACTCCCATATCTCGCGAACGGAATGACCTAACCAAACAATTCCTATTGCATCTGAAAGTAGAAACTCGCCCGATTACAGCTGTATGTGTGTTTTTTCCCTAGGCCATTCTGGTTAAGCGTTTGGAGCTGCAGAATTGCGAAAAATTTGTTCTCTTCTCAACCATTTCTTAGCTTCAAACTCCCATATCTCGCGAACGGATTGACCTAACCCAAAAATTCCTATTGCATTTGAAAGTAGAAGCTCGCCCGATTACAACGGTACGTGTATTTTTCCCCTAGGCCATTCTGGTTAAGCGTTTGGAGCAGCAGAAGTGCGAAATATTTCTTGTCTTCTCAACCATTTCTTAGCTTCAAACTCCCATATCTCGCGAACCGATTGACCTAACCCAAAAATTCCTATTGCATTTGAAAGTAGAAACTAGCCCGATTACAACGGTACGTGTATTTTTCCCCTAGGCCATTCTGGTTAAGCGATTGGAGCAGCAGAATTGCGAAAAATTTGTCGTCTTGTCAGCCATTTCTTAGCTTCAAAGTCCCATATCTCGCGAACGGATTGACCTAAACCAAAAATTCCTATTGCATTTGAAAGTAGAAACTCGCCCTTTTACAAGGGTACGTGTATTTTTCCCCTAGGCCATTCTGGTTAAGCGATTGGAGCAGCAGAAGTGCGAAAAATTTTTTGCCTTCTCAACCATTCCTTGGCTTCAAACTCCCATATCTCGCGAACGGAATGACCTAACCAAACAATTCCTACTGCATCTGAAAGTAGAAACTCGCCCGATTACAGGTGTATGTGTGTTTTTTCCCTAGGCCATTCTGGTTAAGCGTTTGGAGCAGCAGAATTGCGAAAAATTTGTTCTCTTCTCAACCATTTCTTAGCTTCAAACTCCCATATCTCGCGAACGGATTGACCTAACCCAAAAATTCCTATTGCACTTGAAAGTAGAAGCTTGCCCGATTACAACGGTACGTGTATTTTTCCCCTAGGCCATTCTGGTTAAGCGATTGGAGCAGCAGAATTGCGAAAAATTTCTTGTCTTCTCAACCATTTCTTAGCTTCAAACTCCCATATCTCGCGAACGAATTGACCTAACCCAAAAATTCCTATTGCATTTGAAAGTAGAAGCTCGCCCGATTACAACGGTATGTGTATTTTTTCCCTAGCCCATTCTGGTTAAGCGTTTGGAGCAGCAGAAGTGCGAAAAATTTCTTGTCTTCTCAACAATTTCTTAGCTTCAAACTCCCATATCTCGCGAACCGATTGACCTAACCCAAAAATTCCTATTGCATTTGAAAGTAGAAACTCGCCCGATTACAACGGTACGTGTATTTTTCCCCTAGGCCATTCTGGTTAAGCGATTGGAGCAGCAGAATTGCGAAAAAATTGTCGTCTTGTCAGCCATTTCGTAGCTTCAAAGTCCCATATCTCGCGAACGGATTGACCTAACCCAAAAATTCCTATTTCATTTGAAAGTAGAAACTCGCCCGATTACAAGGGTACGTGTATTTTTCCCCTAGGCCATTCTGGTTAAGCGATTGGAGCAGCAGAAGTGCGAAAAATTTTTTGCCTTCTCAACCATTCCTTGGCTTCAAACTCCCATATCTCGCGAACGGAATGACGTAACCAAACAATTCCTATTGCATCTGAAAGTAGAAACTCGCCCGATTACAGCTGTATGTGTGTTTTTTCCCTAGGCCATTCTGGTTAAGCGTTTGGAGCAGCAGAATTGCGAAAAATTTGTTCTCTTCTCAACCATTTCTTAGCTTCAAACTCCCATATCTCGCGAACGGATTGACCTAACCCAAAAATTCCTATTGCATTTGAAAGTAGAAGCTCGCCCGATTACAACGGTACGTGTATTTTTCCCCTAGGCCATTCTGGTTAAGCGATTGGAGCAGCAGAATTGCGAAAAATTTGTTGTCTTGTCAGCCATTTCTTAGCTTCAAAGTCCCATATCTCGCGAACGGATTGACCTAACCCAAAAATTCCTATTGCATTTGAAAGTAGAAGCTCGCCCGATTACAACGGTACGTGTATTTTTCCCCTAGGCCATTCTGGTTAAGCGTTTGGAGCAGCAGAATTGCGAAAAATTTCTTGTCTTCTCAACCATTTCTTAGCTTCAAACTCCCATATCTCGCGAACGAATTGACCTAACCCAAAAATTCCTATTGCATTTGAAAGTAGAAGCTCGCCCGATTACAACGGTATGTGTATTTTTTCCCTAGCCCATTCTGGTTAAGCGTTTGGAGCAGCAGAATTGCGAAAAATTTCTTGTACTCTCAACCATTTCTTAGCTTCAATCTCCCATATCTCGCGAACGGATTGACCTAACCCAAAAATTCCTATTGCATTTGAAAGTAGAAACTCGCCCGATTACAACGGTACGTGTATTTTTCCCCTAGGCCATTCTGGTTAAGCGATTGGAGCAGCAGAATTGCGAAAAATTTGTTGTCTTGTCAGCCATTTCTTAGCTTCAAAGTCCCATATCTCGCGAACGGATTGACCTAACACAAAAATTCCTATTGCATTTGAAAGCAGAAACTCGCCCGATTACAACGGTACGTGTATTTTTCCCCTAGGCCATTCTGGTTAAGCGATTGGAGCAGCAGAATTGCGAAAAATTTGTCGTCTTGTCAGCCATTTCTTAGCTTCAAAGTCCCATATCTCGCGAACGGATTGACCTAACCCAAAAATTCCTATTGCATTTGAAAGTAGAAACTCGCCCGATTACAAGGGTACGTGTATTTTTCCCCTAGGCCATTCTGGTTAAGCGATTGGAGCAGCAGAATTGCGAAAAATTTTTTGCCTTCTCAACCATTCCTTGGCTTCAAACTCCCATATCTCGCGAACGGAATGACCTAACCCAAAAATTCCTATTGCACTTGAAAGTAGAAGCTTGCCCGATTACAACAGTACGTGTATTTTTCCCCTAGGCCATTCTGGTTAAGCGATTGGAGTAGCAGAATTGCGAAAAATTTCTTGTCTTCTCAACCATTTCTTAGCTTCAAACTCCCATATCTCGCGAACGAATTGACCTAACCCAAAAATTTCTATTGCATTTGAAAGTAGAAGCTCGCCCGATTACAACGGTATGTGTATTTTTTCCCTAGCCCATTCTGGTTAAGCGTTTGGAGCAGCAGAAGTGCGAAAAATTTCTTGTCTTCTCAACCATTTCTTAGCTTCAAACTCCCATATCTCGCGAACCGATTGACCTAACCCAAAAATTCCTATTGCATTTGAAAGTAGAAACTCGCCCGATTACAACGGTACGTGTATTTTTCCCCTAGGCCATTCTGGTTAAGCGATTGGAGCAGCAGAATTGCGAAAAATTTGTCGTCTTGTCAGCCATTTCTTAGCTTCAAAGTCCCATATTCCGCGAACGGATTGACCTAACCCAAAAATTCCTATTGCATTTGAAAGTAGAAACTCGCCCGATTACAGCGGTATGTGTATTTTTTCCCCAGGCCATTCTGGTTAAGCGTTTGGAGCTGCAGAATTGCGAAAAATTTGTTCTCTTCTCAACCATTTCTTAACTTCAAACTCTCATATCACGCGAAAGGATTGACCTAACCCAAAAATTCCTATTGCATCTGAAATTAGAAACTCGCCCGATTACAACGGTATGTGTATTTTTTCCCTAGGCCATTCTGGTTAAGCGTTTGGAGCAGCAGAATTGCGAAAAATTTTTTGCCTTCTCAACCATTTCTTGGCTTCAAACTCCCATATCTCGCGAACGGATTGACCTAACCCAAAAATTCCTATTGCATCTGAAAGTAGAAACTCGCCCGATTACAACGGTATGTGTATTTTCTCCCTAGCCAATTCTGGTTAAGCATTTGGAGCAGCAGAATTGCGAAAAATTTGTTGTCTTCTCAACGATTTCTTAGCTTCAAACTCCCATATCTCGCGAACGGATTGACCAAACCCAAAAATTCCTATTGCATCTGAAATTAGAAACTCGCCCGATTACAACGGTATGTGTATTTTCTCCCTAGCCCATTCTGGTTAAGCGTTTAGAGCAGCAGAATTGCGAAAAATTTGTTGTCTTGTCAACCATTTCTTAGCTTCAAAGTCCCATATCTCGCGAACGGATTGACCTAACCCAAAAATTCCTATAGTAACTGAAAGTAGAAACTCGCCCGATTACAACGGTATGTGTATTTTTTCCCTAGCCCATTCTGGTTAAGCATTTGGAGCAGCTGAATTGCGAAAAATTTGTTGTGTTCTCAACCATTTCTTAGCTTCAAAGTCCCATATCTCGCGAACGGATTGACCAAGCCCAAAAATTCCTGCTGCGTCTGAAAGTAGAACCTCGCCCGATTACAACCGTATGCGTATTTTTTCCCACACCCATTCTGTTTAAGCGTTTGGAGCAGCAGAATTGCGAAAAATTTGTTGTCTTCTCAACCATTTCTTAGCTTCAAAGTCCCATAACTCGCGAACAGATTGACCAATCCCAAAAATTCCTTCGGCGTCTGAAAGTAGAAACTCGCCCGATTACAACGGTATGTGTATTTTTTCCCTAGGCCATTCCGGTTAAGCCTTTGGAGCAGCAGAATTGCGAAACATTTGTTCTGTTCTCAACCATTTCTTAGCTTCAAACCCCCATATCTCGCGAACGGATTGACCTAACCCAAAAATTCCTATTGCATTTGAAAGTAGAAGCTCGCCCGATTACAACGGTATGTGTATTTTTTCCCTAGCCCATTCTGGTTAAGCGTTTGGAGCAGCAGAAGTGCGAAAAATTTCTTGTCTTCTCAAACATTTCTTAGCTTCAAACTCCCTTATCTCGCGAACCGATTGACCTAATCCAAAAATTCCTATTGCATTTGAAAGTAGAAACTCGCCCAATTACAACGGTACGTGTATTTTTCCCCTAGGCCATTCTGGTTAAGCGATTGGAGCAGCAGAATTGCGAAAAATTTGTCGTCTTGTCAGCCATTTCCTAGCTTCAAAGTCCCATATCTCGCGAACGGATTGACCTAACCCAAAAATTCCTATTGCACTTGAAAGTAGAAATTCGCCCGATTACAAGGGTACGTGTATTTTTCCCCTAGGCCGTTCTGGTTAAGCGATTGGAGCAGCAGAAGTGCGAAAAATTTTTTGCCTTCTCAACCATTCCTTGGCTTCAAACTCCCATATCTCGCGAACGGAATGACCTAACCAAAAAATTCCTATTGCATCTGAAAGTAGAAACTCGCCCGATTACAGCTGTATGTGTGTTTTTTCCCTAGGCCATTCTGGTTAAGCGTTTGGAGCAGCAGAATTGCGAAAAATTTGTTCTCTTCTCAACCATTTCTTAGCTTCAAACTCCCATATCTCGCGAACGGATTGACCTAACCCAAAAATTCCTATTGCATTTGAAAGTAGAAGCTCGCCCGATTACAGCGGTATGTGTATTTTTTCCCCAGGCCATTCTAGTTAAGCGTTTGGAGCAGCAGAATTGCGAAAAATTTCTTGTCTTCTCAACCATTTCTTAGCTTCAAACTCCCATATCTCGCGAACGGATTGACCTAACCCAAAACTTCCTATTGCATTTGAAAGTAGAAACTCGCCCGATTACAACGGTACGTGTATTTTTCCCCTAGGCCATTCTGGTTAAGCGATTGGAGCAGCAGAATTGCGAAAAATTTGTCGTCTTGTCAGCCATTTCTTAGCTTCAAAGTCCCATATCTCGCGAACGGATTGACCTATCCCAAAAATTCCGATTGCATTTGAAAGTAGAAACTCGCCCGATTACAAGGGTACGTGTATTTTTCCCCTAGGCCATTCTGGTTAAGCGATTGGAGCAGCAGAATTGCGAAAATTTTTTTGCCTTCTCAACCATTTCTTGGCTTCAAACTCCCATATCTCGCGAACGGACTGACCTAACCAAAGAATTCCTATTGCATCTGAGAGTAGAAACTCGCCCGATTACAGCTGTATGTGTGTTTTTTCCCTAGGCCATTCTGGTTAAGCGTTTGGAGCAGCAGAATTGCGAAAAATTTGTTCTCTTCTCAACCATTTCTTAGCTTCAATCCCCCATATCTCGCGAACGGATTGACCTAACCCAAAAATTCCTATTGCATTTGAAAGTAGAAACTCGCCCGATTACAACGGTATGTGTATTTTTTCCCTAGCCCATTCTGGTTAAGAGCTTGGAGCAGCAGAATTGCGAAAAATTTCTTGTCTTCTCAACCATTTCTTAGCTTCAAACTCCCATATCTCGCGAACGGATTGACCTAACCCAAAAATTCCTATTGCATTTGAAAGTAGAAACTCGCCCGATTACAACGGTACGTGTATTTTTCCCCTAGGCCATTCTGGTTAAGCGATTGGAGCAGCAGAATTGCGAAAAATTTGTCGTCTTCTCAGCCATTTCTTAGCTTCAAAGTCCCATATCTCGCGAACGGATTGACCTAACCCAAAAATTCCTATTGCATTTGAAAGTAGAAACTCGCCCGATTACAAGGGTACGTGTATTTTTCCCCTAGGCCATTCTGGTTAAGCGATTGGTGCAGCAGAAGTGCGAAAAATTTTTTGCCTTCTCAACCATTTCTTGGCTTCAAACTCCCATATCTCGCGAACGGACTGACCTAACCAAAAAATTCCTATTGCATCTGAAAGTAGAAACTCGCCCGATTACAGGTGTATGTGGGTTTTTTCCCTAGGCCATTCTGGTTAAGCGAGTGGAGCAGCAGAATTGCGAAAAATTTGTCGTCTTGTCAGCCATTTCTTAGCTTCAAAGTCCCATATCTCGCGAACGGATTGACCTAACCCAAAAATTCCTATTGCATTTGAAAGTAGAAACTCGCCCGATTACAAGGGTACGTGTATTTTTCCCCTAGGCCATTCTGGTTAAGCGATTGGAGCAGCAGAAGTGCGAGAAATTTGTTGTCTTGTCAGCCATTTCTTAGCTTCAAAGTCCCATATCTCGCGAACGGATTGACCTAACCCAGAAATTCCTATTGCACTTGAAAGTAGAAGCTTGCCCGATTACAACGGTACGTGTATTTTTCCCCTAGGCCATTCTGGTTAAGCGATTGGAGCAGCAGAATTGCGAGAAATTTGTTGTCTTGTCAGCCATTTCTTAGCTTCAAAGTCCCATATCTCGCGAACGGATTGACCTAACCCAGAAATTCCTATTGGATCTGAAAGTAGAAACTCGCCCGATTACAGCGGTATGTGTATTTTTTCCCCAGGCCATTCTGGTTAAGCGTTTGGAGCAGCAGAATTGCGAAAAATTTTTTGCCTTCTCAACCATTTCTTGGCTTCAAACTCCCATATCTCGCGAACGGATTGACCTAACCCAAAAATTCCTATTGCATCTGAAAGTACAAACTCGCCCGATTACAACGGTATGTGTGTTTTTTCACTAGGCCATTCTGGTTAAGCGTTTGGAGCAGCAGAATTGCGAAAAATTTGTTCTCTTCTCAACCATTTCTTAGCTTCAATCCCCCATATCTCGCGAACGGATTGACCTAACCCAAAAATTCCTATTGCATTTGAAAGTAGAAACTCGCCCGATTACAAGGGTATGTGTATTTTTTCCCTAGCCCATTCTGGTTAAGCGCTTGAGCAGCAGAATTGCGAAAAATTTCTTGTCTTCTCAACCATTTCTTAGCTTCAAACTCCCATATCTCGCGAACGGATTGACCTAACCCAAAAATTCCTATTGCATTTGAAAGTAGAAACTCGCCCGATTACAACGGTACGTGTATTTTTCCACTAGGCCATTCTGGTTAAGCGATTGGAGCAGCAGAATTGCGAAAAATTTGTCGTCTTGTCAGACATTTCTTAGCTTCAAAGTCCCATATCTCGCGAACGGATTGACCTAACCCAAAAATTCCTATTGCATTTGAAAGTAGAAACTCGCCCGATTACAAGGGTACGTGTATTTTTCCCCTAGGCCATTCTGGTTAAGCGATTGGAGCAGCAGAATTGCGAAAAATTTGTTCTCTTCTTAACCATTTCTTAGCTTCAAACTCCCATATCTCGCGAACGAATTGACCTAACCAAAAAATTCCTATTGCATCTGAAAGTAGAAACTCGCCCGTTTACAGGTGTATGTGTGTTTTTTCCCTAGGCCATTCTGGTTAAGCGTTTGGAGCAGCAGAATTGCGAAAAATTTGTTCTCTTCTCAACCGTTTCTTAGCTTCAAACTCCCATATCTCGCGAACCGATTGACCTAACCCAAAAATTCCTATTGCATTTGAAAGTAGAGACTCGCCCGATTACAACGGTATGTGTATTTTTCCCCTAGGCCATTCTGGTTAAGCGATTGGAGCAGCAGAATTGCGAAAAATTTGTCGTCTTGTCAGCCATTTCTTAGCTTCAAAGTCCCATATCTCGCTAACGGATTGACCTAACCCAAAAATTCCTATTGCATTTGAAAGTGGAAGCTCGCCCGATTACAAGGGAACGTGTATTTTTCCCCTAGGCCATTCTGGTTAAGCGATTGGAGCAGCAGAAGTGCGAAAAATTTTTTGCCTTCTCAACCATTCCTTGGCGTCAAACTCCCATATCTCGCGAACGGAATGACCTAACCAAACAATTCCTATTGCATCTGAAAGTAGAAACTCGCCCGATTACAGCTGTATGTGTGTTTTTTCCCTAGGCCATTCTGGTTAAGCGTTTGGAGCAGCAGAATTGCGAAAAATTTGTTCTCTTCTCAACCATTTCTTAGCTTCAAGCTCCCATATCTCGCGAACGAATTGACCTAACCCAAAAATTCCTATTGCATTTGAAAGTAGAAACTCGCCCGATTACAACGGTACGTGTATTTTTCCCCTAGGCCATTCTGGTTAAGCGATTGGAGCAGCAGAATTGCGAAAAATTTGTCGTCTTGTCAGCCATTTCTTAGCTTCAAAGTCCCATATCTCGCTAACGGATTGACCTAACCCAAAAATTCCTATTGCATTTGAAAGTAGAAACTCGCCCGATTACAAGGGTACGTGTATTTTTCCCCTAGGCCATTCTGTTTAAGCGATTGGAGCAGCAGAAGTGCGAAAAATTTTTTGCCTTGTCAACCATTCCTTGGCTTCAAACTCCCATATCTCGCGAACGGAATGACCTAACCAAACAATTCCTATTGCATCTGAAAGTAGAAACTCGCCCGATTACAGCTGTATGTGTGTTTTTTCCCTAGGCCATTCTGCTTAAGCGTTTGGAGCAGCAGAATTGCGAAAAATTTGTTCTCTTCTCAACCATTTCTTAGCTTCAAACTCCCATATCTCGCGAACGAATTGACCTAACCCAAAAATTCCTATTGCATTTGAAAGTAGAAGCTCGCCCGATTACAACGGTATGAGTATTTTTCCCCTAGGCCATTCTGGTTAAGCGATTGGAGCAGCAGAAGTGCGAAAAATTTGTTCTCTTCTCAACCATTTCTTAGCTTCAAAGTCCCATATCTCGCGAACGGATTGACCTAACCCAGAAATTCCTATTGCATCTGAAAGTAGAAACTCGCCCGATTACAGCGGTATGTGTGTTTTTTCCCCAGGCCATTCTGGTTAAGCGTTTGGAGCAGCAGAATTGCGAAAAATTTGTTCTCTTCTCAACCATTTCTTAACTTCAAACTCTCATATCTCGCGAAAGGATTGACCTAACCCAAAAATTCCTATTGCATCTGAAATTAGAAACTCGCCCGATTACAACGGTATGTGTATTTTTTCCCTAGGCCATTCTCGTTAAGCGTTTGGAGCAGCAGAATTGCGAAAAATTTTTTGCCTTCTCAACCATTTCTTGGCTTCAAACTCCCATATCTCGCGAACGGATTGACCTAACCCAAAAATTCCTATTGCATCTGAAAGTAGAAACTCGCCCGGTTACAACGGTATGTGTATTTTTTCCCTAGGCCATTCTGGTTAAGCGTTTGGAGCAACAGAATTGCGATAAATTTTTTGCCTTCTCAACCATTTCGTGGCTTCAAACTCCCATATCTCGCGAACGGATTGACCTAACCCAAAAATTCCTATTGCATCTGAAATTAGAAACTCGCCCGATTACAACGGTATGTGTATTTTCTCCCTAGCCCATTCTGGTTAAGCGTTTGGTGCAGCAGAATTGCGAAAATGGTTGTCTTGTCAACCATTTCTTAACTTCAAAGTCCCATATCTCGCGAACGGATTGACCTAACCCAAAAATTCCTATTGTAACTGAAAGTAGAAACTCGCCCGATTACAACGGTATGTGTATTTTTTCCCTAGCCCATTCTGGTTAAGCGTTTGGAGCAGCAGAATTGCGAAAAATTTGTTGTCTTCTCATCCATTTCTTAGCTTCAAAGTCCCATATCTCGCGAACGAATTGACCTAACCCAAAAATTCCTATTGCATTTGAAAGTAGAAGCTCGCCCGATTACAACGGTATGTGTATTTTTCCCCTAGCCCATTCTGGTTAAGCGTTTGGAGCAGCAGAAGTGCGAAAAATTTCTTGTCTTCTCAACCATTTCTTAGCTTCAAACTCCCATATCTCGCGAACCGATTGACCTAACCCAAAAATTCCTATTGCATTTGAAAGTAGAAACTCGCCCGATTACAACGGTATGTGTATTTTTCCCTTAGGCCATTCTGGTTAAGCGATTGGAGCAGCAGAATTGCGAAAAATTTGTCGTCTTGTCAGCCATTTCTTAGCTTCAAACTCCCATATCTCGCGAACGGACTGACCTAACCAAAAAGTTCGTATTGCATCTGAAAGTAGAAACTCGCCCGATTACAGGTGTATGTGTGTTTTTTCCCTAGACCATTCTGGTTAAGCGTTTGGAGCAGCAGAATTGCGAAAAATTTGTTCTCTTCTCAACCATTTCTTAGCTTCAAACTCCCATATCTCGCGAACGGATTGACCTATCCCAAAAATTCCTATTGCATCTGAAATTAGAAACTCGCCCGATTACAACGGTATGTGTATTTTCTCCCTAGCCCATTCTGGTTAAGCGTTTGGTGCAGCAGAATTGCGAAAATGGTTGTCTTGTCAACCATTTCTTAACTTCAAAGTCCCATATCTCGCGAACGGATTGACCTAACCCAAAAATTCCTATTGCACTTGAAAGTAGAAGCTTGCCCGATTACAACGGTACGTGTATTTTTCCCCTAGGCCATTCTGGTTAAGCGATTGGAGCAGCAGAATTGCGAAAAATTTCATGTCTTTTCAACCATTTCTTAGCTTCAAAGTCCCATATCTCGCGAACGGATTGACCTAACCCAGAAATTCCTATTGCATCTGAAAGTAGAAACTCGCCCGATTACAGCAGTATGTGTATTTTTTCCCCAGGCCATTCTGGTTAAGCGTTTGGAGCAGCAGAATTGCGAAAAATTTGTTCTCTTCTCAACCATTTCTTAACTTCAAACTCTCATATCTCGCGAAAGGATTGACCTAACCCAAAAATTCCTATTGCATCTGAAATTAGAAACTCGCCCGATTACAACGGTATGTGTATTTTTTCCCTAGGCCATTCTCGTTAAGCGTTTGGAGCAGCAGAATTGCGAAAAATTTTTTGCCTTCTCAACCATTTCTTGGCTTCAAACTCCCATATCTCGCGAACGGATTGACCTAACCCAAAAATTCCTATTGCATCTGAAAGTAGAAACTCGCCCGGTTACAACGGTATGTGTATTTTTTCCCTAGGCCATTCTGGTTAAGCGTTTGGAGCAACAGATTTGCGATAAATTTTTTGCCTTCTCAACCATTTCGTGGCTTCAAACTCCCATATCTCGCGAACGGATTGACCTAACCCAAAAATTCCTATTGCATCTGAAATTAGAAACTCGCCCGATTACAACGGTATGTGTATTTTCTCCCTAGCCCATTCTGGTTAAGCGTTTGGTGCAGCAGAATTGCGAAAATGGTTGTCTTGTCAACCATTTCTTAACTTCAAAGTCCCATATCTCGCGAACGGATTGACCTAACCCAAAAATTCCTATTGTAACTGAAAGTAGAAACTCGCCCGATTACAACGGTATGTGTATTTTTTCCCTAGCCCATTCTGGTTAAGCGTTTGGAGCAGCAGAATTGCGAAAAATTTGTTGTCTTCTCATCCATTTCTTAGCTTCAAAGTCCCATATCTCGCGAACGAATTGACCGAACCCAAAAATTCCTATTGCATTTGAAAGTAGAAGCTCGCCCGATTACAACGGTATGTGTATTTTTCCCCTAGCCCATTCTGGTTAAGCGTTTGGAGCAGCAGAAGTGCGAAAAATTTCTTGTCTTCTCAACCATTTCTTAGCTTCAAACTCCCATATCTCGCGAACCGATTGACCTAACCCAAAAATTCCTATTGCATTTGAAAGTAGAAACTCGCCCGATTACAACGGTATGTGTATTTTTCCCTTAGGCCATTCTGGTTAAGCGATTGGAGCAGCAGAATTGCGAAAAATTTGTCGTCTTGTCAGCCATTTCTTAGCTTCAAACTCCCATATCTCGCGAACGGACTGACCTAACCAAAAAGTTCCTATTGCATCTGAAAGTAGAAACTCGCCCGATTACAGGTGTATGTGTGTTTTTTCCCTAGGCCATTCTGGTTAAGCGTTTGGAGCAGCAGAATTGCGAAAAATTTGTTCTCTTCTCAACCATTTCTTAGCTTCAAACTCCCATATCTCGCGAACGGATTGACCTAACCCAAAAATTCCTATTGCATCTGAAATTAGAAACTCGCCCGATTACAACGGTATGTGTATTTTTTCCCTAGCCCATTCTGGTTAAGCGTTTGGAGCAGCAGAATTGCGAAAAATTTGTTGTCTTCTCATCCATTTCTTAGCTTCAAAGTCCCATATCTCGCGAACGAATTGACCGAACCCAAAAATTCCTATTGCATCTGAAAGTAGAAGCTCGCCCGATTACAGCGGTATGTGTATTTTTTCCCCAGGCCATTCTGGTTAAGCGTTTGGAGCAGCAGAATTGCGAAAAATTTGTTCTCTTCTCAACCATTTCTTAACTTCAAACTCTCATATCTCGCGAAAGGATTGACCTAACCCAAAAATTCCTATTGCATCTGAAATTAGAAACTCGCCCGATTACAACGGTATGTGTATTTTTTCCCTAGGCCATTCTCGTTAAGCGTTTGGAGCAGCAGAATTGCGAAAAATTTTTTGCCTTCTCAACCATTTCTTGGCTTCAAACTCCCATATCTCGCGAACGGATTGACCTAACCCAAAAATTCCTACTGCATCTGAAAGTAGAAACTCGCCCGGTTACAACGGTATGTGTATTTTTTCCCTAGGCCATTCTGGTTAAGCGTTTGGAGCAACAGAATTGCGATAAATTTTTTGCCTTCTCAACCATGTCGTGGCTTCAAACTCCCATATCTCGCGAACGGATTGACCTAACCCAAAAATTCCTATTGCATCTGAAATTAGAAACTCGCCCGATTACAACGGTATGTGTATTTTCTCCCTAGCCCATTCTGGTTAAGCGTTTGGTGCAGCAGAATTGCGAAAATGGTTGTCTTGTCAACCATTTCTTAACTTCAAAGTCCCATATCTCGCGAACGGATTGACCTAACCCAAAAATTCCTATTGTAACTGAAAGTAGAAACTCGCCCGATTACAACGGTATGTGTATTTTTTCCCTAGCCCATTCTGGTTAAGCGTTTGGAGCAGCAGAATTGCGAAAAATTTGTTGTCTTCTCATCCATTTCTTAGCTTCAAAGTCCCATATCTCGCGAACGAATTGACCTAACCCAAAAATTCCTATTGCATTTGAAAGTAGAAGCTCGCCCGATTACAACGGTATGTGTATTTTTCCCCTAGCCCATTCTGGTTAAGCGTTTGGAGCAGCAGAAGTGCGAAAAATTTCTTGTCTTCTCAACCATTTCTTAGCTTCAAACTCCCATATCTCGCGAACCGATTGACCTAACCCAAAAATTCCTATTGCATTTGAAAGCAGAAACTCGCCCGATTACAACGGTATGTGTAATTTTCCCTTAGGCCATTCTGGTTAAGCGATTGGAGCAGCAGAATTGCGAAAAATTTGTCGTCTTGTCAGCCATTTCTTAGCTTCAAACTCCCATATCTCGCGAACGGACTGACCTAACCAAAAAGTTCCTATTGCATCTGAAAGTAGAAACTCGCCCGATTACAGGTGTATGTGTGTTTTTTCCCTAGGCCATTCTGGTTAAGCGTTTGGAGCAGCAGAATTGCGAAAAATTTGTTCTCTTCTCAACCATTTCTTAGCTTCAAACTCCCATATCTCGCGAACGGATTGACCTAACCCAAAAATTCCTATTGCATCTGAAATTAGAAACTCGCCCGATTACAACGGTATGTGTATTTTCTCCCTAGCCCATTCTGGTTAAGCGTTTGGTGCAGCAGAATTGCGAAAATGGTTGTCTTGTCAACCATTTCTTAACTTCAAAGTCCCATATCTCGCGAACGGATTGACCTAACCCAAAAATTCCTATTGTAACTGAAAGTAGAAACTCGCCCGATTACAACGGTATGTGTATTTTTTCCCTAGCCCATTCTGGTTAAGCGTTTGGAGCAGCAGAATTGCGAAAAATTTGTTGTCTTCTCATCCATTTCTTAGCTTCAAAGTCCCATATCTCGCGAACGAATTGACCTAACCCAAAAATTCCTATTGCATTTGAAAGTAGAAGCTCGCCCGATTACAACGGTATGTGTATTTTTCCCCTAGCCCATTCTGGTTAAGCGTTTGGAGCAGCAGAAGTGCGAAAAATTTCTTGTCTTCTCAACCATTTCTTAGCTTCAAACTCCCATATCTCGCGAACCGATTGACCTAACCCAAAAATTCCTATTGCATTTGAAAGTAGAAACTCGCCCGATTACAACGGTATGTGTATTTTTCCCTTAGGCCATTCTGGTTAAGCGATTGGAGCAGCAGAATTGCGAAAAATTTGTCGTCTTGTCAGCCATTTCTTAGCTTCAAACTCCCATATCTCGCGAACGGACTGACCTAACCAAAAAGTTCCTATTGCATCTGAAAGTAGAAACTCGCCCGATTACAGGTGTATGTGTGTTTTTTCCCTAGGCCATTCTGGTTAAGCGTTTGGAGCAGCAGAATTGCGAAAAATTTGTTCTCTTCTCAACCATTTCTTAGCTTCAAACTCCCATATCTCGCGAACGGATTGACCTAACCCAAAAATTCCTATTGCATCTGAAATTAGAAACTCGCCCGATTACAACGGTATGTGTATTTTCTCCCTAGCCCATTCTGGTTAAGCGTTTGGTGCAGCAGAATTGCGAAAATGGTTGTCTTGTCAACCATTTCTTAACTTCAAAGTCCCATATCTCGCGAACGGATTGACCTAACCCAAAAATTCCTATTGTAACTGAAAGTAGAAACTCGCCCGATTACAACGGTATGAGTATTTTTTCCCTAGCCCATTCTGGTTAAGCGTTTGGAGCAGCAGAATTGCGAAAAATTTGTTGTCTTCTCATCCATTTCTTAGCTTCAAAGTCCCATATCTCGCGAACGAATTGACCTAACCCAAAAATTCCTATTGCATTTGAAAGTAGAAGCTCGCCCGATTACAACGGTATGTGTATTTTTTCCCTAGCCCATTCTGGTTAAGCGTTTGGAGCAGCAGAAGTGCGAAAAATTTCTTGTCTTCTCAACCATTTCTTAGCTTCAAACTCCCATATCTCGCGAACCGATTGACCTAACCCAAAAATTCCTATTGCATTTGAAAGTAGAAACTCGCCCGATTACAACGGTACGTGTATTTTTCCCCTAGGCCATTCTGGTTAAGCGATTGGAGCAGCAGAATTGCGAAAAATTTGTCGTCTTGTCAGCCATTTCTTAGCTTCAAAGTCCCATATCTCGCTAACGGATTGACCTAACCCAAAAATTCCTATTGCATTTGAAAGTGGAAACTCGCCCGATTACAAGGGTACGTGTATTTTTCCCCTAGGCCATTCTGGTTAAGCGATTGGAGCAGCAGAAGTGCGAAAAATTTTTTGCCTTCTCAACCATTCCTTGGCTTCAAACTCCCATATCTCGCGAACGGAATGACCTAACCAAACAATTCCTATTGCATCTGAAAGTAGAAACTCGCCCGATTACAGCTGTATGTGTGTTTTTTCCCTAGGCCATTCTGGTTAAGCGTTTGGAGCAGCAGAATTGCGAAAAATTTGTTCTCTTCTCAACCATTTCTTAGCTTCAAACTCCCATATCTCGCGAACGAATTGAACTAACCCAAAAATTCCTATTGCATTTGAAAGTAGAAACTCGCCCGATTACAACGGTACGTGTATTTTTCCCCTAGGCCATTCTGGTTAAGCGATTGGAGCAGCAGAATTGCGAAAAATTTGTCGTCTTGTCAGCCATTTCTTAGCTTCAAAGTCCCATATCTCGCGAACGGATTGACATAACCCAAAAATTCCTATTGCATTTGAAAGTAGAGACTCGCCCGATTACAAGGGTACGTGTATTTTTCCCCTAGGCCATTCTGGTTAAGCGATTGGAGCAGCAGAAGTGCGAAAAATTTGTTCTCTTCTCAACCATTTCTTAGCTTCAAACTCCCATATCTCGCGAACGGATTGACCTAACCCAAAAATTCCTATTGCACTTGAAAGTAGAAGCTTGCCCGATTACAACGGTACGTGTATTTTTCCCCTAGGCCATTCTGGTTAAGTGATTGGAGCAACAGAATTGCGATAAATTTTTTGCCTTCTCAACCATTTCGTGGCTTCAAACTCCCATATCTCGCGAACGGATTGACCTAACCCAAAAATTCCTATTGCATCTGAAATTAGAAACTCGCCCGATTACAACGGTATGTGTATTTTCTCCCTAGCCCATTCTGGTTAAGCGTTTGGTGCAGCAGAATTGCGAAAATGGTTGTCTTGTCAACCATTTCTTAACTTCAAAGTCCCATATCTCGCGAACGGATTGACCTAACCCAAAAATTCCTATTGTAACTGAAAGTAGAAACTCGCCCGATTACAACGGTATGTGTATTTTTTCCCTAGCCCATTCTGGTTAAGCGTTTGGAGCAGCAGAATTGCGAAAAATTTGTTGTCTTCTCATCCATTTCTTAGCTTCAAAGTCCCATATCTCGCGAACGAATTGACCGAACCCAAAAATTCCTATTGCATTTGAAAGTAGAAGCTCGCCCGATTACAACGGTATGTGTATTTTTCCCCTAGCCCATTCTGGTTAAGCGTTTGGAGCAGCAGAAGTGCGAAAAATTTCTTGTCTTCTCAACCATTTCTTAGCTTCAAACTCCCATATCTCGCGAACCGATTGACCTAACCCAAAAATTCCTATTGCATTTGAAAGCAGAAACTCGCCCGATTACAACGGTATGTGTAATTTTCCCTTAGGCCATTCTGGTTAAGCGATTGGAGCAGCAGAATTGCGAAAAATTTGTCGTCTTGTCAGCCATTTCTTAGCTTCAAACTCCCATATCTCGCGAACGGACTGACCTAACCAAAAAGTTCCTATTGCATCTGAAAGTAGAAACTCGCCCGATTACAGGTGTATGTGTGTTTTTTCCCTAGACCATTCTGGTTAAGCGTTTGGAGCAGCAGAATTGCGAAAAATTTGTTCTCTTCTCAACCATTTCTTAGCTTCAAACTCCCATATCTCGCGAACGGATTGACCTATCCCAAAAATTCCTATTGCATCTGAAATTAGAAACTCGCCCGATTACAACGGTATGTGTATTTTCTCCCTAGCCCATTCTGGTTAAGCGTTTGGTGCAGCAGAATTGCGAAAATGGTTGTCTTGTCAACCATTTCTTAACTTCAAAGTCCCATATCTCGCGAACGGATTGACCTAACCCAAAAATTCCTATTGCACTTGAAAGTAGAAGCTTGCCCGATTACAACGGTACGTGTATTTTTCCCCTAGGCCATTCTGGTTAAGCGATTGGAGCAGCAGAATTGCGAAAAATTTCATGTCTTTTCAACCATTTCTTAGCTTCAAAGTCCCATATCTCGCGAACGGATTGACCTAACCCAGAAATTCCTATTGCATCTGAAAGTAGAAACTCGCCCGATTACAGCAGTATGTGTATTTTTTCCCCAGGCCATTCTGGTTAAGCGTTTGGAGCAGCAGAATTGCGAAAAATTTGTTCTCTTCTCAACCATTTCTTAACTTCAAACTCTCATATCTCGCGAAAGGATTGACCTAACCCAAAAATTCCTATTGCATCTGAAATTAGAAACTCGCCCGATTACAACGGTATGTGTATTTTTTCCCTAGGCCATTCTCGTTAAGCGTTTGGAGCAGCAGAATTGCGAAAAATTTTTTGCCTTCTCAACCATTTCTTGGCTTCAAACTCCCATATCTCGCGAACGGATTGACCTAACCCAAAAATTCCTATTGCATCTGAAAGTAGAAACTCGCCCGGTTACAACGGTATGTGTATTTTTTCCCTAGGCCATTCTGGTTAAGCGTTTGGAGCAACAGATTTGCGATAAATTTTTTGCCTTCTCAACCATTTCGTGGCTTCAAACTCCCATATCTCGCGAACGGATTGACCTAACCCAAAAATTCCTATTGCATCTGAAATTAGAAACTCGCCCGATTACAACGGTATGTGTATTTTCTCCCTAGCCCATTCTGGTTAAGCGTTTGGTGCAGCAGAATTGCGAAAATGGTTGTCTTGTCAACCATTTCTTAACTTCAAAGTCCCATATCTCGCGAACGGATTGACCTAACCCAAAAATTCCTATTGTAACTGAAAGTAGAAACTCGCCCGATTACAACGGTATGTGTATTTTTTCCCTAGCCCATTCTGGTTAAGCGTTTGGAGCAGCAGAATTGCGAAAAATTTGTTGTCTTCTCATCCATTTCTTAGCTTCAAAGTCCCATATCTCGCGAACGAATTGACCGAACCCAAAAATTCCTATTGCATTTGAAAGTAGAAGCTCGCCCGATTACAACGGTATGTGTATTTTTCCCCTAGCCCATTCTGGTTAAGCGTTTGGAGCAGCAGAAGTGCGAAAAATTTCTTGTCTTCTCAACCATTTCTTAGCTTCAAACTCCCATATCTCGCGAACCGATTGACCTAACCCAAAAATTCCTATTGCATTTGAAAGTAGAAACTCGCCCGATTACAACGGTATGTGTATTTTTCCCTTAGGCCATTCTGGTTAAGCGATTGGAGCAGCAGAATTGCGAAAAATTTGTCGTCTTGTCAGCCATTTCTTAGCTTCAAACTCCCATATCTCGCGAACGGACTGACCTAACCAAAAAGTTCCTATTGCATCTGAAAGTAGAAACTCGCCCGATTACAGGTGTATGTGTGTTTTTTCCCTAGGCCATTCTGGTTAAGCGTTTGGAGCAGCAGAATTGCGAAAAATTTGTTCTCTTCTCAACCATTTCTTAGCTTCAAACTCCCATATCTCGCGAACGGATTGACCTAACCCAAAAATTCCTATTGCATCTGAAATTAGAAACTCGCCCGATTACAACGGTATGTGTATTTTTTCCCTAGCCCATTCTGGTTAAGCGTTTGGAGCAGCAGAATTGCGAAAAATTTGTTGTCTTCTCATCCATTTCTTAGCTTCAAAGTCCCATATCTCGCGAACGAATTGACCGAACCCAAAAATTCCTATTGCATCTGAAAGTAGAAGCTCGCCCGATTACAGCGGTATGTGTATTTTTTCCCCAGGCCATTCTGGTTAAGCGTTTGGAGCAGCAGAATTGCGAAAAATTTGTTCTCTTCTCAACCATTTCTTAACTTCAAACTCTCATATCTCGCGAAAGGATTGACCTAACCCAAAAATTCCTATTGCATCTGAAATTAGAAACTCGCCCGATTACAACGGTATGTGTATTTTTTCCCTAGGCCATTCTCGTTAAGCGTTTGGAGCAGCAGAATTGCGAAAAATTTTTTGCCTTCTCAACCATTTCTTGGCTTCAAACTCCCATATCTCGCGAACGGATTGACCTAACCCAAAAATTCCTACTGCATCTGAAAGTAGAAACTCGCCCGGTTACAACGGTATGTGTATTTTTTCCCTAGGCCATTCTGGTTAAGCGTTTGGAGCAACAGAATTGCGATAAATTTTTTGCCTTCTCAACCATGTCGTGGCTTCAAACTCCCATATCTCGCGAACGGATTGACCTAACCCAAAAATTCCTATTGCATCTGAAATTAGAAACTCGCCCGATTACAACGGTATGTGTATTTTCTCCCTAGCCCATTCTGGTTAAGCGTTTGGTGCAGCAGAATTGCGAAAATGGTTGTCTTGTCAACCATTTCTTAACTTCAAAGTCCCATATCTCGCGAACGGATTGACCTAACCCAAAAATTCCTATTGTAACTGAAAGTAGAAACTCGCCCGATTACAACGGTATGTGTATTTTTTCCCTAGCCCATTCTGGTTAAGCGTTTGGAGCAGCAGAATTGCGAAAAATTTGTTGTCTTCTCATCCATTTCTTAGCTTCAAAGTCCCATATCTCGCGAACGAATTGACCTAACCCAAAAATTCCTATTGCATTTGAAAGTAGAAGCTCGCCCGATTACAACGGTATGTGTATTTTTCCCCTAGCCCATTCTGGTTAAGCGATTGGAGCAGCAGAATTGCGAAAAATTTGTCGTCTTGTCAGCCATTTCTTAGCTTCAAACTCCCATATCTCGCGAACGGACTGACCTAACCAAAAAGTTCCTATTGCATCTGAAAGTAGAAACTCGCCCGATTACAGGTGTATGTGTGTTTTTTCCCTAGGCCATTCTGGTTAAGCGTTTGGAGCAGCAGAATTGCGAAAAATTTGTTCTCTTCTCAACCATTTCTTAGCTTCAAACTCCCATATCTCGCGAACGGATTGACCTAACCCAAAAATTCCTATTGCATCTGAAATTAGAAACTCGCCCGATTACAACGGTATGTGTATTTTCTCCCTAGCCCATTCTGGTTAAGCGTTTGGTGCAGCAGAATTGCGAAAATGGTTGTCTTGTCAACCATTTCTTAACTTCAAAGTCCCATATCTCGCGAACGGATTGACCTAACCCAAAAATTCCTATTGTAACTGAAAGTAGAAACTCGCCCGATTACAACGGTATGTGTATTTTTTCCCTAGCCCATTCTGGTTAAGCGTTTGGAGCAGCAGAATTGCGAAAAATTTGTTGTCTTCTCATCCATTTCTTAGCTTCAAAGTCCCATATCTCGCGAACGAATTGACCTAACCCAAAAATTCCTATTGCATTTGAAAGTAGAAGCTCGCCCGATTACAACGGTATGTGTATTTTTCCCCTAGCCCATTCTGGTTAAGCGTTTGGAGCAGCAGAAGTGCGAAAAATTTCTTGTCTTCTCAACCATTTCTTAGCTTCAAACTCCCATATCTCGCGAACCGATTGACCTAACCCAAAAATTCCTATTGCATTTGAAAGTAGAAACTCGCCCGATTACAACGGTATGTGTATTTTTCCCTTAGGCCATTCTGGTTAAGCGATTGGAGCAGCAGAATTGCGAAAAATTTGTCGTCTTGTCAGCCATTTCTTAGCTTCAAACTCCCATATCTCGCGAACGGACTGACCTAACCAAAAAGTTCCTATTGCATCTGAAAGTAGAAACTCGCCCGATTACAGGTGTATGTGTGTTTTTTCCCTAGGCCATTCTGGTTAAGCGTTTGGAGCAGCAGAATTGCGAAAAATTTGTTCTCTTCTCAACCATTTCTTAGCTTCAAACTCCCATATCTCGCGAACGGATTGACCTAACCCAAAAATTCCTATTGCATCTGAAATTAGAAACTCGCCCGATTACAACGGTATGTGTATTTTCTCCCTAGCCCATTCTGGTTAAGCGTTTGGTGCAGCAGAATTGCGAAAATGGTTGTCTTGTCAACCATTTCTTAACTTCAAAGTCCCATATCTCGCGAACGGATTGACCTAACCCAAAAATTCCTATTGTAACTGAAAGTAGAAACTCGCCCGATTACAACGGTATGAGTATTTTTTCCCTAGCCCATTCTGGTTAAGCGTTTGGAGCAGCAGAATTGCGAAAAATTTGTTGTCTTCTCATCCATTTCTTAGCTTCAAAGTCCCATATCTCGCGAACGAATTGACCTAACCCAAAAATTCCTATTGCATTTGAAAGTAGAAGCTCGCCCGATTACAACGGTATGTGTATTTTTTCCCTAGCCCATTCTGGTTAAGCGTTTGGAGCAGCAGAAGTGCGAAAAATTTCTTGTCTTCTCAACCATTTCTTAGCTTCAAACTCCCATATCTCGCGAACCGATTGACCTAACCCAAAAATTCCTATTGCATTTGAAAGTAGAAACTCGCCCGATTACAACGGTACGTGTATTTTTCCCCTAGGCCATTCTGGTTAAGCGATTGGAGCAGCAGAATTGCGAAAAATTTGTCGTCTTGTCAGCCATTTCTTAGCTTCAAAGTCCCATATCTCGCTAACGGATTGACCTAACCCAAAAATTCCTATTGCATTTGAAAGTGGAAACTCGCCCGATTACAAGGGTACGTGTATTTTTCCCCTAGGCCATTCTGGTTAAGCGATTGGAGCAGCAGAAGTGCGAAAAATTTTTTGCCTTCTCAACCATTCCTTGGCTTCAAACTCCCATATCTCGCGAACGGAATGACCTAACCAAACAATTCCTATTGCATCTGAAAGTAGAAACTCGCCCGATTACAGCTGTATGTGTGTTTTTTCCCTAGGCCATTCTGGTTAAGCGTTTGGAGCAGCAGAATTGCGAAAAATTTGTTCTCTTCTCAACCATTTCTTAGCTTCAAACTCCCATATCTCGCGAACGAATTGAACTAACCCAAAAATTCCTATTGCATTTGAAAGTAGAAACTCGCCCGATTACAACGGTACGTGTATTTTTCCCCTAGGCCATTCTGGTTAAGCGATTGGAGCAGCAGAATTGCGAAAAATTTGTCGTCTTGTCAGCCATTTCTTAGCTTCAAAGTCCCATATCTCGCGAACGGATTGACATAACCCAAAAATTCCTATTGCATTTGAAAGTAGAGACTCGCCCGATTACAAGGGTACGTGTATTTTTCCCCTAGGCCATTCTGGTTAAGCGATTGGAGCAGCAGAAGTGCGAAAAATTTGTTCTCTTCTCAACCATTTCTTAGCTTCAAACTCCCATATCTCGCGAACGGATTGACCTAACCCAAAAATTCCTATTGCACTTGAAAGTAGAAGCTTGCCCGATTACAACGGTACGTGTATTTTTCCCCTAGGCCATTCTGGTTAAGTGATTGGAGCAACAGAATTGCGATAAATTTTTTGCCTTCTCAACCATTTCGTGGCTTCAAACTCCCATATCTCGCGAACGGATTGACCTAACCCAAAAATTCCTATTGCATCTGAAATTAGAAACTCGCCCGATTACAACGGTATGTGTATTTTCTCCCTAGCCCATTCTGGTTAAGCGTTTGGTGCAGCAGAATTGCGAAAATGGTTGTCTTGTCAACCATTTCTTAACTTCAAAGTCCCATATCTCGCGAACGGATTGACCTAACCCAAAAATTCCTATTGTAACTGAAAGTAGAAACTCGCCCGATTACAACGGTATGTGTATTTTTTCCCTAGCCCATTCTGGTTAAGCGTTTGGAGCAGCAGAATTGCGAAAAATTTGTTGTCTTCTCATCCATTTCTTAGCTTCAAAGTCCCATATCTCGCGAACGAATTGACCGAACCCAAAAATTCCTATTGCATTTGAAAGTAGAAGCTCGCCCGATTACAACGGTATGTGTATTTTTCCCCTAGCCCATTCTGGTTAAGCGTTTGGAGCAGCAGAAGTGCGAAAAATTTCTTGTCTTCTCAACCATTTCTTAGCTTCAAACTCCCATATCTCGCGAACCGATTGACCTAACCCAAAAATTCCTATTGCATTTGAAAGCAGAAACTCGCCCGATTACAACGGTATGTGTAATTTTCCCTTAGGCCATTCTGGTTAAGCGATTGGAGCAGCAGAATTGCGAAAAATTTGTCGTCTTGTCAGCCATTTCTTAGCTTCAAACTCCCATATCTCGCGAACGGACTGACCTAACCAAAAAGTTCGTATTGCATCTGAAAGTAGAAACTCGCCCGATTACAGGTGTATGTGTGTTTTTTCCCTAGACCATTCTGGTTAAGCGTTTGGAGCAGCAGAATTGCGAAAAATTTGTTCTCTTCTCAACCATTTCTTAGCTTCAAACTCCCATATCTCGCGAACGGATTGACCTATCCCAAAAATTCCTATTGCATCTGAAATTAGAAACTCGCCCGATTACAACGGTATGTGTATTTTCTCCCTAGCCCATTCTGGTTAAGCGTTTGGTGCAGCAGAATTGCGAAAATGGTTGTCTTGTCAACCATTTCTTAACTTCAAAGTCCCATATCTCGCGAACGGATTGACCTAACCCAAAAATTCCTATTGCACTTGAAAGTAGAAGCTTGCCCGATTACAACGGTACGTGTATTTTTCCCCTAGGCCATTCTGGTTAAGCGATTGGAGCAGCAGAATTGCGAAAAATTTCATGTCTTTTCAACCATTTCTTAGCTTCAAAGTCCCATATCTCGCGAACGGATTGACCTAACCCAGAAATTCCTATTGCATCTGAAAGTAGAAACTCGCCCGATTACAGCAGTATGTGTATTTTTTCCCCAGGCCATTCTGGTTAAGCGTTTGGAGCAGCAGAATTGCGAAAAATTTGTTCTCTTCTCAACCATTTCTTAACTTCAAACTCTCATATCTCGCGAAAGGATTGACCTAACCCAAAAATTCCTATTGCATCTGAAATTAGAAACTCGCCCGATTACAACGGTATGTGTATTTTTTCCCTAGGCCATTCTCGTTAAGCGTTTGGAGCAGCAGAATTGCGAAAAATTTTTTGCCTTCTCAACCATTTCTTGGCTTCAAACTCCCATATCTCGCGAACGGATTGACCTAACCCAAAAATTCCTATTGCATCTGAAAGTAGAAACTCGCCCGGTTACAACGGTATGTGTATTTTTTCCCTAGGCCATTCTGGTTAAGCGTTTGGAGCAACAGATTTGCGATAAATTTTTTGCCTTCTCAACCATTTCGTGGCTTCAAACTCCCATATCTCGCGAACGGATTGACCTAACCCAAAAATTCCTATTGCATCTGAAATTAGAAACTCGCCCGATTACAACGGTATGTGTATTTTCTCCCTAGCCCATTCTGGTTAAGCGTTTGGTGCAGCAGAATTGCGAAAATGGTTGTCTTGTCAACCATTTCTTAACTTCAAAGTCCCATATCTCGCGAACGGATTGACCTAACCCAAAAATTCCTATTGTAACTGAAAGTAGAAACTCGCCCGATTACAACGGTATGTGTATTTTTTCCCTAGCCCATTCTGGTTAAGCGTTTGGAGCAGCAGAATTGCGAAAAATTTGTTGTCTTCTCATCCATTTCTTAGCTTCAAAGTCCCATATCTCGCGAACGAATTGACCGAACCCAAAAATTCCTATTGCATTTGAAAGTAGAAGCTCGCCCGATTACAACGGTATGTGTATTTTTCCCCTAGCCCATTCTGGTTAAGCGTTTGGAGCAGCAGAAGTGCGAAAAATTTCTTGTCTTCTCAACCATTTCTTAGCTTCAAACTCCCATATCTCGCGAACCGATTGACCTAACCCAAAAATTCCTATTGCATTTGAAAGTAGAAACTCGCCCGATTACAACGGTATGTGTATTTTTCCCTTAGGCCATTCTGGTTAAGCGATTGGAGCAGCAGAATTGCGAAAAATTTGTCGTCTTGTCAGCCATTTCTTAGCTTCAAACTCCCATATCTCGCGAACGGACTGACCTAACCAAAAAGTTCCTATTGCATCTGAAAGTAGAAACTCGCCCGATTACAGGTGTATGTGTGTTTTTTCCCTAGGCCATTCTGGTTAAGCGTTTGGAGCAGCAGAATTGCGAAAAATTTGTTCTCTTCTCAACCATTTCTTAGCTTCAAACTCCCATATCTCGCGAACGGATTGACCTAACCCAAAAATTCCTATTGCATCTGAAATTAGAAACTCGCCCGATTACAACGGTATGTGTATTTTTTCCCTAGCCCATTCTGGTTAAGCGTTTGGAGCAGCAGAATTGCGAAAAATTTGTTGTCTTCTCATCCATTTCTTAGCTTCAAAGTCCCATATCTCGCGAACGAATTGACCGAACCCAAAAATTCCTATTGCATCTGAAAGTAGAAGCTCGCCCGATTACAGCGGTATGTGTATTTTTTCCCCAGGCCATTCTGGTTAAGCGTTTGGAGCAGCAGAATTGCGAAAAATTTGTTCTCTTCTCAACCATTTCTTAACTTCAAACTCTCATATCTCGCGAAAGGATTGACCTAACCCAAAAATTCCTATTGCATCTGAAATTAGAAACTCGCCCGATTACAACGGTATGTGTATTTTTTCCCTAGGCCATTCTCGTTAAGCGTTTGGAGCAGCAGAATTGCGAAAAATTTTTTGCCTTCTCAACCATTTCTTGGCTTCAAACTCCCATATCTCGCGAACGGATTGACCTAACCCAAAAATTCCTACTGCATCTGAAAGTAGAAACTCGCCCGGTTACAACGGTATGTGTATTTTTTCCCTAGGCCATTCTGGTTAAGCGTTTGGAGCAACAGAATTGCGATAAATTTTTTGCCTTCTCAACCATGTCGTGGCTTCAAACTCCCATATCTCGCGAACGGATTGACCTAACCCAAAAATTCCTATTGCATCTGAAATTAGAAACTCGCCCGATTACAACGGTATGTGTATTTTCTCCCTAGCCCATTCTGGTTAAGCGTTTGGTGCAGCAGAATTGCGAAAATGGTTGTCTTGTCAACCATTTCTTAACTTCAAAGTCCCATATCTCGCGAACGGATTGACCTAACCCAAAAATTCCTATTGTAACTGAAAGTAGAAACTCGCCCGATTACAACGGTATGTGTATTTTTTCCCTAGCCCATTCTGGTTAAGCGTTTGGAGCAGCAGAATTGCGAAAAATTTGTTGTCTTCTCATCCATTTCTTAGCTTCAAAGTCCCATATCTCGCGAACGAATTGACCTAACCCAAAAATTCCTATTGCATTTGAAAGTAGAAGCTCGCCCGATTACAACGGTATGTGTATTTTTCCCCTAGCCCATTCTGGTTAAGCGTTTGGAGCAGCAGAAGTGCGAAAAATTTCTTGTCTTCTCAACCATTTCTTAGCTTCAAACTCCCATATCTCGCGAACCGATTGACCTAACCCAAAAATTCCTATTGCATTTGAAAGCAGAAACTCGCCCGATTACAACGGTATGTGTAATTTTCCCTTAGGCCATTCTGGTTAAGCGATTGGAGCAGCAGAATTGCGAAAAATTTGTCGTCTTGTCAGCCATTTCTTAGCTTCAAACTCCCATATCTCGCGAACGGACTGACCTAACCAAAAAGTTCCTATTGCATCTGAAAGTAGAAACTCGCCCGATTACAGGTGTATGTGTGTTTTTTCCCTAGGCCATTCTGGTTAAGCGTTTGGAGCAGCAGAATTGCGAAAAATTTGTTCTCTTCTCAACCATTTCTTAGCTTCAAACTCCCATATCTCGCGAACGGATTGACCTAACCCAAAAATTCCTATTGCATCTGAAATTAGAAACTCGCCCGATTACAACGGTATGTGTATTTTCTCCCTAGCCCATTCTGGTTAAGCGTTTGGTGCAGCAGAATTGCGAAAATGGTTGTCTTGTCAACCATTTCTTAACTTCAAAGTCCCATATCTCGCGAACGGATTGACCTAACCCAAAAATTCCTATTGTAACTGAAAGTAGAAACTCGCCCGATTACAACGGTATGTGTATTTTTTCCCTAGCCCATTCTGGTTAAGCGTTTGGAGCAGCAGAATTGCGAAAAATTTGTTGTCTTCTCATCCATTTCTTAGCTTCAAAGTCCCATATCTCGCGAACGAATTGACCTAACCCAAAAATTCCTATTGCATTTGAAAGTAGAAGCTCGCCCGATTACAACGGTATGTGTATTTTTCCCCTAGCCCATTCTGGTTAAGCGTTTGGAGCAGCAGAAGTGCGAAAAATTTCTTGTCTTCTCAACCATTTCTTAGCTTCAAACTCCCATATCTCGCGAACCGATTGACCTAACCCAAAAATTCCTATTGCATTTGAAAGTAGAAACTCGCCCGATTACAACGGTATGTGTATTTTTCCCTTAGGCCATTCTGGTTAAGCGATTGGAGCAGCAGAATTGCGAAAAATTTGTCGTCTTGTCAGCCATTTCTTAGCTTCAAACTCCCATATCTCGCGAACGGACTGACCTAACCAAAAAGTTCCTATTGCATCTGAAAGTAGAAACTCGCCCGATTACAGGTGTATGTGTGTTTTTTCCCTAGGCCATTCTGGTTAAGCGTTTGGAGCAGCAGAATTGCGAAAAATTTGTTCTCTTCTCAACCATTTCTTAGCTTCAAACTCCCATATCTCGCGAACGGATTGACCTAACCCAAAAATTCCTATTGCATCTGAAATTAGAAACTCGCCCGATTACAACGGTATGTGTATTTTCTCCCTAGCCCATTCTGGTTAAGCGTTTGGTGCAGCAGAATTGCGAAAATGGTTGTCTTGTCAACCATTTCTTAACTTCAAAGTCCCATATCTCGCGAACGGATTGACCTAACCCAAAAATTCCTATTGTAACTGAAAGTAGAAACTCGCCCGATTACAACGGTATGAGTATTTTTTCCCTAGCCCATTCTGGTTAAGCGTTTGGAGCAGCAGAATTGCGAAAAATTTGTTGTCTTCTCATCCATTTCTTAGCTTCAAAGTCCCATATCTCGCGAACGAATTGACCTAACCCAAAAATTCCTATTGCATTTGAAAGTAGAAGCTCGCCCGATTACAACGGTATGTGTATTTTTTCCCTAGCCCATTCTGGTTAAGCGTTTGGAGCAGCAGAAGTGCGAAAAATTTCTTGTCTTCTCAACCATTTCTTAGCTTCAAACTCCCATATCTCGCGAACCGATTGACCTAACCCAAAAATTCCTATTGCATTTGAAAGTAGAAACTCGCCCGATTACAACGGTACGTGTATTTTTCCCCTAGGCCATTCTGGTTAAGCGATTGGAGCAGCAGAATTGCGAAAAATTTGTCGTCTTGTCAGCCATTTCTTAGCTTCAAAGTCCCATATCTCGCTAACGGATTGACCTAACCCAAAAATTCCTATTGCATTTGAAAGTGGAAACTCGCCCGATTACAAGGGTACGTGTATTTTTCCCCTAGGCCATTCTGGTTAAGCGATTGGAGCAGCAGAAGTGCGAAAAATTTTTTGCCTTCTCAACCATTCCTTGGCTTCAAACTCCCATATCTCGCGAACGGAATGACCTAACCAAACAATTCCTATTGCATCTGAAAGTAGAAACTCGCCCGATTACAGCTGTATGTGTGTTTTTTCCCTAGGCCATTCTGGTTAAGCGTTTGGAGCAGCAGAATTGCGAAAAATTTGTTCTCTTCTCAACCATTTCTTAGCTTCAAACTCCCATATCTCGCGAACGAATTGAACTAACCCAAAAATTCCTATTGCATTTGAAAGTAGAAACTCGCCCGATTACAACGGTACGTGTATTTTTCCCCTAGGCCATTCTGGTTAAGCGATTGGAGCAGCAGAATTGCGAAAAATTTGTCGTCTTGTCAGCCATTTCTTAGCTTCAAAGTCCCATATCTCGCGAACGGATTGACATAACCCAAAAATTCCTATTGCATTTGAAAGTAGAGACTCGCCCGATTACAAGGGTACGTGTATTTTTCCCCTAGGCCATTCTGGTTAAGCGATTGGAGCAGCAGAAGTGCGAAAAATTTGTTCTCTTCTCAACCATTTCTTAGCTTCAAACTCCCATATCTCGCGAACGGATTGACCTAACCCAAAAATTCCTATTGCACTTGAAAGTAGAAGCTTGCCCGATTACAACGGTACGTGTATTTTTCCCCTAGGCCATTCTGGTTAAGTGATTGGAGCAACAGAATTGCGATAAATTTTTTGCCTTCTCAACCATTTCGTGGCTTCAAACTCCCATATCTCGCGAACGGATTGACCTAACCCAAAAATTCCTATTGCATCTGAAATTAGAAACTCGCCCGATTACAACGGTATGTGTATTTTCTCCCTAGCCCATTCTGGTTAAGCGTTTGGTGCAGCAGAATTGCGAAAATGGTTGTCTTGTCAACCATTTCTTAACTACAAAGTCCCATATCTCGCGAACGGATTGACCTAACCCAAAAATTCCTATTGTAACTGAAAGTAGAAACTCGCCCGATTACAACGGTATGTGTATTTTTTCCCTAGCCCATTCTGGTTAAGCGTTTGGAGCAGCAGAATTGCGAAAAATTTGTTGTCTTCTCATCCATTTCTTAGCTTCAAAGTCCCATATCTCGCGAACGAATTGACCGAACCCAAAAATTCCTATTGCATTTGAAAGTAGAAGCTCGCCCGATTACAACGGTATGTGTATTTTTCCCCTAGCCCATTCTGGTTAAGCGTTTGGAGCAGCAGAAGTGCGAAAAATTTCTTGTCTTCTCAACCATTTCTTAGCTTCAAACTCCCATATCTCGCGAACCGATTGACCTAACCCAAAAATTCCTATTGCATTTGAAAGCAGAAACTCGCCCGATTACAACGGTATGTGTAATTTTCCCTTAGGCCATTCTGGTTAAGCGATTGGAGCAGCAGAATTGCGAAAAATTTGTCGTCTTGTCAGCCATTTCTTAGCTTCAAACTCCCATATCTCGCGAACGGACTGACCTAACCAAAAAGTTCCTATTGCATCTGAAAGTAGAAACTCGCCCGATTACAGGTGTATGTGTGTTTTTTCCCTAGGCCATTCTGGTTAAGCGTTTGGAGCAGCAGAATTGCGAAAAATTTGTTCTCTTCTCAACCATTTCTTAGCTTCAAACTCCCATATCTCGCGAACGGATTGACCTAACCCAAAAATTCCTATTGCATCTGAAATTAGAAACTCGCCCGATTACAACGGTATGTGTATTTTCTCCCTAGCCCATTCTGGTTAAGCGTTTGGTGCAGCAGAATTGCGAAAATGGTTGTCTTGTCAACCATTTCTTAACTTCAAAGTCCCATATCTCGCGAACGGATTGACCTAACCCAAAAATTCCTATTGTAACTGAAAGTAGAAACTCGCCCGATTACAACGGTATGTGTATTTTTTCCCTAGCCCATTCTGGTTAAGCGTTTGGAGCAGCAGAATTGCGAAAAATTTGTTGTCTTCTCATCCATTTCTTAGCTTCAAAGTCCCATATCTCGCGAACGAATTGACCTAACCCAAAAATTCCTATTGCATTTGAAAGTAGAAGCTCGCCCGATTACAACGGTATGTGTATTTTTCCCCTAGCCCATTCTGGTTAAGCGTTTGGAGCAGCAGAAGTGCGAAAAATTTCTTGTCTTCTCAACCATTTCTTAGCTTCAAACTCCCATATCTCGCGAACCGATTGACCTAACCCAAAAATTCCTATTGCATTTGAAAGTAGAAACTCGCCCGATTACAACGGTATGTGTATTTTTCCCTTAGGCCATTCTGGTTAAGCGATTGGAGCAGCAGAATTGCGAAAAATTTGTCGTCTTGTCAGCCATTTCTTAGCTTCAAACTCCCATATCTCGCGAACGGACTGACCTAACCAAAAAGTTCCTATTGCATCTGAAAGTAGAAACTCGCCCGATTACAGGTGTATGTGTGTTTTTTCCCTAGGCCATTCTGGTTAAGCGTTTGGAGCAGCAGAATTGCGAAAAATTTGTTCTCTTCTCAACCATTTCTTAGCTTCAAACTCCCATATCTCGCGAACGGATTGACCTAACCCAAAAATTCCTATTGCATCTGAAATTAGAAACTCGCCCGATTACAACGGTATGTGTATTTTCTCCCTAGCCCATTCTGGTTAAGCGTTTGGTGCAGCAGAATTGCGAAAATGGTTGTCTTGTCAACCATTTCTTAACTTCAAAGTCCCATATCTCGCGAACGGATTGACCTAACCCAAAAATTCCTATTGTAACTGAAAGTAGAAACTCGCCCGATTACAACGGTATGAGTATTTTTTCCCTAGCCCATTCTGGTTAAGCGTTTGGAGCAGCAGAATTGCGAAAAATTTGTTGTCTTCTCATCCATTTCTTAGCTTCAAAGTCCCATATCTCGCGAACGAATTGACCTAACCCAAAAATTCCTATTGCATTTGAAAGTAGAAGCTGGCCCGATTACAACGGTATGTGTATTTTTTCCCTAGCCCATTCTGGTTAAGCGTTTGGAGCAGCAGAAGTGCGAAAAATTTCTTGTCTTCTCAACCATTTCTTAGCTTCAAACTCCCATATCTCGCGAACCGATTGACCTAACCCAAAAATTCCTATTGCATTTGAAAGTAGAAACTCGCCCGATTACAACGGTATGTGTATTTTTCCCTTAGGCCATTCTGGTTAAGCGATTGGAGCAGCAGAATTGCGAAAAATTTGTCGTCTTGTCAGCCATTTCTTAGCTTCAAACTCCCATATCTCGCGAACGGACTGACCTAACCAAAAAGTTCCTATTGCATCTGAAAGTAGAAACTCGCCCGATTACAGGTGTATGTGTGTTTTTTCCCTAGGCCATTCTGGTTAAGCGTTTGGAGCAGCAGAATTGCGAAAAATTTGTTCTCTTCTCAACCATTTCTTAGCTTCAAACTCCCATATCTCGCGAACGGATTGACCTAACCCAAAAATTCCTATTGCATCTGAAATTAGAAACTCGCCCGATTACAACGGTATGTGTATTTTCTCCCTAGCCCATTCTGGTTAAGCGTTTGGTGCAGCAGAATTGCGAAAATGGTTGTCTTGTCAACCATTTCTTAACTTCAAAGTCCCATATCTCGCGAACGGATTGACCTAACCCAAAAATTCCTATTGTAACTGAAAGTAGAAACTCGCCCGATTACAACGGTATGAGTATTTTTTCCCTAGCCCATTCTGGTTAAGCGTTTGGAGCAGCAGAATTGCGAAAAATTTGTTGTCTTCTCATCCATTTCTTAGCTTCAAAGTCCCATATCTCGCGAACGAATTGACCTAACCCAAAAATTCCTATTGCATTTGAAAGTAGAAGCTCGCCCGATTACAACGGTATGTGTATTTTTTCCCTAGCCCATTCTGGTTAAGCGTTTGGAGCAGCAGAAGTGCGAAAAATTTCTTGTCTTCTCAACCATTTCTTAGCTTCAAACTCCCATATCTCGCGAACCGATTGACCTAACCCAAAAATTCCTATTGCATTTGAAAGTAGAAACTCGCCCGATTACAACGGTACGTGTATTTTTCCCCTAGGCCATTCTGGTTAAGCGATTGGAGCAGCAGAATTGCGAAAAATTTGTCGTCTTGTCAGCCATTTCTTAGCTTCAAACTCCCATATCTCGCGAACGAATTGAACTAACCCAAAAATTCCTATTGCATTTGAAAGTAGAAACTCGCCCGATTACAACGGTACGTGTATTTTTCCCCTAGGCCATTCTGGTTAAGCGATTGGAGCAGCAGAATTGCGAAAAATTTGTCGTCTTGTCAGCCATTTCTTAGCTTCAAAGTCCCATATCTCGCGAACGGATTGACATAACCCAAAAATTCCTATTGCATTTGAAAGTAGAGACTCGCCCGATTACAAGGGTACGTGTATTTTTCCCCTAGGCCATTCTGGTTAAGCGATTGGAGCAGCAGAAGTGCGAAAAATTTGTTCTCTTCTCAACCATTTCTTAGCTTCAAACTCCCATATCTCGCGAACGGATTGACCTAACCCAAAAATTCCTATTGCACTTGAAAGTAGAAGCTTGCCCGATTACAACGGTACGTGTATTTTTCCCCTAGGCCATTCTGGTTAAGTGATTGGAGCAACAGAATTGCGATAAATTTTTTGCCTTCTCAACCATTTCGTGGCTTCAAACTCCCATATCTCGCGAACGGATTGACCTAACCCAAAAATTCCTATTGCATCTGAAATTAGAAACTCGCCCGATTACAACGGTATGTGTATTTTCTCCCTAGCCCATTCTGGTTAAGCGTTTGGTGCAGCAGAATTGCGAAAATGGTTGTCTTGTCAACCATTTCTTAACTTCAAAGTCCCATATCTCGCGAACGGATTGACCTAACCCAAAAATTCCTATTGTAACTGAAAGTAGAAACTCGCCCGATTACAACGGTATGTGTATTTTTTCCCTAGCCCATTCTGGTTAAGCGTTTGGAGCAGCAGAATTGCGAAAAATTTGTTGTCTTCTCATCCATTTCTTAGCTTCAAAGTCCCATATCTCGCGAACGAATTGACCGAACCCAAAAATTCCTATTGCATTTGAAAGTAGAAGCTCGCCCGATTACAACGGTATGTGTATTTTTCCCCTAGCCCATTCTGGTTAAGCGTTTGGAGCAGCAGAAGTGCGAAAAATTTCTTGTCTTCTCAACCATTTCTTAGCTTCAAACTCCCATATCTCGCGAACCGATTGACCTAACCCAAAAATTCCTATTGCATTTGAAAGTAGAAACTCGCCCGATTACAACGGTATGCGTATTTTTCCCTTAGGCCATTCTGGTTAAGCGATTGGAGCAGCAGAATTGCGAAAAATTTGTCGTCTTGTCAGCCATTTCTTAGCTTCAAACTCCCATATCTCGCGAACGGACTGACCTAACCAAAAAGTTCCTATTGCATCTGAAAGTAGAAACTCGCCCGATTACAGGTGTATGTGTGTTTTTTCCCTAGGCCATTCTGGTTAAGCGTTTGGAGCAGCAGAATTGCGAAAAATTTGTTCTCTTCTCAACCATTTCTTAGCTTCAAACTCCCATATCTCGCGAACGGATTGACCTAACCCAAAAATTCCTATTGCATCTGAAATTAGAAACTCGCCCGATTACAACGGTATGTGTATTTTCTCCCTAGCCCATTCTGGTTAAGCGTTTGGTGCAGCAGAATTGCGAAAATGGTTGTCTTGTCAACCATTTCTTAACTTCAAAGTCCCATATCTCGCGAACGGATTGACCTAACCCAAAAATTCCTATTGTAACTGAAAGTAGAAACTCGCCCGATTACAACGGTATGAGTATTTTTTCCCTAGCCCATTCTGGTTAAGCGTTTGGAGCAGCAGAATTGCGAAAAATTTGTTGTCTTCTCATCCATTTCTTAGCTTCAAAGTCCCATATCTCGCGAACGAATTGACCTAACCCAAAAATTCCTATTGCATTTGAAAGTAGAAGCTCGCCCGATTACAACGGTATGTGTATTTTTTCCCTAGCCCATTCTGGTTAAGCGTTTGGAGCAGCAGAAGTGCGAAAAATTTCTTGTCTTCTCAACCATTTCTTAGCTTCAAACTCCCATATCTCGCGAACCGATTGACCTAACCCAAAAATTCCTATTGCATTTGAAAGTAGAAACTCGCCCGATTACAACGGTACGTGTATTTTTCCCCTAGGCCATTCTGGTTAAGCGATTGGAGCAGCAGAATTGCGAAAAATTTGTCGTCTTGTCAGCCATTTCTTAGCTTCAAAGTCCCATATCTCGCGAACGGATTGACCTAACCCAAAAATTCCTATTGCATTTGAAAGTAGAGACTCGCCCGATTACAAGGGTACGTGTATTTTTCCCCTAGGCCATTCTGGTTAAGCGATTGGAGCAGCAGAAGTGCGAAAAATTTGTTCTCTTCTCAACCATTTCTTAGCTTCAAACTCCCATATCTCGCGAACGGATTGACCTAACCCAAAAATTCCTATTGCACTTGAAAGTAGAAGCTTGCCCGATTACAACGGTACGTGTATTTTTCCCCTAGGCCATTCTGGTTAAGCGATTGGAGCAACAGAATTGCGATAAATTTTTTGCCTTCTCAACCATTTCGTGGCTTCAAACTCCCATATCTCGCGAACGGATTGACCTAACCCAAAAATTCCTATTGCATCTGAAATTAGAAACTCGCCCGATTACAACGGTATGTGTATTTTCTCCCTAGCCCATTCTGGTTAAGCGTTTGGTGCAGCAGAATTGCGAAAATGGTTGTCTTGTCAACCATTTCTTAACTTCAAAGTCCCATAACTCGCGAACGGATTGACCTAACCCAAAAATTCCTATTGTAACTGAAAGTAGAAACTCGCCCGATTACAACGGTATGTGTATTTTTTCCCTAGCCCATTCTGGTTAAGCGTTTGGAGCAGCAGAATTGCGAAAAATTTGTTGTCTTCTCATCCATTGCTTAGCTTCAAAGTCCCATATCTCGCGAACGAATTGACCGAACCCAAAAATTCCTATTGCATTTGAAAGTAGAAGCTCGCCCGATTACAACGGTATGTGTATTTTTCCCCTAGCCCATTCTGGTTAAGCGTTTGGAGCAGCAGAAGTGCGAAAAATTTCTTGTCTTCTCAACCATTTCTTAGCTTCAAACTCCCATATCTCGCGAACCGATTGACCTAACCCAAAAATTCCTATTGCATTTGAAAGTAGAAACTCGCCCGATTACAACGGTATGCGTATTTTTCCCTTAGGCCATTCTGGTTAAGCGATTGGAGCAGCAGAATTGCGAAAAATTTGTCGTCTTGTCAGCCATTCCTTAGCTTCAAACTCCCATATCTCGCGAACGGACTGACCTAACCAAAAAGTTCCTATTGCATCTGAAAGTAGAAACTCGCCCGATTACAGGTGTATGTGTGTTTTTTCCCTAGGCCATTCTGGTTAAGCGTTTGGAGCAGCAGAATGGCGAAAAATTTGTTCTCTTCTCAACCATTTCTTAGCTTCAAACTCCCATATCTCGCGAACGGATTGACCTAACCCAAAAATTCCTATTGCATCTGAAATTAGAAACTCGCCCGATTACGACGGTATGTGTATTTTCTCCCTAGCCCATTCTGGTTAAGCGTTTGGTGCAGCAGAATTGCGAAAATGGTTGTCTTGTCAACCATTTCTTAACTTCAAAGTCCCATATCTCGCGAACGGATTGACCTAACCCAAAAATTCCTATTGTAACTGAAAGTAGAAACTCGCCCGATTACAACGGTATGTGTATTTTCTCCCTAGCCCATTCTGGTTAAGCGTTTGGAGCAGCAGAATTGCGAAAAATTTGTTGTCTTCTCATCCATTTCTTAGCTTCAAAGTACCATATCTCGCGAACGAATTGACCTAACCCAAAAATTCCTGTTGCATTTGAAAGTAGAAGCTCGCCCGATTACAACGGTATGTGTATTTTTTCCCTAGCCCATTCTGGTTAAGCGTTTGGAGCAGCAGAAGTGCGAAAAATTTCTTGTCTTCTCAACCATTTCTTAGCTTCAAACTCCCATATCTCGCGAACCGATTGACCTAACCCAAAAATTCCTATTGCATTTGAAAGTAGAAACTCGCCCGATTACAACGGTATGTGTATTTTTCCCTTAGGCCATTCTGGTTAAGCGATTGGAGCAGCAGAATTGCGAAAAATTTGTCGTCTTGTCAGCCATTTCTTAGCTTCAAAGTCCCATATCTCGCGAACGGATTGACCTAACCCAAAAATTCCTATTGCTTTTGAAAGTAGAAACTCGCCCGATTACAAGGGTACGTGTATTTTTCCCCTAGGCCATTCTGGTTAAGCGATTGGAGCAGCAGAAGGGCGAAAATTTTTTTGCCTTCTCAACCATTTCTTGGCTTCAAACTCCCATATCTCGCGAACGGACTGACCTAACCAAAAAGTTCCTATTGCATCTGAAAGTAGAAACTCGCCCGATTACAGGTGTATGTGTGTTTTTTCCCTAGGCCATTCTGGTTAAGCGTTTGGAGCAGCAGGATTGCGAAAAATTTGTTCTCTTCTCAACCATTTCTTAGCTTCAAACTCCCATATCTCGCGAACGGATTGACCAAACCCAAAAATTCCTATTGCACTTGAAAGTAGAAGCTTGCCCGATTACAACGGTACGTGTATTTTTCCCCTAGGCCATTCTGGTTAAGCGATTGGAGCAGCAGAATTGCGAAAAATTTGTTGTCTTGTCAGCCATTTCTTAGCTTCAAAGTCCCATATCTCGCGAACGGATTGACCTAACCCAGAAATTCCTATTGCATCTGAAAGTAGAAACTCGCCCGATTACAGCGGTATGTGTATTTTTTCCCCAGGCCATTCTGGTTAAGCGTTTGGTGCAGCAGAATTGCGAAAAATTTGTTCTCTTCTCAACCATTTCTTAACTTCAAACTCTCATATCTCGCGAAAGGATTGACCTAACCCAAAAATTCCTATTGCATCTGAAATTAGAAACTCGCCCGATTACAACGGTATGTGTATTTTTTCCCTAGGCCATTCTCGTTAAGCGTTTGGAGCAGCAGAATTGCGAAAAATTTGTTCTCTTCTCAACCATTTCTTAGCTTCAAACTCCCATATCTCGCGAACGGATTGACCAAACCCAAAAATTCCTATTGCACTTGAAAGTAGAAACTCGCCCGATTACAACGGTATGTGTATTTTTTCCCTAGCCCATTCTGGTTAAGCGTTTGGAGCAGCTGAATTGCGAAAAATTTGTTGTCTTCTCATCCATTTCTTAGCTTCAAAGTCCCATATCTCGCGAACGGATTGACCAAACCCAAAAATTCCTTCTGCGTCTGAAAGTAGAAACTCGCCCGGTTACAACGGTATGCGTATTTTTTCTCTGGGCCATTCTGGTTAAGCATTTGGAGCAGCAGAATTGCGAAAAATTTGTTCTCTTCTCAACCATTTCTTAGCTTCAAACTCCCATATCTCGCGAACGGATTGACCTAACCCAAAAATTCCTATTGGATTTGAAAGTAGAAACTCGCCCGATTACAACGGTACGTGTATTTTTCCACTAGCCTATTCTTGTTAAGCGATTGGAGCAGCAGAATTGCGAGAAATTTGTTGTCTTGTCAGCCATTTCTTAGCTTCAAAGTCCCATATCTCGCGAACGGATTGACCAAACCCAAAAATTCCTATTGCATCTGAAATTAGAAACTCGCCCGATTACAACGGTATGTGTATTTTCTCCCTAGCCCATTCTGGTTAAGCGTTTGGAGCAGCAGAATTGCGAAAAATTTGTTCTCTTCTCAACCATTTCTTAGCTTCAAACTCCCATATCTCGCGAACGGATTGACCTAACCCAAAAATTCCTATTGCACTTGAAAGTAGAAGCTTGCCCGATTACAACGGTACGTGTATTTTTCCCCTAGGCCATTCTGGTTAAGCGTTTGGAGCAGCAGAATTGCGAAAAATTTGTTCTCTTCTCAACCATTTCTTGGCTTCAATCCCCCATATCTCGCGAACGGATTGACCTAACCCAAAAATTCCTATTGCATTTGAAAGTAGAAACTCGCCCGATTACAACGGTATGTGTATTTTTTCCCTATCCCATTCTAGTTAAGCGCTTGGAGCAGCAGAATTGCGAAAAATTTCTTGTCTTCTCAACCATTTCTTAGCTTCAAACTCCCGTATCTCGCGAACGGATTGACCTAACCCAAAAATTCCTATTGCATTTGAAAGTAGAAACTCGCCCGATTACAACGGTACGTGTATTTTTCCCCTAGGCCATTCTGGTTAAGCGATTGGAGCAGCAGAATTGCGAAAAATTTGTCGTCTTGTCAGCCATTTCTTAGCTTCAAAGTCCCATATTCCGCGAACGGATTGACCTAACCCAAAAATTCCTATTGCATTTGAAAGTAGAAACTCGCCCGATTACAGCGGTATGTGTATTTTTTCCCCAGGCTATTCTGGTTAAGCGTTTGGAGCTGCAGAATTGCGAAAAATTTGTTGTCTTGTCAACCATTTCTTAGCTTCAAAGTCCCATATCTCGCGAACGGATTGACCTAACCCAAAAATTCCTATTGTAACTGAAAGTAGAAACTCGCCCGATTACAACGGTATGTGTATTTTTTCCCTAGCCCATTCTGGTTAAGCATTTGGAGCAGCTGAATTGCGAAAAATTTGTTGTGTTCTCAACCATTTCTTAGCTTCAAAGTCCCATATCTCGCGAACGGATTGACCAAGCCCAAAAATTCCTGCTGCGTCTGAAAGTAGAACCTCGCCCGATTACAACCGTATGCGTATTTTTTCCCACACCCATTCTGTTTAAGCGTTTGGAGCAGCAGAATTGCGAAAAATTTGTTGTCTTCTCAACCATTTCTTAGCTTCAAAGTCCCATAACTCGCGAACAGATTGACCAATCCCAAAAATTCCTTCGGCGTCTGAAAGTAGAAACTCGCCCGATTACAACGGTATGTGTATTTTTTCCCTAGGCCATTCTGGTTAAGCGTTTGGAGCAACAGAATTGCGATAAATTTTTTGCCTTCTCAACCATTTCGTGGCTTCAAACTCCCATATCTCGCGAACGGATTGACCTAACACAAAAATTCCTATTGCATCTGAAATTAGAAACTCGCCCGATTACAACGGTATGTGTATTTTCTCCCTAGCCCATTCTGGTTAAGCGTTTGGTGCAGCAGAATTGCGAAAATGGTTGTCTTGTCAACCATTTCTTAGGTTCAAAGTCCCATATCTCGCGAACGGATTGACCTAACCCAAAAATTCCTATTGTAACTGAAAGTAGAAACTCGCCCGATTACAACGGTATGTGTATTTTTTCCCTAGCCCATTCTGGTTAAGCGTTTGGAGCAGCTGAATTGCGAAAAATTTGTTGTCTTCTCATCCATTTCTTAGCTTCAAAGTCCCATATCTCGCGAACGGATTGACCAAACCCAAAAATTCCTTCTGCGTCTGAAAGTAGAAACTCGCCCGGTTACAACGGTATGCGTATTTTTTCTCTGGGCCATTCTGGTTAAGCATTTGGAGCAGCAGAATTGCGAAAAATTTGTTCTCTTCTCAACCATTTCTTAGCTTCAAACTCCCATATCTCGCGAACGGATTGACCTAACCCAAAAATTCCTATTGGATTTGAAAGTAGAAACTCGCCCGATTACAACGGTACGTGTATTTTTCCACTAGCCTATTCTTGTTAAGCGATTGGAGCAGCAGAATTGCGAGAAATTTGTTGTCTTGTCAGCCATTTCTTAGCTTCAAAGTCCCATATCTCGCGAACGGATTGATCAAACCCAAAAATTCCTATTGCATCTGAAATTAGAAACTCGCCCGATTACAACGGTATGTGTATTTTCTCCCTAGCCCATTCTGGTTAAGCGTTTGGAGCAGCAGAATTGCGAAAAATTTGTTCTCTTCTCAACCATTTCTTAGCTTCAAACTCCCATATCTCGCGAACGGATTGACCTAACCCAAAAATTCCTATTGCACTTGAAAGTAGAAGCTTGCCCGATTACAACGGTACGTGTATTTTTCCCCTAGGCCATTCTGGTTAAGCGTTTGGAGCAGCAGAATTGCGAAAAATTTGTTCTCTTCTCAACCATTTCTTGGCTTCAATCCCCCATATCTCGCGAACGGATTGACCTAACCCAAAAATTCCTATTGCATTTGAAAGTAGAAACTCGCCCGATTACAACGGTATGTGTATTTTTTCCCTATCCCATTCTGGTTAAGCGCTTGGAGCAGCAGAATTGCGAAAAATTTCTTGTCTTCTCAACCATTTCTTAGCTTCAAACTCCCGTATCTCGCGAACGGATTGACCTAACCCAAAAATTCCTATTGCATTTGAAAGTAGAAACTCGCCCGATCACAACGGTACGTGTATTTTTCCCCTAGGCCATTCTGGTTAAGCGATTGGAGCAGCAGAATTGCGAAGAATTTGTCGTCTTGTCAGCCATTTCTTAGCTTCAAAGTCCCATATTCCGCGAACGGATTGACCTAACCCAAAAATTCCTATTGCATTTGAAAGTAGAAACTCGCCCGATTACAGCGGTATGTGTATTTTTTCCCCAGGCCATTCTGGTTAAGCGTTTGGAGCTGCAGAATTGCGAAAAATTTGTTCTCTTCTCAACCATTTCTTAACTTCAAACTCTCATATCTCGCGAAAGGATTGACCTAACCCAAAAATTCCTATTGCATCTGAAATTAGAAACTCGCCCGATTACAACGGTATGTGTATTTTTTCCCTAGGCCATTCTGGTTAAGCGTTTGGAGCAGCAGAATTGCGAAAAATTTTTTGCCTTCTCAACCATTTCTTGGCTTCAAACTCCCATATCTCGCGAACGGATTGACCTAACCCAAAAATTCCTATTGCATCTGAAAGTAGAAACTCGCCCGATTACAACGGTATGTGTATTTTCTCCCTAGCCCATTCTGGTTAAGCATTTGGAGCAGCAGAATTGCGAAAAATTTGTTGTCTTCTCAACGATTTCTTAGCTTCAAACTCCCATATCTCGCGAACGGATTGACCAAACCCAAAAATTCCTATTGCATCTGAAATTAGAAACTCGCCCGATTACAACGGTATGTGTATTTTCTCCCTAGCCCATTCTGGTTAAGCGTTTGGAGCAGCAGAATTGCGAAAAATTTGTTGTCTTGTCAACCATTTCTTAGCTTCAAAGTCCCATATCTCGCGAACGGATTGACCTAACCCAAAAATTCCTATTGTAACTGAAAGTAGAAACTCGCCCGATTACAACGGTATGTGTATTTTTTCCCTAGCCAATTCTGGTTAAGCATTTGGAGCAGCTGAATTGCGAAAAATTTGTTGTGTTCTCAACCATTTCTTAGCTTCAAAGTCCCATATCTCGCGAACGGATTGACCAAGCCCAAAAATTCCTGCTGCGTCTGAAAGTAGAACCTCGCCCGATTACAACCGTATGCGTATTTTTTCCCACACCCATTCTGTTTAAGCGTTTGGAGCAGCAGAATTGCGAAAAATTTGTTGTCTTCTCAACCATTTCTTAGATTCAAAGTCCCATAACTCGCGAACAGATTGACCAATCCCAAAAATTCCTTCGGCGTCTGAAAGTAGAAACTCGCCCGATTACAACGGTATGTGTATTTTTTCCCTAGGCCATTCCGGTTAAGCCTTTGGAGCAGCAGAATTGCGAAACATTTGTTCTGTTCTCAACCATTTCTTAGCTTCAAACCCCCATATCTCGCGAACGGATTGACCTAACCCAAAAATTCCTATTGCATTTGAAAGTAGAAGCTCGCCCGATTACAACGGTATGTGTATTTTTTCCCTAGCCCATTCTGGTTAAGCGTTTGGAGCAGCAGAAGTGCGAAAAATTTCTTGTCTTCTCAACCATTTCTTAGCTTCAAACTCCCATATCTCGCGAACCGATTGACCTAATCCAAAAATTCCTATTGCATTTGAAAGTAGAAACTCGCCCAATTACAACGGTACGTGTATTTTTCCCCTAGGCCATTCTGGTTAAGCGATTGGAGCAGCAGAATTGCGAAAAATTTGTCGTCTTGTCAGCCATTTCTTAGCTTCAAAGTCCCATATCTCGCGAACGGATTGAACTAACCCAAAAATTCCTATTGCACTTGAAAGTAGAAATTCGCCCGATTACAAGGGTACGTGTATTTTTCCCCTAGGCCGTTCTGGTTAAGCGATTGGAGCAGCAGAAGTGCGAAAAATTTTTTGCCTTCTCAACCATTCCTTGGCTTCAAACTCCCATATCTCGCGAACGGAATGACCTAACCAAAAAATTCCTATTGCATCTGAAAGTAGAAACTCGCCCGATTACAGCTGTATGTGTGTTTTTTCCCTAGGCCATTCTGGTTAAGCGTTTGGAGCAGCAGAATTGCGAAACATTTGTTCTGTTCTCAACCATTTCTTAGCTTCAAACCCCCATATCTCGCGAACGGATTGACCTAACCCAAAAATTCCTATTGCATTTGAAAGTAGAAGTTGGCCCGATTACAACGGTATGTGTATTTTTTCCCTAGCCCATTCTGGTTAAGCGTTTGGAGCAGCAGAAGTGCGAAAAATTTCTTGTCTTCTCAGCCATTTCTTAGCTTCAAACTCCCATATCTCCCGAACCGATTGACCTAACCCAAAAATTCCTATTGCATTTGAAAGTAGAAACTCGCCCGATTACAACGGTACGTGTATTTTTCCCCTAGGCCATTCTGGTTAAGCGATTGGAGAAGCAGAATTGCGAAAAATTTGTCGTCTTGTCAGCCATTTCTTAGCTTCAAAGTCCCATATCTCGCGAACGGATTGACCTAACCCAAAAATTCCTATTGCATTTGAAAGTAGAAACTCGCCCGATTACAAGGGTACGTGTATTTTTCCCCTAGGCCATTCTGGTTAAGCGATTGGAGCAGCAGAAGTGCGAAAAATTTTTTGCCTTCTCAACCATTCCTTGGCTTCAAACTCCCATATCTCGCGAACGGAATGACCTAACCAAAAAATTCCTATTGCATCTGAAAGTAGAAACTCGCCCGATTACAGCTGTATGTGTGTTTTTTCCCTAGGCCATTCTGGTTAAGCGTTTGGAGCAGCAGAATTGCGAAAAATTTGTTCTCTTCTCAACCATTTCTTAGCTTCAAACTCCCATATCTCGCGAACGGATTGACCTAACCCAAAAATTCCTATTGCATTTGAAAGTAGAAGCTCGCCCGATTACAGCGGTATGTGTATTTTTTCCCCAGGCCATTCTACTTAAGCGTTTGGAGCAGCAGAATTGCGAAAAATTTCTTGTCTTCTCAACCATTTCTTAGCTTCAAACTCCCATATCTCGCGAACGGATTGACCTAACCCAAAACTTCCTATTGCATTTGAAAGTAGAAACTCGCCCGATTACAACGGTACGTGTATTTTTCCCCTACGCCATTCTGGTTAAGCGATTGGTGCAGCAGAAGTGCGAAAAATTTTTTGACTTCTCAACCATTTCTTGGCTTCAAACTCCCATATCTCGCGAACGGACTGACCTAACCAAAAAATTCCTATTGCATCTGAAAGTAGAAACTCGCCCGATTACAGGTGTATGTGGGTTTTTTCCCTAGGCCATTCTGGTTAAGCGTTTGGAGCAGCAGAATTGCGAAAAATTTGTTCTCTTCTCAACCATTTCTTAGCTTCAAACTCCCATATCTCGCGAACGGATTGACCTAACCCAAAAATTCCTATTGCACTTGAAAGTAGAAGCTTGCCCGATTACAACGGTACGTGTATTTTTCCCCTAGGCCATTCTGGTTAAGCGATTGGAGCAGCAGAATTGCGAAAAATTTCTTGTCTTCTCAACCATTTCTTAGCTTCAAACTCCCATATCTCGCGAACGAATTGACCTAACCCAAATATTCCTATTGCATTTGAAAGTAGAAGCTCGCCCGATTACAACGGTATGTGTATTTTTTCCCTAGCCCCTTCCGGTTAAGCGTTTGGAGCAGCAGAAGTGCGAAAAATTTCTTGTCTTCTCAACCATTTCTTAGCTTCAAACTCCCATATCTCGCGAACCGATTGACCTAACCCAAAAATTCCTATTGCATTTGAAAGTAGAAACTCGCCCGATTACAACGGTATGTGTATTTTCTCCCTAGCCCATTCTGGTTAAGCGTTTGGAGCAGCAGAATTGCGAAAAATTTGTTGTCTTGTCAACCATTTCTTAGCTTCAAAGTCCCATATCTCGCGAACGGATTGACCAAGCCCAAAAATTCCAGCTGCGTCTGAAAGTAGAACCTCGCCCGATTACAACCGTATGCGTATTTTTCCCCTAGGCCATTCTGGTTAAGCGATTGGAGCAGCAGAATTGCGAAAAATTTGTCGTCTTGTCAGCCATTTCTTAGCTTCAAAGTCCCATATCTCGCGAACGGATTGACCTAACCCAAAAATTCCTATTGCACTTGAAAGTAGAAATTCGCCCGATTACAAGGGTACGTGTATTTTTCCCCTAGGCCGTTCTGGTTAAGCGATTGGAGCAGCAGAAGTGCGAAAAATTTTTTGCCTTCTCAACCATTCCTTGGCTTCAAACTCCCATATCTCGCGAACGGAATGACCTAACCAAAAAATTCCTATTGCATCTGAAAGTAGAAACTCGCCCGATTACAGCTGTATGTGTGTTTTTTCCCTAGGCCATTCTGGTTAAGCGTTTGGAGCAGCAGAATTGCGAAACATTTGTTCTGTTCTCAACCATTTCTTAGCTTCAAACCCCCATATCTCGCGAACGGATTGACCTAACCCAAAAATTCCTATTGCATTTGAAAGTAGAAGCTGGCCCGATTACAACGGTATGTGTATTTTTTCCCTAGCCCATTCTGGTTAAGCGTTTGGAGCAGCAGAAGTGCGAAAAATTTCTTGTCTTCTCAGCCATTTCTTGGCTTCAAACTCCCATATCTCGCGAACCGATTGACCTAACCCAAAAATTCCTATTGCATTTGAAAGTAGAAACTCGCCCGATTACAACGGTACGTGTATTTTTCCCCTAGGCCACTCTGGTTAAGCGATTGGAGAAGCAGAATTGCGAAAAATTTGTCGTCTTGTCAGCCATTTCTTAGCTTCAAAGTCCCATATCTCGCGAACGGATTGACCTAACCCAAAAATTCCTATTGCATTTGAAAGTAGAAACTCGCCCGATTACAAGGGTACGTGTATTTTTCCCCTAGGCCATTCTGGTTAAGCGATTGGAGCAGCAGAAGTGCGAAAAATTTTTTGCCTTCTCAACCATTCCTTGGCTTCAAACTCCCATATCTCGCGAACGGAATGACCTAACCAAAAAATTCCTATTGCATCTGAAAGTAGAAACTCGCCCGATTACAGCTGTATGTGTGTTTTTTCCCTAGGCCATTCTGGTTAAGCGTTTGGAGCAGCAGAATTGCGAAAAATTTGTTCTCTTCTCAACCATTTCTTAGCTTCAAACTCCCATATCTCGCGAACGGATTGACCTAACCCAAAAATTCCTATTGCACTTGAAAGTAGAAGCTTGCCCGATTACAACGGTACGTGTATTTTTCCCCTAGGCCATTCTGGTTAAGCGTTTGGAGCAGCAGAATTGCGAAAAATTTGTTCTCTTCTCAACCATTTCTTGGCTTCAATCCCCCATATCTCGCGAACGGATTGACCTAACCCAAAAATTCCTATTGCATTTGAAAGTAGAAACTCGCCCGATTACAACGGTATGTGTATTTTTTCCCTATCCCATTCTGGTTAAGCGCTTGGAGCAGCAGAATTGCGAAAAATTTCTTGTCTTCTCAACCATTTCTTAGCTTCAAACTCCCGTATCTCGCGAACGGATTGACCTAACCCAAAAATTCCTATTGCATTTGAAAGTAGAAACTCGCCCGATTACAACGGTACGTGTATTTTTCCCCTAGGCCATTCTGGTTAAGCGATTGGAGCAGCAGAATTGCGAAAAATTTGTCGTCTTGTCAGCCATTTCTTAGCTTCAAAGTCCCATATTCCGCGAACGGATTGACCTAACCCAAAAATTCCTATTGCATTTGAAAGTAGAAACTCGCCCGATTACAGCGGTATGTGTATTTTTTCCCCAGGCCATTCTGGTTAAGCGTTTGGAGCTGCAGAATTGCGAAAAATTTGTTCTCTTCTCAACCATTTCTTAACTTCAAACTCTCATATCTCGCGAAAGGATTGACCTAACCCAAAAATTCCTATTGCATCTGAAATTAGAAACTCGCCCGATTACAACGGTATGTGTATTTTTTCCCTAGGCCATTCTGGTTAAGCGTTTGGAGCAGCAGAATTGCGAAAAATTTTTTGCCTTCTCAACCATTTCTTGGCTTCAAACTCCCATATCTCGCGAACGGATTGACCTAACCCAAAAATTCCTATTGCATCTGAAAGTAGAAACTCGCCCGATTACAACGGTATGTGTATTTTCTCCCTAGCCCATTCTGGTTAAGCATTTGGAGCAGCAGAATTGCGAAAAATTTGTTGTCTTCTCAACGATTTCTTAGCTTCAAACTCCCATATCTCGCGAACGGATTGACCAAACCCAAAAATTCCTATTGCATCTGAAATTAGAAACTCGCCCGATTACAACGGTATGTGTATTTTCTCCCTAGCCCATTCTGGTTAAGCGTTTGGAGCAGCAGAATTGCGAAAAATTTGTTGTCTTGTCAACCATTTCTTAGCTTCAAAGTCCCATATCTCGCGAACGGATTGACCTAACCCAAAAATTCCTATTGTAACTGAAAGTAGAAACTCGCCCGATTACAACGGTATGTGTATTTTTTCCCTAGCCCATTCTGGTTAAGCATTTGGAGCAGCTGAATTGCGAAAAATTTGTTGTGTTCTCAACCATTTCTTAGCTTCAAAGTCCCATATCTCGCGAACGGATTGACCAAGCCCAAAAATTCCTGCTGCGTCTGAAAGTAGAACATCGCCCGATTACAACCGTATGCGTATTTTTTCCCACACCCATTCTGTTTAAGCGTTTGGAGCAGCAGAATTGCGAAAAATTTGTTGTCTTCTCAACCATTTCTTAGCTTCAAAGTCCCATAACTCGCGAACAGATTGACCAATCCCAAAAATTCCTTCGGCGTCTGAAAGTAGAAACTCGCCCGATTACAACGGTATGTGTATTTTTTCCCTAGGCCATTCCGGTTAAGCCTTTGGAGCAGCAGAATTGCGAAACATTTGTTCTGTTCTCAACCATTTCTTAGCTTCAAACCCCCATATCTCGCGAACGGATTGACCTAACCCAAAAATTCCTATTGCATTTGAAAGTAGAAGCTCGCCCGATTACAACGGTATGTGTATTTTTTCCCTAGCCCATTCTGGTTAAGCGTTTGGAGCAGCAGAAGTGCGAAAAATTTCTTGTCTTCTCAACCATTTCTTAGCTTCAAACTCCCATATCTCGCGAACCGATTGACCTAATCCAAAAATTCCTATTGCATTTGAAAGTAGAAACTCGCCCAATTACAACGGTACGTGTATTTTTCCCCTAGGCCATTCTGGTTAAGCGATTGGAGCAGCAGAATTGCGAAAAATTTGTCGTCTTGTCAGCCATTTCTTAGCTTCAAAGTCCCATATCTCGCGAACGGATTGACCTAACCCAAAAATTCCTATTGCACTTGAAAGTAGAAATTCGCCCGATTACAAGGGTACGTGTATTTTTCCCCTAGGCCGTTCTGGTTAAGCGATTGGAGCAGCAGAAGTGCGAAAAATTTTTTGCCTTCTCAACCATTCCTTGGCTTCAAACTCCCATATCTCGCGAACGGAATGACCTAACCAAAAAATTCCTATTGCATCTGAAAGTAGAAACTCGCCCGATTACAGCTGTATGTGTGTTTTTTCCCTAGGCCATTCTGGTTAAGCGTTTGGAGCAGCAGAATTGCGAAACATTTGTTCTGTTCTCAACCATTTCTTAGCTTCAAACCCCCATATCTCGCGAACGGATTGACCTAACCCAAAAATTCCTATTGCATTTGAAAGTAGAAGCTGGCCCGATTACAACGGTATGTGTATTTTTTCCCTAGCCCATTCTGGTTAAGCATTTGGAGCAGCAGAAGTGCGAAAAATTTCTTGTCTTCTCAGCCATTTCTTAGCTTCAAACTCCCATATCTCGCGAACCGATTGACCTAACCCAAAAATTCCTATTGCATTTGAAAGTAGAAACTCGCCCGATTACAACGGTACGTGTATTTTTCCCCTAGGCCATTCTGGTTAAGCGATTGGAGAAGCAGAATTGCGAAAAATTTGTCGTCTTGTCAGCCATTTCTTAGCTTCAAAGTCCCATATCTCGCGAACGGATTGACCTAACCCAAAAATTACTATTGCATTTGAAAGTAGAAACTCGCCCGATTACAAGGGTACGTGTATTTTTCCCCTAGGCCATTCTGGTTAAGCGATTGGAGCAGCAGAAGTGCGAAAAATTTTTTGCCTTCTCAACCATTCCTTGGCTTCAAACTCCCATATCTCGCGAACGGAATGACCTAACCAAAAAATTCCTATTGCATCTGAAAGTAGAAACTCGCCCGATTACAGCTGTATGTGTGTTTTTTCCCTAGGCCATTCTGGTTAAGCGTTTGGAGCAGCAGAATTGCGAAAAATTTGTTCTCTTCTCAACCATTTCTTAGCTTCAAACTCCCATATCTCGCGAACGGATTGACCTAACCCAAAAATTCCTATTGCATTTGAAAGTAGAAGCTCGCCCGATTACAGCGGTATGTGTATTTTTTCCCCAGGCCATTCTAGTTAAGCGTTTGGAGCAGCAGAATTGCGAAAAATTTCTTGTCTTCTCAACCATTTCTTAGCTTCAAACTCCCATATCTCGCGAACGGATTGACCTAACCCAAAACTTCCTATTGCATTTGAAAGTAGAAACTCGCCCGATTACAACGGTACGTGTATTTTTCCCCTAGGCCATTCTGGTTAAGCGATTGGAGCAGCAGAATTGCGAAAAATTTGTCGTCTTGTCAGCCATTTCTTAGCTTCAAAGTCCCATATCTCGCGAACGGATTGACCTATCCCAAAAATTCCGATTGCATTTGAAAGTAGAAACTCGCCCGATTACAAGGGTACGTGTATTTTTCCCCTAGGCCATTCTGGTTAAGCGATTGGTGCAGCAGAAGAGCGAAAAATTTTTTGCCTTCTCAACCATTTCTTGGCTTCAAACTCCCATATCTCGCGAACGGACTGACCTAACCAAAAAATTCCTATTGCATCTGAAAGTAGAAACTCGCCCGATTACAGCTGTATGTGTGTTTTTTCCCTAGGCCATTCTGGTTAAGCGTTTGGAGCAGCAGAATTGCGAAAAATTTGTTCTCTTCTCAACCATTTCTTAGCTTCAATCCCCCATATCTCGCGAACGGATTGACCTAACCCAAAAATTCCTATTGCATTTGAAAGTAGAAACTCGCCCGATTACAACGGTATGTGTATTTTTTCCCTAGCCCATTCTGGTTAAGAGCTTGGAGCAGCAGAATTGCGAAAAATTTCTTGTCTTCTCAACCATTTCTTAGCTTCAAACTCCCATATCTCGCGAACGGATTGACCTAACCCAAAAATTCCTATTGCATTTGAAAGTAGAAACTCGCCCGATTACAACGGTACGTGTATTTTTCCCCTAGGCCATTCTGGTTAAGCGATTGGAGCAGCAGAATTGCGAAAAATTTGTCGTCTTCTCAGCCATTTCTTAGCTTCAAAGTCCCATATCTCGCGAACGGATTGACCTAACCCAAAAATTCCTATTGCATTTGAAAGTAGAAACTCGCCCGATTACAAGGGTACGTGTATTTTTCCCCTAGGCCATTCTGGTTAAGCGATTGGTGCAGCAGAAGTGCGAAAAATTTTTTGCCTTCTCAACCATTTCTTGGCTTCAAACTCCCATATCTCGCGAACGGACTGACCTAACCAAAAAATTCCTATTGCATCTGAAAGTAGAAACTCGCCCGATTACAGGTGTATGTGGGTTTTTTCCCTAGGCCATTCTGGTTAAGCGTTTGGAGCAGCAGAATTGCGAAAAATTTGTTCTCTTCTCAACCATTTCTTAGCTTCAAACTCCCATATCTCGCGAACGGATTGACCTAACCCAAAAATTCCTATTGCACTTGAAAGTAGAAGCTTGCCCGATTACAACGGTACGTGTATTTTTCCCCTAGGCCATTCTGGTTAAGCGATTGGAGCAGCAGAATTGCGAAAAATTTCTTGTCTTCTCAACCATTTCTTAGCTTCAAACTCCCATATCTCGCGAACGAATTGACCTAACCCAAATATTCCTATTGCATTTGAAAGTAGAAGCTCGCCCGATTACAACGGTATGTGTATTTTTTCCCTAGCCCCTTCCGGTTAAGCGTTTGGAGCAGCAGAAGTGCGAAAAATTTCTTGTCTTCTCAACCATTTCTTAGCTTCAAACTCCCATATCTCGCGAACCGATTGACCTAACCCAAAAATTCCTATTGCATTTGAAAGTAGAAACTCGCCCGATTACAACGGTACGTGTATTTTTCCCCTAGGCCATTCTGGTTAAGCGATTGGAGCAGCAGAATTGCGAAAAATTTGTCGTCTTGTCAGCCATTTCTTAGCTTCAAAGTCCCATATCTCGCGAACGGATTGACCTAACCCAAAAATTCCTATTGCATTTGAAAGTAGAAACTCGCCCGATTACAAGGGTACGTGTATTTTTCCCCTAGGCCATTCTGGTTAAGCGATTGGAGCAGCAGAAGTGCGAGAAATTTGTTGTCTTGTCAGCCATTTCTTAGCTTCAAAGTCCCATATCTCGCGAACGGATTGACCTAACCCAGAAATTCCTATTGCACTTGAAAGTAGAAGCTTGCCCGATTACAACGGTACGTGTATTTTTCCCCTAGGCCATTCTGGTTAAGCGATTGGAGCAGCAGAATTGCGAGAAATTTGTTGTCTTGTCAGCCATTTCTTAGCTTCAAAGTCCCATATCTCGCGAACGGATTGACCTAACCCAGAAATTCCTATTGCATCTGAAAGTAGAAACTCGCCCGATTACAGCGGTATGTGTATTTTTTCCCCAGGCCATTCTGGTTAAGCGTTTGGAGCAGCAGAATTGCGAAAAATTTTTTGCCTTCTCAACCATTTCTTGGCTTCAAACTCCCATATCTCGCGAACGGATTGACCTAACCCAAAAATTCCTATTGCATCTGAAAGTACAAACTCGCCCGATTACAACGGTATGTGTGTTTTTTCACTAGGCCATTCTGGTTAAGCGTTTGGAGCAGCAGAATTGCGAAAAATTTGTTCTCTTCTCAACCATTTCTTAGCTTCAATCCCCCATATCTCGCGAACGGATTGACCTAACCCAAAAATTCCTATTGCATTTGAAAGTAGAAACTCGCCCGATTACAAGGGTATGTGTATTTTTTCCCTAGCCCATTCTGGTTAAGCGCTTGAGCAGCAGAATTGCGAAAAATTTCTTGTCTTCTCAACCATTTCTTAGCTTCAAACTCCCATATCTCGCGAACGGATTGACCTAACCCAAAAATTCCTATTGCATTTGAAAGTAGAAACTCGCCCGATTACAACGGTACGTGTATTTTTCCACTAGGCCATTCTGGTTAAGCGATTGGAGCAGCAGAATTGCGAAAAATTTGTCGTCTTGTCAGACATTTCTTAGCTTCAAAGTCCCATATCTCGCGAACGGATTGACCTAACCCAAAAATTCCTATTGCATTTGAAAGTAGAAACTCGCCCGATTACAAGGGTACGTGTATTTTTCCCCTAGGCCATTCTGGTTAAGCGATTGGAGCAGCAGAATTGCGAAAAATTTGTTCTCTTCTCAACCATTTCTTAGCTTCAAACTCCCACATCTCGCGAACGAATTGACCTAACCAAAAAATTCCTATTGCATCTGAAAGTAGAAACTCGCCCGTTTACAGGTGTATGTGTGTTTTTTCCCTAGGCCATTCTGGTTAAGCGTTTGGAGCAGCAGAAGTGCGAAAAATTTCTTGTCTTCTCAACCATTTCTTAGCTTCAAACTCCCATATCTCGCGAACCGATTGACCTAACCCAAAAATTCCTATTGCATTTGAAAGTAGAAACTCGCCCGATTACAACGGTACGTGTATTTTTCCCCTAGGCCATTCTGGTTAAGCGATTGGAGCAGCAGAATTGCGAAAAATTTGTCGTCTTGTCAGCCATTTCTTAGCTTCAAAGTCCCATATCTCGCTAACGGATTGACCTAACCCAAAAATTCCTATTGCATTTGAAAGTGGAAACTCGCCCGATTACAAGGGTACGTGTATTTTTCCCATAGGCCATTCTGGTTAAGCGATTGGAGCAGCAGAAGTGCGAAAAATTTTTTGCCTTCTCAACCATTCCTTGGCGTCAAACTCCCATATCTCGCGAACGGAATGACCTAACCAAACAATTCCTATTGCATCTGAAAGTAGAAACTCGCCCGATTACAGCTGTATGTGTGTTTTTTCCCTAGGCCATTCTGGTTAAGCGTTTGGAGCAGCAGAATTGCGAAAAATTTGTTCTCTTCTCAACCATTTCTTAGCTTCAAACTCCCATATCTCGCGAACGAATTGACCTAACCCAAAAATTCCTATTGCATTTGAAAGTAGAAACTCGCCCGATTACAACGGTACGTGTATTTTTCCCCTAGGCCATTCTGGTTAAGCGATTGGAGCAGCAGAATTGCGAAAAATTTGTCGTCTTGTCAGCCATTTCTTAGCTTCAAAGTCCCATATCTCGCTAACGGATTGACCTAACCCAAAAATTCCTATTGCATTTGAAAGTAGAAACTCGCCCGATTACAAGGGTACGTGTATTTTTCCCCTAGGCCATTCTGTTTAAGCGATTGGAGCAGCAGAAGTGCGAAAAATTTTTTGCCTTGTCAACCATTCCTTGGCTTCAAACTCCCATATCTCGCGAACGGAATGACCTAACCAAACAATTCCTATTGCATCTGAAAGTAGAAACTCGCCCGATTACAGCTGTATGTGTGTTTTTTCCCTAGGCCATTCTGCTTAAGCGTTTGGAGCAGCAGAATTGCGAAAAATTTGTTCTCTTCTCAACCATTTCTTAGCTTCAAACTCCCATATCTCGCGAACGAATTGACCTAACCCAAAAATTCCTATTGCATTTGAAAGTAGAAGCTCGCCCGATTACAACGGTATGAGTATTTTTCCCCTAGGCCATTCTGGTTAAGCGATTGGAGCAGCAGAATTGCGAAAAATTTGTCGTCTTGTCAGCCATTTCTTAGCTTCAAAGTCCCATATCTCGCGAACGGATTGACCTAACCCAAAAATTCCTATTGCATTTGAAAGTAGAGACTCGCCCGATTACAAGGGTACGTGTATTTTTCCCCTAGGCCATTCTGGTTAAGCGATTGGAGCAGCAGAAGTGCGAAAAATTTGTTCTCTTCTCAACCATTTCTTAGCTTCAAACTCCCATATCTCGCGAACGGATTGACCTAACCCAAAAATTCCTATTGCACTTGAAAGTAGAAGCTTGCCCGATTACAACGGTACGTGTATTTTTCCCCTAGGCCATTCTGGTTAAGCGATTGGAGCAGCAGAATTGCGAAAAATTTCATGTCTTCTCAACCATTTCTTAGCTTCAAAGTCCCATATCTCGCGAACGGATTGACCTAACCCAGAAATTCCTATTGCATCTGAAAGTAGAAACTCGCCCGATTACAGCGGTATGTGTATTTTTTCCCCAGGCCATTCTGGTTAAGCGTTTGGAGCAGCAGAATTGCGAAAAATTTGTTCTCTTCTCAAACATTTCTTAACTTCAAACTCTCATATCTCGCGAAAGGATTGACCTAACCCAAAAATTCCTATTGCATCTGAAATTAGAAACTCGCCCGATTACAACGGTATGTGTATTTTTTCCCTAGGCCATTCTCGTTAAGCGTTTGGAGCAGCAGAATTGCGAAAAATTTTTTGCCTTCTCAACCATTTCTTGGCTTCAAACTCCCATATCTCGCGAACGGATTGACCTAACCCAAAAATTCCTATTGCATCTGAAAGTAGAAACTCGCCCGGTTACAACGGTATGTGCATTTTTTCCCTAGGCCATTCTGGTTAAGCGTTTGGAGCAACAGAATTGCGATAAATTTTTTGCCTTCTCAACCATTTCGTGGCTTCAAACTCCCATATCTCGCGAACGGATTGACCTAACCCAAAAATTCCTATTGCATCTGAAATTAGAAACTCGCCCGATTACAACGGTATGTGTATTTTCTCCCTAGCCCATTCTGGTTAAGCGTTTGGTGCAGCAGAATTGCGAAAATGGTTGTCTTGTCAACCATTTCTTAACTTCAAAGTCCCATATCTCGCGAACGGATTGACCTAACCCAAAAATTCCTATTGTAACTGAAAGTAGAAACTCGCCCGATTACAACGGGATGTGTATTTTTTCCCTAGCCCATTCTGGTTAAGCGTTTGGAGCAGCAGAATTGCGAAAAATTTGTTGTCTTCTCATCCATTTCTTAGCTTCAAAGTCCCATATCTCGCGAACGAATTGACCTAACCCAAAAATTCCTATTGCATTTGAAAGTAGAAGCTCGCCCGATTACAACGGTATGTGTATTTTTCCCCTAGCCCATTCTGGTTAAGCGTTTGGAGCAGCAGAAGTGCGAAAAATTTCTTGTCTTCTCAACCATTTCTTAGCTTCAAACTCCCATATCTCGCGAACCGATTGACCTAACCCAAAAATTCCTATTGCATTTGAAAGTAGAAACTCGCCCGATTACAACGGTATGTGTATTTTTCCCTTAGGCCATTCTGGTTAAGCGATTGGAGCAGCAGAATTGCGAAAAATTTGTCGTCTTGTCAGCCATTTCTTAGCTTCAAACTCCCATATCTCGCGAACGGACTGACCTAACCAAAAAGTTCCTATTGCATCTGAAAGTAGAAACTCGCCCGATTACAGGTGTATGTGTGTTTTTTCCCTAGACCATTCTGGTTAAGCGTTTGGAGCAGCAGAATTGCGAAAAATTTGTTCTCTTCTCAACCATTTCTTAGCTTCAAACTCCCATATCTCGCGAACGGATTGACCTAACCCAAAAATTCCTATTGCATCTGAAATTAGAAACTCGCCCGATTACAACGGTATGTGTATTTTCTCCCTAGCCCATTCTGGTTAAGCGTTTGGTGCAGCAGAATTGCGAAAATGGTTGTCTTGTCAACCATTTCTTAACTTCAAAGTCCCATATCTCGCGAACGGATTGACCTAACCCAAAAATTCCTATTGTAACTGAAAGTAGAAACTCGCCCGATTACAACGGTATGTGTATTTTTTCCCTAGCCCATTCTGGTTAAGCGTTTGGAGCAGCAGAATTGCGAAAAATTTGTTGTCTTCTCATCCATTTCTTAGCTTCAAAGTCCCATATCTCGCGAACGAATTGACCTAACCCAAAAATTCCTATTGCATTTGAAAGTAGAAGCTCGCCCGATTACAACGGTATGTGTATTTTTTCCCTAGCCCATTCTGGTTAAGCGTTTGGAGCAGCAGAATTGCGAAAAATTTCTTGTCTTCTCAACCATTTCTTAGCTTCAAACTCCCATATCTCGCTAACGGATTGACCTAACCCAAAAATTCCTATTGCATTTGAAAGTAGAAACTCGCCCGATTACAAGGGTACGTGTATTTTTCCCCTAGGCCATTCTGTTTAAGCGATTGGAGCAGCAGAAGTGCGAAAAATTTTTTGCCTTCTCAACCATTCCGTGGCTTCAAACTCCCATATCTCGCGAACGGAATGACCTAACCAAACAATTCCTATTGCATCTGAAAGTAGAAACTCGCCCGATTACAGCTGTATGTGTGTTTTTTCCCTAGGCCATTCTGCTTAAGCGTTTGGAGCAGCAGAATTGCGAAAAATTTGTTCTCTTCTGAACCATTTCTTAGCTTCAAACTCCCATATCTCGCGAACGAATTGACCTAACCCAAAAATTCCTATTGCATTTGAAAGTAGAAGCTCGCCCGATTACAACGGTATGAGTATTTTTCCCCTAGGCCATTCTGGTTAAGCGATTGGAGCAGCAGAATTGCGAAAAATTTGTCGTCTTGTCAGCCATTTCTTAGCTTCAAAGTCCCATATCTCGCGAACGGATTGACCTAACCCAAAAATTCCTATTGCATTTGAAAGTAGAGACTCGCCCGATTACAAGGGTACGTGTATTTTTCCCCTAGGCCATTCTGGTTAAGCGATTGGAGCAGCAGAAGTGCGAAAAATTTGTTCTCTTCTCAACCATTTCTTAGCTTCAAACTCCCATATCTCGCGAACGGATTGACCTAACCCAAAAATTCCTATTGCACTTGAAAGTAGAAGCTTGCCCGATTACAACGGTACGTGTATTTTTCCCCTAGGCCATTCTGGTTAAGCGATTGGAGCAGCAGAATTGCGAAAAATTTCATGTCTTCTCAACCATTTCTTAGCTTCAAAGTCCCATATCTCGCGAACGGATTGACCTAACCCAGAAATTCCTATTGCATCTGAAAGTAGAAACTCGCCCGATTACAGCGGTATGTGTATTTTTTCCCCAGGCCATTCTGGTCAAGCGTTTGGAGCAGCAGAATTGCGAAAAATTTGTTCTCTTCTCAACCATTTCTTAACTTCAAACTCTCATATCTCGCGAAAGGATTGACCTAACCCAAAAATTCCTATTGCATCTGAAATTAGAAACTCGCCCGATTACAACGGTATGTGTATTTTTTCCCTAGGCCATTCTCGTTAAGCGTTTGGAGCAGCAGAATTGCGAAAAATTTTTTGCCTTCTCAACCATTTCTTGGCTTCAAACTCCCATATCTCGCGAACGGATTGACCTAACCCAAAAATTCCTATTGCATCTGAAAGTAGAAACTCGCCCGGTTACAACGGTATGTGTATTTTTTCCCTAGGCCATTCTGGTTAAGCGTTTGGAGCAACAGAATTGCGATAAATTTTTTGCCTTCTCAACCATTTCGTGGCTTCAAACTCCCATATCTCGCGAACGGATTGACCTAACCCAAAAATTCCTATTGCATCTGAAATTAGAAACTCGCCCGATTACAACGGTATGTGTATTTTCTCCCTAGCCCATTCTGGTTAAGCGTTTGGTGCAGCAGAATTGCGAAAATGGTTGTCTTGTCAACCATTTCTTAACTTCGAAGTCCCATATCTCGCGAACGGATTGACCTAACCCAAAGATTCCTATTGTAACTGAAAGTAGAAACTCGCCCGATTACAACGGTATGTGTATTTTTTCCCTAGCCCATTCTGGTTAAGCGTTTGGAGCAGCAGAATTGCGAAAAATTTGTTGTCTTCTCATCCATTTCTTAGCTTCAAAGTCCCATATCTCGCGAACGAACTGACCGAACCCAAAAATTCCTATTGCATTTGAAAGTAGAAGCTCGCCCGATTACAACGGTATGTGTATTTTTCCCCTAGCCCATTCTGGTTAAGCGTTTGGAGCAGCAGAAGTGCGAAAAATTTCTTGTCTTCTCAACCATTTCTTAGCTTCAAACTCCCATATCTCGCGAACCGATTGACCTAACCCAAAAATTCCTATTGCATTTGAAAGTAGAAACTCGCCCGATTACAACGGTATGTGTATTTTTCCCTTAGGCCATTCTGGTTAAGCGATTGGAGCAGCAGAATTGCGAAAAATTTGTCGTCTTGTCAGCCATTTCTTAGCTTCAAACTCCCATATCTCGCGAACGGACTGACCTAACCAAAAAGTTCCTATTGCATCTGAAAGTAGAAACTCGCCCGATTACAGGTGTATGTGTGTTTTTTCCCTAGGCCATTCTGGTTAAGCGTTTGGAGCAGCAGAATTGCGAAAAATTTGTTCTCTTCTCAACCATTTCTTAGCTTCAAACTCCCATATCTCGCGAACGGATTGACCTAACCCAAAAATTCCTATTGCATCTGAAATTAGAAACTCGCCCGATTACAACGGTATGTGTATTTTTTCCCTAGCCCATTCTGGTTAAGCGTTTGGAGCAGCAGAATTGCGAAAAATTTGTTCTCTTCTCAACCATTTCTTAACTTCAAACTCTCATATCTCGCGAAAGGATTGACCTAACCCAAAAATTCCTATTGCATCTGAAATTAGAAACTCGCCCGATTACAACGGTATGTGTATTTTTTCCCTAGGCCATTCTCGTTAAGCGTTTGGAGCAGCAGAATTGCGAAAAATTTTTTGCCTTCTCAACCATTTCTTGGCTTCAAACTCCCATATCTCGCGAACGGATTGACCTAACCCAAAAATTCCTATTGCATCTGAAAGTAGAAACTCGCCCGGTTACAACGGTATGTGTATTTTTTCCCTAGGCCATTCTGGTTAAGCGTTTGGAGCAACAGAATTGCGATAAATTTTTTGCCTTCTCAACCATTTCGTGGCTTCAAACTCCCATATCTCGCGAACGGATTGACCTAACCCAAAAATTCCTATTGCATCTGAAATTAGAAACTCGCCCGATTACAACGGTATGTGTATTTTCTCCCTAGCCCATTCTGGTTAAGCGTTTGGTGCAGCAGAATTGCGAAAATGGTTGTCTTGTCAACCATTTCTTAACTTCAAAGTCCCATATCTCGCGAACGGATTGACCTAACCCAAAAATTCCTATTGTAACTGAAAGTAGAAACTCGCCCGATTACAACGGTATGTGTGTTTTTTCCCTAGGCCATTCTGGTTAAGCGTTTGGAGCAGCAGAATTGCGAAAAATTTGTTCTCTTCTCAACCATTTCTTAGCTTCAAACTCCCATATCTCGCGAACGGATTGACCTAACCCAAAAATTCCTATTGCATCTGAAATTAGAAACTCGCCCGATTACAACGGTATGTGTATTTTCTCCCTAGCCCATTCTGGTTAAGCGTTTGGTGCAGCAGAATTGCGAAAATGGTTGTCTTGTCAACCATTTCTTAACTTCAAAGTCCCATATCTCGCGAACGGATTGACCTAACCCAAAAATTCCTATTGTAACTGAAAGTAGAAACTCGCCCGATTACAACGGTATGTGTATTTTTTCCCTAGCCCATTCTGGTTAAGCGTTTGGAGCAGCAGAAGTGCGAAAAATTTCTTGTCTTCTCAACCATTTCTTAGCTTCAAACTCCCATATCTCGCGAACCGATTGACCTAACCCAAAAATTCCTATTGCATTTGAAAGTAGAAACTCGCCCGATTACAACGGTACGTGTATTTTTCCCCTAGGCCATTCTGGTTAAGCGATTGGAGCAGCAGAATTGCGAAAAATTTGTCGTCTTGTCAGCCATTTCTTAGCTTCAAAGTCCCATATCTCGCTAACGGATTGACCTAACCCAAAAATTCCTATTGCATTTGAAAGTGGAAACTCGCCCGATTACAAGGGTACGTGTATTTTTCCCCTAGGCCATTCTGGTTAAGCGATTGGAGCAGCAGAAGTGCGAAAAATTTTTTGCCTTCTCAACCATTCCTTGGCTTCAAACTCCCATATCTCGCGAACGGAATGACCTAACCAAACAATTCCTATTGCATCTGAAAGTAGAAACTCGCCCGATTACAGCTGTATGTGTGTTTTTTCCCTAGGCCATTCTGGTTAAGCGTTTGGAGCAGCAGAATTGCGAAAAATTTGTTCTCTTCTCAACCATTTCTTAGCTTCAAACTCCCATATCTCGCGAACGAATTGACCTAACCCAAAAATTCCTATTGCATTTGAAAGTAGAAACTCGCCCGATTACAACGGTACGTGTATTTTTCCCCTAGGCCATTCTGGTTAAGCGATTGGAGCAGCAGAATTGCGAAAAATTAGTCGTCTTGTCAGCCATTTCTTAGCTTCAAAGTCCCATATCTCGCTAACGGATTGACCTAACCCAAAAATTCCTATTGCATTTGAAAGTAGAAACTCGCCCGATTACAAGGGTACGTGTATTTTTCCCCTAGGCCATTCTGTTTAAGCGATTGGAGCAGCAGAAGTGCGAAAAATTTTTTGCCTTCTCAACCATTCCTTGGCTTCAAACTCCCATATCTCGCGAACGGAATGACCTAACCAAACAATTCCCATTGCATCTGAAAGTAGAAACTCGCCCGATTACAGCTGTATGTGTGTTTTTTCCATAGGCCATTCTGCTTAAGCGTTTGGAGCAGCAGAATTGCGAAAAATTTGTTCTCTTCTGAACCATTTCTTAGCTTCAAACTCCCATATCTCGCGAACGAATTGACCTAACCCAAAAATTCCTATTGCATTTGAAAGTAGAAGCTCGCCCGATTACAACGGTATGAGTATTTTTCCCCTAGGCCATTCTGGTTAAGCGATTGGAGCAGCAGAATTGCGAAAAATTTGTCGTCTTGTCAGCCATTTCTTAGCTTCAAAGTCCCATATCTCGCGAACGGATTGACCTAACCCAAAAATTCCTATTGCATTTGAAAGTAGAGACTCGCCCGATTACAAGGGTACGTGTATTTTTCCCCTAGGCCATTCTGGTTAAGCGATTGGAGCAGCAGAAGTGCGAAAAATTTGTTCTCTTCTCAACCATTTCTTAGCTTCAAACTCCCATATCTCGCGAACGGATTGACCTAACCCAAAAATTCCTATTGCACTTGAAAATAGAAGCTTGCCCGATTACAACGGTACGTGTATTTTTCCCCTAGGCCATTCTGGTTAAGCGATTGGAGCAGCAGAATTGCGAAAAATTTCATGTCTTCTCAACCATTTCTTAGCTTCAAAGTCCCATATCTCGCGAACGGATTGACCTAACCCAGAAATTCCTATTGCATCTGAAAGTAGAAACTCGCCCGATTACAGCGGTATGTGTATTTTTTCCCCAGGCCATTCTGGTTAAGCGTTTGGAGCAGCAGAATTGCGAAAAATTTGTTCTCTTCTCAACCATTTCTTAACTTCAAACTCTCATATCTCGCGAAAGGATTGACCTAACCCAAAAATTCCTATTGCATCTGAAATTAGAAACTCGCCCGATTACAACGGTATGTGTATTTTTTCCCTAGGCCATTCTCGTTAAGCGTTTGGAGCAGCAGAATTGCGAAAAATTTTTTGCCTTCTCAACCATTTCTTGGCTTCAAACTCCCATATCTCGCGAACGGATTGACCTAACCCAAAAATTCCTATTGCATCTGAAAGTAGAAACTCGCCCGGTTACAACGGTATGTGTATTTTTTCCCTAGGCCATTCTGGTTAAGCGTTTGGAGCAACAGAATTGCGCTAAATTTTTTGCCTTCTCAACCATTTCGTGGCTTCAAACTCCCATATCTCGCGAACGGATTGACCTAACCCAAAAATTCCTATTGCATCTGAAATTAGAAACTCGCCCGATTACAACGGTATGTGTATTTTCTCCCTAGCCCATTCTGGTTAAGCGTTTGGTGCAGCAAAATTGCGAAAATGGTTGTCTTGTCAACCATTTCTTAACTTCAAAGTCCCATATCTCGCGAACGGATTGACCTAACCCAAAAATTCCTATTGTAACTGAAAGTAGAAACTCGCCCGATTACAACGGTATGTGTATTTTTTCCCTAGCCCATTCTGGTTAAGCGTTTGGAGCAGCAGAATTGCGAAAAATTTGTTGTCTTCTCATCCATTTCTTAGCTTCAAAGTCCCATATCTCGCGAACGAATTGACCGAACCCAAAAATTCCTATTGCATTTGAAAGTAGAAGCTCGCCCGATTACAACGGTATGTGTATTTTTCCCCTAGCCCATTCTGGTTAAGCGTTTGGAGCAGCAGAAGTGCGAAAAATTTCTTGTCTTCTCAACCATTTCTTAGCTTCAAACTCCCATATCTCGCGAACCGATTGACCTAACCCAAAAATTCCTATTGCATTTGAAAGTAGAAACTCGCCCGATTACAACGGTATGTGTATTTTTCCCTTAGGCCATTCTGGTTAAGCGATTGGAGCAGCAGAATTGCGAAAAATTTGTCGTCTTGTCAGCCATTTCTTAGCTTCAAACTCCCATATCTCGCGAACGGACTGACCTAACCAAAAAGTTCCTATTGCATCTGAAAGTAGAAACTCGCCCGATTACAGGTGTATGTGTGTTTTTTCCCTAGGCCATTCTGGTTAAGCGTTTGGAGCAGCAGAATTGCGAAAAATTTGTTCTCTTCTCAACCATTTCTTAGCTTCAAACTCCCATATCTCGCGAACGGATTGACCTAACCCAAAAATTCCTATTGCATCTGAAATTAGAAACTCGCCCGATTACAACGGTATGTGTATTTTCTCCCTAGCCCATTCTGGTTAAGCGTTTGGTGCAGCAGAATTGCGAAAATGGTTGTCTTGTCAACCATTTCTTAACTTCAAAGTCCCATATCTCGCGAACGGATTGACCTAACCCAAAAATTCCTATTGTAACTGAAAGTAGAAACTCGCCCGATTACAACGGTATGTGTATTTTCTCCCTAGCCCATTCTGGTTAAGCGTTTGGAGCAGCAGAATTGCGAAAAATTTGTTGTCTTCTCATCCATTTCTTAGCTTCAAAGTCCCATATCTCGCGAACGAATTGACCTAACCCAAAAATTCCTGTTGCATTTGAAAGTAGAAGCTCGCCCGATTACAACGGTATGTGTATTTTTTCCCTAGCCCATTCTGGTTAAGCGTTTGGAGCAGCAGAAGTGCGAAAAATTTGTTCTCTTCTCAACCATTTCTTAGCTTCAAACTCCCATATCTCGCGAACGAATTGACCTAACCCAAAAATTCCTATTGCATTTGAAAGTAGAAACTCGCCCGATTACAACGGTATGTGTATTTTTCCCCTAGGCCATTCTGGTTAAGCGATTGGAGCAGCAGAATTGCGAAAAATTTGTCGTCTTGTCAGCCATTTCTTAGCTTCAAAGTCCCATATCTCGCTAACGGATTGACCTAACCCAAAAATTCCTATTGCATTTGAAAGTAGAAACTCGCCCGATTACAAGGGTACGTGTATTTTTCCCCTAGGCCATTCTGTTTAAGCGATTGGAGCAGCAGAAGTGCGAAAAATTTTTTGCCTTCTCAACCATTCCTTGGCTTCAAACTCCCATATCTCGCGAACGGAATGACCTAACCAAACAATTCCTATTGCATCTGAAAGTAGAAACTCGCCCGATTACAGCTGTATGTGTGTTTTTTCCCTAGGCCATTCTGCTTAAGCGTTTGGAGCAGCAGAATTGCGAAAAATTTGTTCTCTTCTGAACCATTTCTTAGCTTCAAACTCCCATATCTCGCGAACGAATTGACCTAACCCAAAAATTCCTATTGCATTTGAAAGTAGAAGCTCGCCCGATTACAACGGTATGAGTATTTTTCCCCTAGGCCATTCTGGTTAAGCGATTGGAGCAGCAGAATTGCGAAAAATTTGTCGTCTTGTCAGCCATTTCTTAGCTTCAAAGTCCCATATCTCGCGAACGGATTGACCTAACCCAAAAATTCCTATTGCATTTGAAAGTAGAGACTCGCCCGATTACAAGGGTACGTGTATCTTTCCCCTAGGCCATTCTGGTTAAGCGATTGGAGCAGCAGAATTGCGAAAAATTTCATGTCTTCTCAACCATTTCTTAGCTTCAAAGTCCCATATCTCGCGAACGGATTGACCTAACCCAGAAATTCCTATTGCATCTGAAAGTAGAAACTCGCCCGATTACAGCGGTATGTGTATTTTTTCCCCAGGCCATTCTGGTTAAGCGTTTGGAGCAGCAGAATTGCGAAAAATTTGTTCTCTTCTCAACCATTTCTTAACTTCAAACTCTCATATCTCGCGAAAGGATTGACCTAACCCAAAAATTCCTATTGCATCTGAAATTAGAAACTCGCCCGATTACAACGGTATGTGTATTTTTTCCCTAGGCCATTCTCGTTAAGCGTTTGGAGCAGCAGAATTGCGAAAAATTTTTTGCCTTCTCAACCATTTCTTGGCTTCAAACTCCCATATCTCGCGAACGGATTGACCTAACCCAAAAATTCCTATTGCATCTGAAAGTAGAAACTCGCCCGGTTACAACGGTATGTGTATTTTTTCCCTAGGCCATTCTGGTTAAGCGTTTGGAGCAACAGAATTGCGATAAATTTTTTGCCTTCTCAACCATTTCGTGGCTTCAAACTCCCATATCTCGCGAACGGATTGACCTAACCCAAAAATTCCTATTGCATCTGAAATTAGAAACTCGCCCGATTACAACGGTATGTGTATTTTCTCCCTAGCCCATTCTGGTTAAGCGTTTGGTGCAGCAGAATTGCGAAAATGGTTGTCTTGTCAACCATTTCTTAACTTCAAAGTCCCATATCTCGCGAACGGATTGACCTAACCCAAAAATTCCTATTGTAACTGAAAGTAGAAACTCGCCCGATTACAACGGTATGTGTATTTTTTCCCTAGCCCATTCTGGTTAAGCGTTTGGAGCAGCAGAATTGCGAAAAATTTGTTGTCTTCTCATCCATTTCTTAGCTTCAAAGTCCCATATCTCGCGAACGAATTGACCGAACCCAAAAATTCCTATTGCATTTGAAAGTAGAAGCTCGCCCGATTACAACGGTATGTGTATTTTTCCCCTAGCCCATTCTGGTTAAGCGTTTGGAGCAGCAGAAGTGCGAAAAATTTCTTGTCTTCTCAACCATTTCTTAGCTTCAAACTCCCATATCTCGCGAACCGATTGACCTAACCCAAAAATTCCTATTGCATTTGAAAGTAGAAACTCGCCCGATTACAACGGTATGTGTATTTTTCCCTTAGGCCATTCTGGTTAAGCGATTGGAGCAGCAGAATTGCGAAAAATTTGTCGTCTTGTCAGCCATTTCTTAGCTTCAAACTCCCATATCTCGCGAACGGACTGACCTAACCAAAAAGTTCCTATTGCATCTGAAAGTAGAAACTCGCCCGATTACAGGTGTATGTGTGTTTTTTCCCTAGGCCATTCTGGTTAAGCGTTTGGAGCAGCAGAATTGCGAAAAATTTGTTCTCTTCTCAACCATTTCTTAGCTTCAAACTCCCATATCTCGCGAACGGATTGACCTAACCCAAAAATTCCTATTGCATCTGAAATTAGAAACTCGCCCGATTACAACGGTATGTGTATTTTCTCCCTAGCCCATTCTGGTTAAGCGTTTGGTGCAGCAGAATTGCGAAAATGGTTGTCTTGTCAACCATTTCTTAACTTCAAAGTCCCATATCTCGCGAACGGATTGACCTAACCCAAAAATTCCTATTGTAACTGAAAGTAGAAACTCGCCCGATTACAACGGTATGTGTATTTTTTCCCCAGGCCATTCTGGTTAAGCGTTTGGAGCAGCAGAATTGCGAAAAATTTGTTCTCTTCTCAACCATTTCTTAACTTCAAACTCTCATATCTCGCGAAAGGATTGACCTAACCCAAAAATTCCTATTGCATCTGAAATTAGAAACTCGCCCGATTACAACGGTATGTGTATTTTTTCCCTAGGCCATTCTCGTTAAGCGTTTGGAGCAGCAGAATTGCGAAAAATTTTTTGCCTTCTCAACCATTTCTTGGCTTCAAACTCCCATATCTCGCGAACGGATTGACCTAACCCAAAAATTCCTATTGCATCTGAAAGTAGAAACTCGCCCGGTTACAACGGTATGTGTATTTTTTCCCTAGGCCATTCTGGTTAAGCGTTTGGAGCAACAGAATTGCGATAAATTTTTTGCCTTCTCAACCATTTCGTGGCTTCAAACTCCCATATCTCGCGAACGGATTGACCTAACCCAAAAATTCCTATTGCATCTGAAATTAGAAACTCGCCCGATTACAACGGTATGTGTATTTTCTCCCTAGCCCATTCTGGTTAAGCGTTTGGTGCAGCAGAATTGCGAAAATGGTTGTCTTGTCAACCATTTCTTAACTTCAAAGTCCCATATCTCGCGAACGGATTGACCTAACCCAAAAATTCCTATTGTAACTGAAAGTAGAAACTCGCCCGATTACAACGGTATGTGTATTTTTTCCCTAGCCCATTCTGGTTAAGCGTTTGGAGCAGCAGAATTGCGAAAAATTTGTTGTCTTCTCATCCATTTCTTAGCTTCAAAGTCCCATATCTCGCGAACGAATTGACCGAACCCAAAAATTCCTATTGCATTTGAAAGTAGAAGCTCGCCCGATTACAACGGTATGTGTATTTTTCCCCTAGCCCATTCTGGTTAAGCGTTTGGAGCAGCAGAAGTGCGAAAAATTTCTTGTCTTCTCAACCATTTCTTAGCTTCAAACTCCCATATCTCGCGAACCGATTGACCTAACCCAAAAATTCCTATTGCATTTGAAAGTAGAAACTCGCACGATTACAACGGTATGTGTATTTTTCCCTTAGGCCATTCTGGTTAAGCGATTGGAGCAGCAGAATTGCGAAAAATTTGTCGTCTTGTCAGCCATTTCTTAGCTTCAAACTCCCATATCTCGCGAACGGACTGACCTAACCAAAAAGTTCCTATTGCATCTGAAAGTAGAAACTCGCCCGATTACAGGTGTATGTGTGTTTTTTCCCTAGGCCATTCTGGTTAAGCGTTTGGAGCAGCAGAATTGCGAAAAATTTGTTCTCTTCTCAACCATTTCTTAGCTTCAAACTCCCATATCTCGCGAACGGATTGACCTAACCCAAAAATTCCTATTGCATCTGAAATTAGAAACTCGCCCGATTACAACGGTATGTGTATTTTCTCCCTAGCCCATTCTGGTTAAGCGTTTGGTGCAGCAGAATTGCGAAAATGGTTGTCTTGTCAACCATTTCTTAACTTCAAAGTCCCATATCTCGCGAACGGATTGACCTAACCCAAAAATTCCTATTGTAACTGAAAGTAGAAACTCGCCCGATTACAACGGTATGTGTATTTTCTCCCTAGCCCATTCTGGTTAAGCGTTTGGAGCAGCAGAATTGCGAAAAATTTGTTGTCCTCTCATCCATTTCTTAGCTTCAAAGTCCCATATCTCGCGAACGAATTGACCTAACCCAAAAATTCCTGTTGCATTTGAAAGTAGAAGCTCGCCCGATTACAACGGTATGTGTATTTTTTCCCTAGCCCATTCTGGTTAAGCGTTTGGAGCAGCAGAAGTGCGAAAAATTTCTTGTCTTCTCAACCATTTCTTAGCTTCAAACTCCCATATCTCGCGAACCGATTGACCTAACCCAAAAATTCCTATTGCATTTGAAAGTAGAAACTCGCCCGATTACAACGGTATGTGTATTTTCTCCCTAGCCCATTCTGGTTAAGCGATTGGAGCAGCAGAATTGCGAAAAATTTGTCGTCTTGTCAGCCATTTCTTAGCTTCAAAGTCCCATATCTCGCGAACGGATTGACCTAACCCAAAAATTCCTATTGCTTTTGAAAGTAGAAACTCGCCCGATTACAAGGGTACGTGTATTTTTCCCCTAGGCCATTCTGGTTAAGCGATTGGAGCAGCAGAAGTGCGAAAATTTTTTTGCCTTCTCAACCATTTCTTGGCTTCAAACTCCCATATCTCGCGAACGGACTGACCTAACCAAAAAGTTCCTATTGCATCTGAAAGTAGAAACTCGCCCGATTACAGGTGTATGTGTGTTTTTTCCCTAGGCCATTCTGGTTAAGCGTTTGGAGCAGCAGGATTGCGAAAAATTTGTTCTCTTCTCAACCATTTCTTAGCTTCAAACTCCCATATCTCGCGAACGGATTGACCAAACCCAAAAATTCCTATTGCACTTGAAAGTAGAAGCTTGCCCGATTACAACGGTACGTGTATTTTTCCCCTAGGCCATTCTGGTTAAGCGATTGGAGCAGCAGAATTGCGAAAAATTTGTTGTCTTGTCAGCCATTTCTTAGCTTCAAAGTCCCATATCTCGCGAACGGATTGACCTAACCCAGAAATTCCTATTGCATCTGAAAGTAGAAACTCGCCCGATTACAGCGGTATGTGTATTTTTTCCCCAGGCCATTCTGGTTAAGCGTTTGGAGCAGCAGAATTGCGAAAAATTTGTTCTCTTCTCAACCATTTCTTAACTTCAAACTCTCATATCTCGCGAAAGGATTGACCTAACCCAAAAATTCCTATTGCATCTGAAATTAGAAACTCGCCCGATTACAACGGTATGTGTATTTTTTCCCTAGGCCATTCTCGTTAAGCGTTTGGAGCAGCAGAATTGCGAAAAATTTTTTGCCTTCTCAACCATTTCTTGGCTTCAAACTCCCATATCTCGCGAACGGACTGACCTAACCAAAAAGTTCCTATTGCATCTGAAAGTAGAAACTCGCCCGATTACAGGTGTATGTGTGTTTTTTCCCTAGGCCATTCTGGTTAAGCGTTTGGAGCAGCAGGATTGCGAAAAATTTGTTGTCTTCTCATCCATTTCTTAGCTTCAAAGTCCCATATCTCGCGAACGAATTGACCTAACCCAAAAATTCCTGTTGCATTTGAAAGTAGAAGCTCGCCCGATTACAACGGTATGTGTATTTTTTCCCTAGCCCATTCTGGTTAAGCGTTTGGAGCAGCAGAATTGCGAAAAATTTGTTGTCTTCTCATCCATTTCTTAGCTTCAAAGTCCCATATCTCGCGAACGAATTGACCGAACCCAAAAATTCCTATTGCATTTGAAAGTAGAAGCTCGCCCGATTACAACGGTATGTGTATTTTTCCCCTAGCCCATTCTGGTTAAGCGTTTGGAGCAGCAGAAGTGCGAAAAATTTCTTGTCTTCTCAACCATTTCTTAGCTTCAAACTCCCATATCTCGCGAACCGATTGACCTAACCCAAAAATTCCTATTGCATTTGAAAGTAGAAACTCGCCCGATTACAACGGTATGTGTATTTTTCCCTTAGGCCATTCTGGTTAAGCGATTGGAGCAGCAGAATTGCGAAAAATTTGTCGTCTTGTCAGCCATTTCTTAGCTTCAAACTCCCATATCTCGCGAACGGACTGACCTAACCAAAAAGTTCCTATTGCATCTGAAAGTAGAAACTCGCCCGATTACAGGTGTATGTGTGTTTTTTCCCTAGGCCATTCTGGTTAAGCGTTTGGAGCAGCAGAATTGCGAAAAATTTGTTCTCTTCTCAACCATTTCTTAGCTTCAAACTCCCATATCTCGCGAACGGATTGACCTAACCCAAAAATTCCTATTGCATCTGAAATTAGAAACTCGCCCGATTACAACGGTATGTGTATTTTTTCCCTAGCCCATTCTGGTTAAGCGTTTGGAGCAGCAGAAGTGCGAAAAATTTGTTGTCTTCTCATCCATTTCTTAGCTTCAAAGTCCCATATCTCGCGAACGGATTGACCAAACCCAAAAATTCCTTCTGCGTCTGAAAGTAGAAACTCGCCCGGTTACAACGGTATGCGTATTTTTTCTCTGGGCCATTCTGGTTAAGCATTTGGAGCAGCAGAATTGCGAAAAATTTGTTCTCTTCTCAACCATTTCTTAGCTTCAAACTCCCATATCTCGCGAACGGATTGACCTAACCCAAAAATTCCTATTGGATTTGAAAGTAGAAACTCGCCCGATTACAACGGTACGTGTATTTTTCCACTAGCCTATTCTTGTTAAGCGATTGGAGCAGCAGAATTGCGAGAAATTTGTTGTCTTTTCAGCCATTTCTTAGCTTCAAAGTCCCATATCTCGCGAACGGATTGACCTAACCCAGAAATTCCTATTGCATCTGAAAGTAGAAACTCGCCCGATTACAGCGGTATGTGTATTTTTTCCCCAGGCCATTCTGGTTAAGCGTTTGGAGCAGCAGAATTGCGAAAAATTTGTTCTCTTCTCAACCATTTCTTAACTTCAAACTCTCATATCTCGCGAAAGGATTGACCTAACCCAAAAATTCCTATTGCATCTGAAATTAGAAACTCGCCCGATTACAACGGTATGTGTATTTTTTCCCTGGCCATTCTGGTTAAGCGTTTGGAGCAGCAGAATTGCGAAAAATTTTTTGCCTTCTCAACCATTTCTTGGCTTCAAACTCCCATATCTCGCGAACGGATTGACCTAACCCAAAAATTCCTATTGCATCTGAAAGTACAAACTCGCCCGATTACAACGGTATGTGTGTTTTTTCACTAGGCCATTCTGGTTAAGCGTTTGGAGCAGCAGAATTGCGAAAAATTTGTTCTCTTCTCAACCATTTCTTAGCTTCAATCCCCCATATCTCGCGAACGGATTGACCTAACCCAAAAATTCCTATTGCATTTGAAAGTAGAAACTCGCCCGATTACAAGGGTATGTGTATTTTTTCCCTAGCCCATTCTGGTTAAGCGCTTGAGCAGCAGAATTGCGAAAAATTTCTTGTCTTCTCAACCATTTCTTAGCTTCAAACTCCCATATCTCGCGAACGGATTGACCTAACCCAAAAATTCCTATTGCATTTGAAAGTAGAAACTCGCCCGATTACAACGGTATGTGTATTTTTCCACTAGGCCATTCTGGTTAAGCGATTGGAGTAGCAGAATTGCGAAAAATTTGTCGTCTTGTCAGCCATTTCTTAGCTTCAAAGTCCCATATCTCGCTAACGGATTGACCTAACCCAAAAATTCCTATTGCATTTGAAAGTGGAAACTCGCCCGATTACAAGGGTACGTGTATTTTTCCCCTAGGCCATTCTGGTTAAGCGATTGGAGCAGCAGAAGTGCGAAAAATTTGTTGCCTTCTCAACCATTCCTTGGCTTCAAACTCCCATATCTCGCGAACGGAAGGACCTAACCAAACAATTCCTATTGCATCTGAAAGTAGAAACTCGCCCGATTACAGCTGTATGTGTGTTTTTTCCCTAGGCCATTCTGGTTAAGCGTTTGGAGCAGCAGAATTGCGAAAAATTTGTTCTCTTCTCAACCATTTCTTAGCTTCAAACTCCCATATCTCGCGAACGAATTGACCTAACCCAAAAATTCCTATTGCATTTGAAAGTAGAAACTCGCCCGATTACAACGGTACGTGTATTTTTCCCCTAGGCCATTCTGGTTAAGCGATTGGAGCAGCAGAATTGCGAAAAATTTGTCGTCTTGTCAGCCATTTCTTAGCTTCAAAGTCCCATATCTCGCGAACGAATTGACCTAACCCAAAAATTCCTATTGCATTTGAAAGTAGAAGCTCGCCCGATTACAACGGTATGAGTATTTTTCCCCTAGGCCATTCTGGTTAAGCGATTGGAGCAGCAGAATTGCGAAAAATTTGTCGTCTTGTCAGCCATTTCTTAGCTTCAAAGTCCCATATCTCGCGAACGGATTGACCTAACCCAAAAATTCCTATTGCATTTGAAAGTAGAGACTCGCCCGATTACAAGGGTACGTGTATTTTTCCCCTAGGCCATTCTGGTTAAGCGATTGGAGCAGCAGAAGTGCGAAAAATTTGTTCCCTTCTCAACCATTTCTTAGCTTCAAACTCCCATATCTCGCGAACGGATTGACCTAACCCAAAAATTCCTATTGCACTTGAAAGTAGAAGCTTGCCCGATTACAACGGTACGTGTATTTTTCCCCTAGGCCATTCTGGTTAAGCGATTGGAGCAGCAGAATTGCGAAAAATTTCATGTCTTCTCAACCATTTCTTCGCTTCAAAGTCCCATATCTCGCGAACGGATTGACCTAACCCAGAAATTCCTATTGCATCTGAAAGTAGAAACCCGCCCGATTACAGCGGTATGTGTATTTTTTCCGCAGGCCATTCTGGTTAAGCGTTTGGAGCAGCAGAATTGCGAAAAATTTGTTCTCTTCTCAACCATTTCTTAACTTCAAACTCTCATATCTCGCGAAAGGATTGACCTAACCCAAAAATTCCTATTGCATCTGAAATTAGAAACTCGCCCGATTACAACGGTATGTGTATTTTTTCCCTAGGCCATTCTCGTTAAGCGTTTGGAGCAGCAGAATTGCGAAAAATTTTTTGCCTTCTCAACCATTTCTTGGCTTCAAACTCCCATATTTCGCGAACGGATTGACCTAACCCAAAAATTCCTATTGCATCTGAAAGTAGAAACTCGCCCGATTACAACGGTATGTGTATTTTTTCCCTAGGCCATTCTGGTTAAGCGTTTGGAGCAACAGAATTGCGATAAATTTTTTGCCTTCTCAACCATTTCGTGGCTTCAAACTCCCATATCTCGCGAACGGATTGACCTAACCCAAAAATTCCTATTGCATCTGAAATTAGAAACTCGCCCGATTACAACGGTATGTGTATTTTCTCCCTAGCCCATTCTGGTTAAGCGTTTGGTGCAGCAGAATTGCGAAAATGGTTGTCTTGTCAACCATTTCTTAGGTTCAAAGTCCCATATCTCGCGAACGGATTGACCTAACCCAAAAATTCCTATTGTAACTGAAAGTAGAAACTCGCCCGATTACAACGGTATGTGTATTTTTTCCCTAGCCCATTCTGGTTAAGCGTTTGGAGCAGCTGAATTGCGAAAAATTTGTTGTCTTCTCATCCATTTCTTAGCTTCAAAGTCCCATATCTCGCGAACGGATTGACCAAACCCAAAAATTCCTTCTGCGTCTGAAAGTAGAAACTCGCCCGGTTACAACGGTATGCGTATTTTTTCTCTGGGCCATTCTGGTTAAGCATTTGGAGCAGCAGAATTGCGAAAAATTTGTTCTCTTCTCAACCATTTCTTAGCTTCAAACTCCCATATCTCGCGAACGGATTGACCTAACCCAAAAATTCCTATTGGATTTGAAAGTAGAAACTCGCCCGATTACAGGTGTATGTGTGTTTTTTCCCTAGGCCATTCTGGTTAAGCGTTTGGAGCAGCAGAATTGCGAAAAATTTGTTCTCTTCTCAACCATTTCTTAGCTTCAAACTCCCATATCTCGCGAACGGATTGACCAAACCCAAAAATTCCTATTGCACTTGAAAGTAGAAGCTTGCCCGATTACAACGGTACGTGTATTTTTCCCCTAGGCCATTCTGGTTAAGCGATTGGAGCAGCAGAATTGCGAAAAATTTGTTGTCTTGTCAGCCATTTCTTAGCTTCAAAGTCCCATATCTCGCGAACGGATTGACCTAACCCAGAAATTCCTATTGCATCTGAAAGTAGAAACTCGCCCGATTACAGCGGTATGTGTATTTTTTCCCCAGGCCATTTTGGTTAAGCGTTTGGAGCAGCAGAATTGCGAAAAATTTGTTCTCTTCTCAACCATTTCTTAACTTCAAACTCTCATATCTCGCGAAAGGATTGACCTAACCCAAAAATTCCTATTGCATCTGAAATTAGAAACTCGCCCGATTACAACGGTATGTGTATTTTTTCCCTAGGCCATTCTCGTTAAGCGTTTGGAGCAGCAGAATTGCGAAAAATTTTTTGCCTTCTCAACCATTTCTTGGCTTCAAACTCCCATATCTCGCGAACGGATTGACCTAACCCAAAAATTCCTATTGCATCTGAAAGTAGAAACTCGCCCGATTACAACGGTATGTGTATTTTTTCCCTAGGCCATTCTGGTTAAGCGTTTGGAGCAACAGAATTGCGATAAATTGTTTGCCTTCTCAACCATTTCGTGGCTTCAAACTCCCATATCTCGCGAACGGATTGACCTAACCCAAAAATTCCTATTGCATCTGAAATTAGAAACTCGCCCGATTACAACGGTATGTGTATTTTCTCCCTAGCCCATTCTGGTTAAGCGTATGGTGCAGCAGAATTGCGAAAATGGTTGTCTTGTCAACCATTTCTTAGGTTCAAAGTCCCATATCTCGCGAACGGATTGACCTAACCCAAAAATTCCTATTGTAACTGAAAGTAGAAACTCGCCCGATTACAACGGTATGTGTATTTTTTCCCTAGCCCATTCTGGTTAAGCGTTTGGAGCAGCTGAATTGCGAAAAATTTGTTGTCTTCTCATCCATTTCTTAGCTTCAAAGTCCCATATCTCGCGAACGGATTGACCAAACCCAAAAATTCCTTCTGCGTCTGAAAGTAGAAACTCGCCCGGTTACAACGGTATGCGTATTTTTTCTCTGGGCCATTCTGGTTAAGCATTTGGAGCAGCAGAATTGCGAAAAATTTGTTCTCTTCTCAACCATTTCTTAGCTTCAAACTCCCATATCTCGCGAACGGATTGACCTAACCCAAAAATTCCTATTGGATTTGAAAGTAGAAACTCGCCCGATTACAACGGTACGTGTATTTTTCCACTAGCCTATTCTTGTTAAGCGATAGGAGCAGCAGAATTGCGAGAAATTTGTTGTCTTGTCAGCCATTTCTTAGCTTCAAAGTCCCATATCTCGCGAACGGATTGACCTAACCCAGAAATTCCTATTGCATCTGAAAGTAGAAACTCGCCCGATTACAGCGGTATGTGTATTTTTTCCCCAGGCCATTCTGGTTAAGCGTTTGGAGCAGCAGAATTGCGAAAAATTTGTTCTCTTCTCAACCATTTCTTAACTTCAAACTCTCATATCTCGCGAAAGGATTGACCTAACCAAAAAGTTCCTATTGCATCTGAAAGTAGAAACTCGCCCGATTACAGGTGTATGTGTGTTTTTTCCCTAGGCCATTCTGGTTAAGCGTTTGGAGCAGCAGAATTGCGAAAAATTTGTTCTCTTCTCAACCATTTCTTAGCTTCAAACTCCCATATCTCGCGAACGGATTGACCTAACCCAAAAATTCCTATTGCATCTGAAATTAGAAACTCGCCCGATTACAACGGTATGTGTATTTTCTCCCTAGCCCATTCTGGTTAAGCGTTTGGTGCAGCAGAATTGCGAAAATGGTTGTCTTGTCAACCATTTCTTAACTTCAAAGTCCCATATCTCGCGAACGGATTGACCTAACCCAAAAATTCCTATTGTAACTGAAAGTAGAAACTCGCCCGATTACAACGGTATGTGTATTTTCTCCCTAGCCCATTCTGGTTAAGCGTTTGGAGCAGCAGAATTGCGAAAAATTTGTTGTCCTCTCATCCATTTCTTAGCTTCAAAGTCCCATATCTCGCGAACGAATTGACCTAACCCAAAAATTCCTGTTGCATTTGAAAGTAGAAGCTCGCCCGATTACAACGGTATGTGTATTTTTTCCCTAGCCCATTCTGGTTAAGCGTTTGGAGCAGCAGAAGTGCGAAAAATTTCTTGTCTTCTCAACCATTTCTTAGCTTCAAACTCCCATATCTCGCGAACCGATTGACCTAACCCAAAAATTCCTATTGCATTTGAAAGTAGAAACTCGCCCGATTACAACGGTATGTGTATTTTCTCCCTAGCCCATTCTGGTTAAGCGATTGGAGCAGCAGAATTGCGAAAAATTTGTCGTCTTGTCAGCCATTTCTTAGCTTCAAAGTCCCATATCTCGCGAACGGATTGACCTAACCCAAAAATTCCTATTGCTTTTGAAAGTAGAAACTCGCCCGATTACAAGGGTACGTGTATTTTTTCCCTAGCCCATTCTGGTTAAGCGCTTGAGCAGCAGAATTGCGAAAAATTTCTTGTCTTCTCAACCATTTCTTAGCTTCAAACTCCCATATCTCGCGAACGGATTGACCTAACCCAAAAATTCCTATTGCATTTGAAAGTAGAAACTCGCCCGATTACAACGGTATGTGTATTTTTCCACTAGGCCATTCTGGTTAAGCGATTGGAGTAGCAGAATTGCGAAAAATTTGTCGTCTTGTCAGCCATTTCTTAGCTTCAAAGTCCCATATCTCGCTAACGGATTGACCTAACCCAAAAATTCCTATTGCATTTGAAAGTGGAAACTCGCCCGATTACAAGGGTACGTGTATTTTTCCCCTAGGCCATTCTGGTTAAGCGATTGGAGCAGCAGAAGTGCGAAAAATTTGTTGCCTTCTCAACCATTCCTTGGCTTCAAACTCCCATATCTCGCGAACGGAAGGACCTAACCAAACAATTCCTATTGCATCTGAAAGTAGAAACTCGCCCGATTACAGCTGTATGTGTGTTTTTTCCCTAGGCCATTCTGGTTAAGCGTTTGGAGCAGCAGAATTGCGAAAAATTTGTTCTCTTCTCAACCATTTCTTAGCTTCAAACTCCCATATCTCGCGAACGAATTGACCTAACCCAAAAATTCCTATTGCATTTGAAAGTAGAAACTCGCCCGATTACAACGGTACGTGTATTTTTCCCCTAGGCCATTCTGGTTAAGCGATTGGAGCAGCAGAATTGCGAAAAATTTGTCGTCTTGTCAGCCATTTCTTAGCTTCAAAGTCCCATATCTCGCGAACGAATTGACCTAACCCAAAAATTCCTATTGCATTTGAAAGTAGAAGCTCGCCCGATTACAACGGTATGAGTATTTTTCCCCTAGGCCATTCTGGTTAAGCGATTGGAGCAGCAGAATTGCGAAAAATTTGTCGTCTTGTCAGCCATTTCTTAGCTTCAAAGTCCCATATCTCGCGAACGGATTGACCTAACCCAAAAATTCCTATTGCATTTGAAAGTAGAGACTCGCCCGATTACAAGGGTACGTGTATTTTTCCCCTAGGCCATTCTGGTTAAGCGATTGGAGCAGCAGAAGTGCGAAAAATTTGTTCCCTTCTCAACCATTTCTTAGCTTCAAACTCCCATATCTCGCGAACGGATTGACCTAACCCAAAAATTCCTATTGCACTTGAAAGTAGAAGCTTGCCCGATTACAACGGTACGTGTATTTTTCCCCTAGGCCATTCTGGTTAAGCGATTGGAGCAGCAGAATTGCGAAAAATTTCATGTCTTCTCAACCATTTCTTCGCTTCAAAGTCCCATATCTCGCGAACGGATTGACCTAACCCAGAAATTCCTATTGCATCTGAAAGTAGAAACCCGCCCGATTACAGCGGTATGTGTATTTTTTCCGCAGGCCATTCTGGTTAAGCGTTTGGAGCAGCAGAATTGCGAAAAATTTGTTCTCTTCTCAACCATTTCTTAACTTCAAACTCTCATATCTCGCGAAAGGATTGACCTAACCCAAAAATTCCTATTGCATCTGAAATTAGAAACTCGCCCGATTACAACGGTATGTGTATTTTTTCCCTAGGCCATTCTCGTTAAGCGTTTGGAGCAGCAGAATTGCGAAAAATTTTTTGCCTTCTCAACCATTTCTTGGCTTCAAACTCCCATATTTCGCGAACGGATTGACCTAACCCAAAAATTCCTATTGCATCTGAAAGTAGAAACTCGCCCGATTACAACGGTATGTGTATTTTTTCCCTAGGCCATTCTGGTTAAGCGTTTGGAGCAACAGAATTGCGATAAATTTTTTGCCTTCTCAACCATTTCGTGGCTTCAAACTCCCATATCTCGCGAACGGATTGACCTAACCCAAAAATTCCTATTGCATCTGAAATTAGAAACTCGCCCGATTACAACGGTATGTGTATTTTCTCCCTAGCCCATTCTGGTTAAGCGTTTGGTGCAGCAGAATTGCGAAAATGGTTGTCTTGTCAACCATTTCTTAGGTTCAAAGTCCCATATCTCGCGAACGGATTGACCTAACCCAAAAATTCCTATTGTAACTGAAAGTAGAAACTCGCCCGATTACAACGGTATGTGTATTTTTTCCCTAGCCCATTCTGGTTAAGCGTTTGGAGCAGCTGAATTGCGAAAAATTTGTTGTCTTCTCATCCATTTCTTAGCTTCAAAGTCCCATATCTCGCGAACGGATTGACCAAACCCAAAAATTCCTTCTGCGTCTGAAAGTAGAAACTCGCCCGGTTACAACGGTATGCGTATTTTTTCTCTGGGCCATTCTGGTTAAGCATTTGGAGCAGCAGAATTGCGAAAAATTTGTTCTCTTCTCAACCATTTCTTAGCTTCAAACTCCCATATCTCGCGAACGGATTGACCTAACCCAAAAATTCCTATTGGATTTGAAAGTAGAAACTCGCCCGATTACAGGTGTATGTGTGTTTTTTCCCTAGGCCATTCTGGTTAAGCGTTTGGAGCAGCAGAATTGCGAAAAATTTGTTCTCTTCTCAACCATTTCTTAGCTTCAAACTCCCATATCTCGCGAACGGATTGACCAAACCCAAAAATTCCTATTGCACTTGAAAGTAGAAGCTTGCCCGATTACAACGGTACGTGTATTTTTCCCCTAGGCCATTCTGGTTAAGCGATTGGAGCAGCAGAATTGCGAAAAATTTGTTGTCTTGTCAGCCATTTCTTAGCTTCAAAGTCCCATATCTCGCGAACGGATTGACCTAACCCAGAAATTCCTATTGCATCTGAAAGTAGAAACTCGCCCGATTACAGCGGTATGTGTATTTTTTCCCCAGGCCATTTTGGTTAAGCGTTTGGAGCAGCAGAATTGCGAAAAATTTGTTCTCTTCTCAACCATTTCTTAACTTCAAACTCTCATATCTCGCGAAAGGATTGACCTAACCCAAAAATTCCTATTGCATCTGAAATTAGAAACTCGCCCGATTACAACGGTATGTGTATTTTTTCCCTAGGCCATTCTCGTTAAGCGTTTGGAGCAGCAGAATTGCGAAAAATTTTTTGCCTTCTCAACCATTTCTTGGCTTCAAACTCCCATATCTCGCGAACGGATTGACCTAACCCAAAAATTCCTATTGCATCTGAAAGTAGAAACTCGCCCGATTACAACGGTATGTGTATTTTTTCCCTAGGCCATTCTGGTTAAGCGTTTGGAGCAACAGAATTGCGATAAATTGTTTGCCTTCTCAACCATTTCGTGGCTTCAAACTCCCATATCTCGCGAACGGATTGACCTAACCCAAAAATTCCTATTGCATCTGAAATTAGAAACTCGCCCGATTACAACGGTATGTGTATTTTCTCCCTAGCCCATTCTGGTTAAGCGTATGGTGCAGCAGAATTGCGAAAATGGTTGTCTTGTCAACCATTTCTTAGGTTCAAAGTCCCATATCTCGCGAACGGATTGACCTAACCCAAAAATTCCTATTGTAACTGAAAGTAGAAACTCGCCCGATTACAACGGTATGTGTATTTTTTCCCTAGCCCATTCTGGTTAAGCGTTTGGAGCAGCTGAATTGCGAAAAATTTGTTGTCTTCTCATCCATTTCTTAGCTTCAAAGTCCCATATCTCGCGAACGGATTGACCAAACCCAAAAATTCCTTCTGCGTCTGAAAGTAGAAACTCGCCCGGTTACAACGGTATGCGTATTTTTTCTCTGGGCCATTCTGGTTAAGCATTTGGAGCAGCAGAATTGCGAAAAATTTGTTCTCTTCTCAACCATTTCTTAGCTTCAAACTCCCATATCTCGCGAACGGATTGACCTAACCCAAAAATTCCTATTGGATTTGAAAGTAGAAACTCGCCCGATTACAACGGTACGTGTATTTTTCCACTAGCCTATTCTTGTTAAGCGATAGGAGCAGCAGAATTGCGAGAAATTTGTTGTCTTGTCAGCCATTTCTTAGCTTCAAAGTCCCATATCTCGCGAACGGATTGACCTAACCCAGAAATTCCTATTGCATCTGAAAGTAGAAACTCGCCCGATTACAGCGGTATGTGTATTTTTTCCCCAGGCCATTCTGGTTAAGCGTTTGGAGCAGCAGAATTGCGAAAAATTTGTTCTCTTCTCAACCATTTCTTAACTTCAAACTCTCATATCTCGCGAAAGGATTGACCTAACCAAAAAGTTCCTATTGCATCTGAAAGTAGAAACTCGCCCGATTACAGGTGTATGTGTGTTTTTTCCCTAGGCCATTCTGGTTAAGCGTTTGGAGCAGCAGAATTGCGAAAAATTTGTTCTCTTCTCAACCATTTCTTAGCTTCAAACTCCCATATCTCGCGAACGGATTGACCTAACCCAAAAATTCCTATTGCATCTGAAATTAGAAACTCGCCCGATTACAACGGTATGTGTATTTTCTCCCTAGCCCATTCTGGTTAAGCGTTTGGTGCAGCAGAATTGCGAAAATGGTTGTCTTGTCAACCATTTCTTAACTTCAAAGTCCCATATCTCGCGAACGGATTGACCTAACCCAAAAATTCCTATTGTAACTGAAAGTAGAAACTCGCCCGATTACAACGGTATGTGTATTTTCTCCCTAGCCCATTCTGGTTAAGCGTTTGGAGCAGCAGAATTGCGAAAAATTTGTTGTCCTCTCATCCATTTCTTAGCTTCAAAGTCCCATATCTCGCGAACGAATTGACCTAACCCAAAAATTCCTGTTGCATTTGAAAGTAGAAGCTCGCCCGATTACAACGGTATGTGTATTTTTTCCCTAGCCCATTCTGGTTAAGCGTTTGGAGCAGCAGAAGTGCGAAAAATTTCTTGTCTTCTCAACCATTTCTTAGCTTCAAACTCCCATATCTCGCGAACCGATTGACCTAACCCAAAAATTCCTATTGCATTTGAAAGTAGAAACTCGCCCGATTACAACGGTATGTGTATTTTCTCCCTAGCCCATTCTGGTTAAGCGATTGGAGCAGCAGAATTGCGAAAAATTTGTCGTCTTGTCAGCCATTTCTTAGCTTCAAAGTCCCATATCTCGCGAACGGATTGACCTAACCCAAAAATTCCTATTGCTTTTGAAAGTAGAAACTCGCCCGATTACAAGGGTACGTGTATTTTTCCCCTAGGCCATTCTGGTTAAGCGATTGGAGCAGCAGAAGTGCGAAAATTTTTTTGCCTTCTCAACCATTTCTTGGCTTCAAACTCCCATATCTCGCGAACGGACTGACCTAACCAAAAAGTTCCTATTGCATCTGAAAGTAGAAACTCGCCCGATTACAGGTGTATGTGTGTTTTTTCCCTAGGCCATTCTGGTTAAGCGTTTGGAGCAGCAGGATTGCGAAAAATTTGTTCTCTTCTCAACCATTTCTTAGCTTCAAACTCCCATATCTCGCGAACGGATTGACCAAACCCAAAAATTCCTATTGCACTTGAAAGTAGAAGCTTGCCCGATTACAACGGTACGTGTATTTTTCCCCTAGGCCATTCTGGTTAAGCGATTGGAGCAGCAGAATTGCGAAAAATTTGTTGTCTTGTCAGCCATTTCTTAGCTTCAAAGTCCCATATCTCGCGAACGGATTGACCTAACCCAGAAATTCCTATTGCATCTGAAAGTAGAAACTCGCCCGATTACAGCGGTATGTGTATTTTTTCCCCAGGCCATTCTGGTTAAGCGTTTGGAGCAGCAGAATTGCGAAAAATTTGTTCTCTTCTCAACCATTTCTTAACTTCAAACTCTCATATCTCGCGAAAGGATTGACCTAACCCAAAAATTCCTATTGCATCTGAAATTAGAAACTCGCCCGATTACAACGGTATGTGTATTTTTTCCCTAGGCCATTCTCGTTAAGCGTTTGGAGCAGCAGAATTGCGAAAAATTTTTTGCCTTCTCAACCATTTCTTGGCTTCAAACTCCCATATCTCGCGAACGGACTGACCTAACCAAAAAGTTCCTATTGCATCTGAAAGTAGAAACTCGCCCGATTACAGGTGTATGTGTGTTTTTTCCCTAGGCCATTCTGGTTAAGCGTTTGGAGCAGCAGGATTGCGAAAAATTTGTTGTCTTCTCATCCATTTCTTAGCTTCAAAGTCCCATATCTCGCGAACGAATTGACCTAACCCAAAAATTCCTGTTGCATTTGAAAGTAGAAGCTCGCCCGATTACAACGGTATGTGTATTTTTTCCCTAGCCCATTCTGGTTAAGCGTTTGGAGCAGCAGAATTGCGAAAAATTTGTTGTCTTCTCATCCATTTCTTAGCTTCAAAGTCCCATATCTCGCGAACGAATTGACCGAACCCAAAAATTCCTATTGCATTTGAAAGTAGAAGCTCGCCCGATTACAACGGTATGTGTATTTTTCCCCTAGCCCATTCTGGTTAAGCGTTTGGAGCAGCAGAAGTGCGAAAAATTTCTTGTCTTCTCAACCATTTCTTAGCTTCAAACTCCCATATCTCGCGAACCGATTGACCTAACCCAAAAATTCCTATTGCATTTGAAAGTAGAAACTCGCCCGATTACAACGGTATGTGTATTTTTCCCTTAGGCCATTCTGGTTAAGCGATTGGAGCAGCAGAATTGCGAAAAATTTGTCGTCTTGTCAGCCATTTCTTAGCTTCAAACTCCCATATCTCGCGAACGGACTGACCTAACCAAAAAGTTCCTATTGCATCTGAAAGTAGAAACTCGCCCGATTACAGGTGTATGTGTGTTTTTTCCCTAGGCCATTCTGGTTAAGCGTTTGGAGCAGCAGAATTGCGAAAAATTTGTTCTCTTCTCAACCATTTCTTAGCTTCAAACTCCCATATCTCGCGAACGGATTGACCTAACCCAAAAATTCCTATTGCATCTGAAATTAGAAACTCGCCCGATTACAACGGTATGTGTATTTTTTCCCTAGCCCATTCTGGTTAAGCGTTTGGAGCAGCAGAAGTGCGAAAAATTTGTTGTCTTCTCATCCATTTCTTAGCTTCAAAGTCCCATATCTCGCGAACGGATTGACCAAACCCAAAAATTCCTTCTGCGTCTGAAAGTAGAAACTCGCCCGGTTACAACGGTATGCGTATTTTTTCTCTGGGCCATTCTGGTTAAGCATTTGGAGCAGCAGAATTGCGAAAAATTTGTTCTCTTCTCAACCATTTCTTAGCTTCAAACTCCCATATCTCGCGAACGGATTGACCTAACCCAAAAATTCCTATTGGATTTGAAAGTAGAAACTCGCCCGATTACAACGGTACGTGTGTTTTTTCACTAGGCCATTCTGGTTAAGCGTTTGGAGCAGCAGAATTGCGAAAAATTTGTTCTCTTCTCAACCATTTCTTAGCTTCAATCCCCCATATCTCGCGAACGGATTGACCTAACCCAAAAATTCCTATTGCATTTGAAAGTAGAAACTCGCCCGATTACAAGGGTATGTGTATTTTTTCCCTAGCCCATTCTGGTTAAGCGCTTGAGCAGCAGAATTGCGAAAAATTTCTTGTCTTCTCAACCATTTCTTAGCTTCAAACTCCCATATCTCGCGAACGGATTGACCTAACCCAAAAATTCCTATTGCATTTGAAAGTAGAAACTCGCCCGATTACAACGGTATGTGTATTTTTCCACTAGGCCATTCTGGTTAAGCGATTGGAGTAGCAGAATTGCGAAAAATTTGTCGTCTTGTCAGCCATTTCTTAGCTTCAAAGTCCCATATCTCGCTAACGGATTGACCTAACCCAAAAATTCCTATTGCATTTGAAAGTGGAAACTCGCCCGATTACAAGGGTACGTGTATTTTTCCCCTAGGCCATTCTGGTTAAGCGATTGGAGCAGCAGAAGTGCGAAAAATTTGTTGCCTTCTCAACCATTCCTTGGCTTCAAACTCCCATATCTCGCGAACGGAAGGACCTAACCAAACAATTCCTATTGCATCTGAAAGTAGAAACTCGCCCGATTACAGCTGTATGTGTGTTTTTTCCCTAGGCCATTCTGGTTAAGCGTTTGGAGCAGCAGAATTGCGAAAAATTTGTTCTCTTCTCAACCATTTCTTAGCTTCAAACTCCCATATCTCGCGAACGAATTGACCTAACCCAAAAATTCCTATTGCATTTGAAAGTAGAAACTCGCCCGATTACAACGGTACGTGTATTTTTCCCCTAGGCCATTCTGGTTAAGCGATTGGAGCAGCAGAATTGCGAAAAATTTGTCGTCTTGTCAGCCATTTCTTAGCTTCAAAGTCCCATATCTCGCGAACGAATTGACCTAACCCAAAAATTCCTATTGCATTTGAAAGTAGAAGCTCGCCCGATTACAACGGTATGAGTATTTTTCCCCTAGGCCATTCTGGTTAAGCGATTGGAGCAGCAGAATTGCGAAAAATTTGTCGTCTTGTCAGCCATTTCTTAGCTTCAAAGTCCCATATCTCGCGAACGGATTGACCTAACCCAAAAATTCCTATTGCATTTGAAAGTAGAGACTCGCCCGATTACAAGGGTACGTGTATTTTTCCCCTAGGCCATTCTGGTTAAGCGATTGGAGCAGCAGAAGTGCGAAAAATTTGTTCCCTTCTCAACCATTTCTTAGCTTCAAACTCCCATATCTCGCGAACGGATTGACCTAACCCAAAAATTCCTATTGCACTTGAAAGTAGAAGCTTGCCCGATTACAACGGTACGTGTATTTTTCCCCTAGGCCATTCTGGTTAAGCGATTGGAGCAGCAGAATTGCGAAAAATTTCATGTCTTCTCAACCATTTCTTCGCTTCAAAGTCCCATATCTCGCGAACGGATTGACCTAACCCAGAAATTCCTATTGCATCTGAAAGTAGAAACCCGCCCGATTACAGCGGTATGTGTATTTTTTCCGCAGGCCATTCTGGTTAAGCGTTTGGAGCAGCAGAATTGCGAAAAATTTGTTCTCTTCTCAACCATTTCTTAACTTCAAACTCTCATATCTCGCGAAAGGATTGACCTAACCCAAAAATTCCTATTGCATCTGAAATTAGAAACTCGCCCGATTACAACGGTATGTGTATTTTTTCCCTAGGCCATTCTCGTTAAGCGTTTGGAGCAGCAGAATTGCGAAAAATTTTTTGCCTTCTCAACCATTTCTTGGCTTCAAACTCCCATATTTCGCGAACGGATTGACCTAACCCAAAAATTCCTATTGCATCTGAAAGTAGAAACTCGCCCGATTACAACGGTATGTGTATTTTTTCCCTAGGCCATTCTGGTTAAGCGTTTGGAGCAACAGAATTGCGATAAATTTTTTGCCTTCTCAACCATTTCGTGGCTTCAAACTCCCATATCTCGCGAACGGATTGACCTAACCCAAAAATTCCTATTGCATCTGAAATTAGAAACTCGCCCGATTACAACGGTATGTGTATTTTCTCCCTAGCCCATTCTGGTTAAGCGTTTGGTGCAGCAGAATTGCGAAAATGGTTGTCTTGTCAACCATTTCTTAGGTTCAAAGTCCCATATCTCGCGAACGGATTGACCTAACCCAAAAATTCCTATTGTAACTGAAAGTAGAAACTCGCCCGATTACAACGGTATGTGTATTTTTTCCCTAGCCCATTCTGGTTAAGCGTTTGGAGCAGCTGAATTGCGAAAAATTTGTTGTCTTCTCATCCATTTCTTAGCTTCAAAGTCCCATATCTCGCGAACGGATTGACCAAACCCAAAAATTCCTTCTGCGTCTGAAAGTAGAAACTCGCCCGGTTACAACGGTATGCGTATTTTTTCTCTGGGCCATTCTGGTTAAGCATTTGGAGCAGCAGAATTGCGAAAAATTTGTTCTCTTCTCAACCATTTCTTAGCTTCAAACTCCCATATCTCGCGAACGGATTGACCTAACCCAAAAATTCCTATTGGATTTGAAAGTAGAAACTCGCCCGATTACAGGTGTATGTGTGTTTTTTCCCTAGGCCATTCTGGTTAAGCGTTTGGAGCAGCAGAATTGCGAAAAATTTGTTCTCTTCTCAACCATTTCTTAGCTTCAAACTCCCATATCTCGCGAACGGATTGACCAAACCCAAAAATTCCTATTGCACTTGAAAGTAGAAGCTTGCCCGATTACAACGGTACGTGTATTTTTCCCCTAGGCCATTCTGGTTAAGCGATTGGAGCAGCAGAATTGCGAAAAATTTGTTGTCTTGTCAGCCATTTCTTAGCTTCAAAGTCCCATATCTCGCGAACGGATTGACCTAACCCAGAAATTCCTATTGCATCTGAAAGTAGAAACTCGCCCGATTACAGCGGTATGTGTATTTTTTCCCCAGGCCATTTTGGTTAAGCGTTTGGAGCAGCAGAATTGCGAAAAATTTGTTCTCTTCTCAACCATTTCTTAACTTCAAACTCTCATATCTCGCGAAAGGATTGACCTAACCCAAAAATTCCTATTGCATCTGAAATTAGAAACTCGCCCGATTACAACGGTATGTGTATTTTTTCCCTAGGCCATTCTCGTTAAGCGTTTGGAGCAGCAGAATTGCGAAAAATTTTTTGCCTTCTCAACCATTTCTTGGCTTCAAACTCCCATATCTCGCGAACGGATTGACCTAACCCAAAAATTCCTATTGCATCTGAAAGTAGAAACTCGCCCGATTACAACGGTATGTGTATTTTTTCCCTAGGCCATTCTGGTTAAGCGTTTGGAGCAACAGAATTGCGATAAATTGTTTGCCTTCTCAACCATTTCGTGGCTTCAAACTCCCATATCTCGCGAACGGATTGACCTAACCCAAAAATTCCTATTGCATCTGAAATTAGAAACTCGCCCGATTACAACGGTATGTGTATTTTCTCCCTAGCCCATTCTGGTTAAGCGTATGGTGCAGCAGAATTGCGAAAATGGTTGTCTTGTCAACCATTTCTTAGGTTCAAAGTCCCATATCTCGCGAACGGATTGACCTAACCCAAAAATTCCTATTGTAACTGAAAGTAGAAACTCGCCCGATTACAACGGTATGTGTATTTTTTCCCTAGCCCATTCTGGTTAAGCGTTTGGAGCAGCTGAATTGCGAAAAATTTGTTGTCTTCTCATCCATTTCTTAGCTTCAAAGTCCCATATCTCGCGAACGGATTGACCAAACCCAAAAATTCCTTCTGCGTCTGAAAGTAGAAACTCGCCCGGTTACAACGGTATGCGTATTTTTTCTCTGGGCCATTCTGGTTAAGCATTTGGAGCAGCAGAATTGCGAAAAATTTGTTCTCTTCTCAACCATTTCTTAGCTTCAAACTCCCATATCTCGCGAACGGATTGACCTAACCCAAAAATTCCTATTGGATTTGAAAGTAGAAACTCGCCCGATTACAACGGTACGTGTATTTTTCCACTAGCCTATTCTTGTTAAGCGATAGGAGCAGCAGAATTGCGAGAAATTTGTTGTCTTGTCAGCCATTTCTTAGCTTCAAAGTCCCATATCTCGCGAACGGATTGACCTAACCCAGAAATTCCTATTGCATCTGAAAGTAGAAACTCGCCCGATTACAGCGGTATGTGTATTTTTTCCCCAGGCCATTCTGGTTAAGCGTTTGGAGCAGCAGAATTGCGAAAAATTTGTTCTCTTCTCAACCATTTCTTAACTTCAAACTCTCATATCTCGCGAAAGGATTGACCTAACCCAAAAATTCCTATTGCATCTGAAATTAGAAACTCGCCCGATTACAACGGTATGTGTATTTTTTCCCTGGCCATTCTGGTTAAGCGTTTGGAGCAGCAGAATTGCGAAAAATTTTTTGCATTCTCAACCATTTCTTGGCTTCAAACTCCCATATCTCGCGAACGGATTGACCTAACCCAAAAATTCCTATTGGATCTGAAAGTACAAACTCGCCCGATTACAACGGTATGTGTGTTTTTTCACTAGGCCATTCTGGTTAAGCGTTTGGAGCAGCAGAATTGCGAAAAATTTGTTCTCTTCTCAACCATTTCTTAGCTTCAATCCCCCATATCTCGCGAACGGATTGACCTAACCCAAAAATTCCTATTGGATCTGAAAGTACAAACTCGCCCGATTACAACGGTATGTGTGTTTTTCCACTAGGCCATTCTGGTTAAGCGATTGGAGCAGCAGAATTGCGAAAAATTTGTCGTCTTGTCAGCCATTTCTTAGCTTCAAAGTCCCATATCTCGCTAACGGATTGACCTAACCCAAAAATTCCTATTGCATTTGAAAGTGGAAACTCGCCCGATTACAAGGGTACGTGTATTTTTCCCCTAGGCCATTCTGGTTAAGCGATTGGAGCAGCAGAAGTGCGAAAAATTTGTTGCCTTCTCAACCATTCCTTGGCTTCAAACTCCCATATCTCGCGAACGGAATGACCTAACCAAACAATTCCTATTGCATCTGAAAGTAGAAACTCGCCCGATTACAGCTGTATGTGTGTTTTTTCCCTAGGCCATTCTGGTTAAGCGTTTGGAGCAGCAGAATTGCGAAAAATTTGTTCTCTTCTCAACCATTTCTTAGCTTCAAACTCCCATATCTCGCGAACGAATTGACATAACCCAAAAATTCCTATTGCATTTGAAAGTAGAAACTCGCCCGATTACAACGGTACGTGTATTTTTCCCCTAGGCCATTCTGGTTAAGCGATTGGAGCAGCAGAATTGCGAAAAATTTGTCGTCTTGTCAGCCATTTCTTAGCTTCAAAGTCCCATATCTCGCGAACGAATTGACCTAACCCAAAAATTCCTATTGCATTTGAAAGTAGAAGCTCGCCCGATTACAACGGTATGAGTATTTTTCCCCTAGGCCATTCTGGTTAAGCGATTGGAGCAGCAGAATTGCGAAAAATTTGTCGTCTTGTCAGCCATTTCTTAGCTTCAAAGTCCCATATCTCGCGAACGGATTGACCTAACCCAAAAATTCCTATTGCATTTGAAAGTAGAGACTCGCCCGATTACAAGGGTACGTGTATTTTTCCCCTAGGCCATTCTGGTTAAGCGATTGGAGCAGCAGAATTGCGAAAAATTTGTCGTCTTGTCAGCCATTTCTTAGCTTCAAAGTCCCATATCTCGCTAACGGATTGACCTAACCCAAAAATTCCTATTGCATTTGAAAGTGGAAACTCGCCCGATTACAAGGGTACGTGTATTTTTCCCCTAGGCCATTCTGGTTAAGCGATTGGAGCAGCAGAAGTGCGAAAAATTTGTTGCCTTCTCAACCATTCCTTGGCTTCAAACTCCCATATCTCGCGAACGGAATGACCTAACCAAACAATTCCTATTGCATCTGAAAGTAGAAACTCGCCCGATTACAGCTGTATGTGTGTTTTTTCCCTAGGCCATTCTGGTTAAGCGTTTGGAGCAGCAGAATTGCGAAAAATTTGTTCTCTTCTCAACCATTTCTTAGCTTCAAACTCCCATATCTCGCGAACGAATTGACCTAACCCAAAAATTCCTATTGCATTTGAAAGTAGAAACTCGCCCGATTACAACGGTACGTGTATTTTTCCCCTAGGCCATTCTGGTTAAGCGATTGGAGCAGCAGAATTGCGAAAAATTTGTCGTCTTGTCAGCCATTTCTTAGCTTCAAAGTCCCATATCTCGCGAACGAATTGACCTAACCCAAAAATTCCTATTGCATTTGAAAGTAGAAGCTCGCCCGATTACAACGGTATGAGTATTTTTCCCCTAGGCCATTCTGGTTAAGCGATTGGAGCAGCAGAATTGCGAAAAATTTGTCGTCTTGTCAGCCATTTCTTAGCTTCAAAGTCCCATATCTCGCGAACGGATTGACCTAACCCAAAAATTCCTATTGCATTTGAAAGTAGAGACTCGCCCGATTACAAGGGTACGTGTATTTTTCCCCTAGGCCATTCTGGTTAAGCGATTGGAGCAGCAGAAGTGCGAAAAATTTGTTCCCTTCTCAACCATTTCTTAGCTTCAAACTCCCATATCTCGCGAACGGATTGACCTAACCCAAAAATTCCTATTGCACTTGAAAGTAGAAGCTTGCCCGATTACAACGGTACGTGTATTTTTCCCCTAGGCCATTCTGGTTAAGCGATTGGAGCAGCAGAATTGCGAAAAATTTCATGTCTTCTCAACCATTTCTTCGCTTCAAAGTCCCATATCTCGCGAACGGATTGACCTAACCCAGAAATTCCTATTGCATCTGAAAGTAGAAACTCGCCCGATTACAGCGGTATGTGTATTTTTTCCGCAGGCCATTCTGGTTAAGCGTTTGGAGCAGCAGAATTGCGAAAAATTTGTTCTCTTCTCAACCATTTCTTAACTTCAAACTCTCATATCTCGCGAAAGGATTGACCTAACCCAAAAATTCCTATTGCATCTGAAATTAGAAACTCGCCCGATTACAACGGTATGTGTATTTTTTCCCTAGGCCATTCTCGTTAAGCGTTTGGAGCAGCAGAATTGCGAAAAATTTTTTGCCTTCTCAACCATTTCTTGGCTTCAAACTCCCATATCTCGCGAACGGATTGACCTAACCCAAAAATTCCTATTGCATCTGAAAGTAGAAACTCGCCCGGTTACAACGGTATGTGTATTTTTTCCCTAGGCCATTCTGGTTAAGCGTTTGGAGCAACAGAATTGCGATAAATTTTTTGCCTTCTCAACCATTTCGTGGCTTCAAACACCCATATCTCGCGAACGGATTGACCTAACCCAAAAATTCCTATTGCATCTGAAATTAGAAACTCGCCCGATTACAACGGTATGTGTATTTTCTCCCTAGCCCATTCTGGTTAAGCGTTTGGTGCAGCAGAATTGCGAAAATGGTTGTCTTGTCAACCATTTCTTAACTTCAAAGTCCCATATCTCGCGAACGGATTGACCTAACCCAAAAATTCCTATTGTAACTGAAAGTAGAATCTCGCCCGATTACAACGGTATGTGTATTTTTTCCCTAGCCCATTCTGGTTAAGCGTTTGGAGCAGCAGAATTGCGAAAAATTTGTTGTCTTCTCATCCATTTCTTAGCTTCAAAGTCCCATATCTCGCGAACGAATTGACCTAACCCAAAAATTCCTATTGCATTTGAAAGTAGAAACTCGCCCGATTACAACGGTATGTGTATTTTTCCCTTAGGCCATTCTGGTTAAGCGATTGGAGCAGCAGAATTGCGAAAAATTTGTCGTCTTGTCAGCCATTTCTTAGCTTCAAAGTACCATATCTCGCGAACGGATTGACCTAACCCAAAAATTCCTATTGCATTTGAAAGTGGAAACTCGCCCGATTACAAGGGTACGTGTATTTTTCCCCTAGGCCATGCTGGTTAAGCGATTGGAGCAGCAGAAGTGCGAAAAATTTGTTGCCTTCTCAACCATTCCTTGGCTTCAAACTCCCATATCTCGCGAACGGAATGACCTAACCAAACAATTCCTATTGCATCTGAAAGTAGAAACTCGCCCGATTACAGCTGTATGTGTGTTTTTTCCCTAGGCCATTCTGGTTAAGCGTTTGGAGCAGCAGAATTGCGAAAAATTTGTTCTCTTCTCAACCATTTCTTAGCTTCAAACTCCCATATCTCGCGAACGAATTGACCTAACCCAAAAATTCCTATTGCATTTGAAAGTAGAAACTCGCCCGATTACAACGGTACGTGTATTTTTCCCCTAGGCCATTCTGGTTAAGCGATTGGAGCAGCAGAATTGCGAAAAATTTGTCGTCTTGTCAGCCATTTCTTAGCTTCAAAGTCCCATATCTCGCGAACGGATTGACCTAACCCAAAAATTCCTATTGCATTTGAAAGTAGAGACTCGCCCGATTACAAGGGTACGTGTATTTTTCCCCTAGGCCATTCCGGTTAAGCGATTGGAGCAGCAGAAGTGCGAAAAATTTGTTCCCTTCTCAACCATTTCTTAGCTTCAAACTCCCATATCTCGCGAACGGATTGACCTAACCCAAAAATTCCTATTGCACTTGAAAGTAGAAGCTTGCCCGATTACAACGGTACGTGTATTTTTCCCCTAGGCCATTCTGGTTAAGCGATTGGAGCAGCAGAATTGCGAAAAATTTCATGTCTTCTCAACCATTTCTTCGCTTCAAAGTCCCATATCTCGCGAACGGATTGACCTAACCCAGAAATTCCTATTGCATCTGAAAGTAGAAACCCGCCCGATTACAGCGGTATGTGTATTTTTTCCGCAGGCCATTCTGGTTAAGCGTTTGGAGCAGCAGAATTGCGAAAAATTTGTTCTCTTCTCAACCATTTCTTAACTTCAAACTCTCATATCTCGCGAAAGGATTGACCTAACCCAAAAATTCCTATTGCATCTGAAATTAGAAACTCGCCCGATTACAACGGTATGTGTATTTTTTCCCTAGGCCATTCTCGTTAAGCGTTTGGAGCAGCAGAATTGCGAAAAATTTTTTGCCTTCTCAACCATTTCTTGGCTTCAAACTCCCATATCTCGCGAACGGATTGACCTAACCCAAAAATTCCTATTGCATCTGAAAGTAGAAACTCGCCCGATTACAACGGTATGTGTATTTTTTCCCTAGGCCATTCTGGTTAAGCGTTTGGAGCAACAGAATTGCGATAAATTTTTTGCCTTCTCAACCATTTCGTGGCTTCAAACTCCCATATCTCGCGAACGGATTGACCTAACCCAAAAATTCCTATTGCATCTGAAATTAGAAACTCGCCCGATTACAACGGTATGTGTATTTTCTCCCTAGCCCATTCTGGTTAAGCGTTTGGTGCAGCAGAATTGCGAAAATGGTTGTCTTGTCAACCATTTCTTAGGTTCAAAGTCCCATATCTCGCGAACGGATTGACCTAACCCAAAAATTCCTATTGTAACTGAAAGTAGAAACTCGCCCGATTACAACGGTATGTGTATTTTTTCCCTAGCCCATTCTGGTTAAGCGTTTGGTGCAGCAGAATTGCGAAAATGGTTGTCTTGTCAACCATTTCTTAGGTTCAAAGTCCCATATCTCGCGAACGGATTGACCTAACCCAGAAATTCCTATTGCATCTGAAAGTAGAAACTCGCCCGATTACAGCGGTATGTGTATTTTTTCCGCAGGCCATTCTGGTTAAGCGATTGGAGCAGCAGAATTGCGAAAAATTTGTCGTCTTGTCAGCCATTTCTTAGCTTCAAAGTCCCATATCTCGCGAACGGATTGACCTAACCCAAAAATTCCTATTGCTTTTGAAAGTAGAAACTCGCCCGATTACAAGGGTACGTGTATTTTTCCCCTAGGCCATGCTGGTTAAGCGATTGGAGCAGCAGAAGTGCGAAAAATTTTTTGCCTTCTCAACCATTTCTTGGCTTCAAACTCCCATATCTCGCGAACGGACTGACCTAACCAAAAAGTTCCTATTGCATCTGAAAGTAGAAACTCGCCCGATTACAGGTGTATGTGTGTTTTTTCCCTAGGCCATTCTGGTTAAGCGTTTGGAGCAGCAGAATTGCGAAAAATTTGTTCTCTTCTCAACCATTTCTTAGCTTCAAACTCCCATATCTCGCGAACGGATTGACCAAACCCAAAAATTCCTATTGCACTTGAAAGTAGAAGCTTGCCCGATTACAACGGTACGTGTATTTTTCCCCTAGGCCATTCTGGTTAAGCGATTGGAGCAGCAGAATTGCGAAAAATTTGTTGTCTTGTCAGCCATTTCTTAGCTTCAAAGTCCCATATCTCGCGAAAGGATTGACCTAACCCAAAAATTCCTATTGCATCTGAAATTAGAAACTCGCCCGATTACAACGGTATGTGTATTTTTTCCCTAGGCCATTCTCGTTAAGCGTTTGGAGCAGCAGAATTGCGATAAATTTTTTGCCTTCTCAACCATTTCGTGGCTTCAAACTCCCATATCTCGCGAACGGATTGACCTAACCCAAAAATTCCTATTGCATCTGAAATTAGAAACTCGCCCGATTACAACGGTATGTGTATTTTCTCCCTAGCCCATTCTGGTTAAGCGTTTGGTGCAGCAGAATTGCGAAAATGGTTGTCTTGTCAACCATTTCTTAGGTTCAAAGTCCCATATCTCGCGAACGGATTGACCTAACCCAAAAATTCCTATTGGATTTGAAAGTAGAAACTCGCCCGATTACAACGGTACGTGTATTTTTCCCCTAGCCTATTCTTGTTAAGCGATTGGAGCAGCAGAAGTGCGAAAAATTTGTTGTCTTGTCAGCCATTACTTAGCTTCAAAGTCCCATATCTCGCGAACGGATTGACCTAACCCAAAAATTCCTATTGCATCTGAAATTAGAAACTCGCCCGATTACAACGGTATGTGTATTTTCTCCCTAGCCCATTCTGGTTAAGCGTTTGAAGCAGCAGAATTGCGAAAAATTTGTTGTCTTCTCATCCATTTCTTAGCTTCAAAGTCCCATATCTCGCGAACGGATTGACCAAACCCAAAAATTCCTTCTGCGTCTGAAAGTAGAAACTCGCCCGGTTACAACGGTATGCGTATTTTTTCTCTGGGCCATTCTGGTTAAGCATTTGGAGCAGCAGAATTGCGAAAAATTTGTTCTCTTCTCAACCATTTCTTAGCTTCAAAATCCCATATCTCGCGAACGGATTGACCTAACCCAAAAATTCCTATTGCATTTGAAAGTAGAAACTCGCCCGATTACAACGGTACTTGTATTTTTCCCCTAGGCCATTCTGGTTAAGCGATCGGAGCAGCAGAATTGCGAAAAATTTGTCGTCTTGTCAGCCATTTCTTAGCTTCAAAGTCCCATATCTCGCTAACGGATTGACCTAACCCAAAAATTCCTATTGCATTTGAAAGTGGAAACTCGCCCGATTACAAGGGTACGTGTATTTTTCCCCTAGGCCATTCTGGTTAAGCGATTGGAGCAGCAGAAGTGCGAAAAATTTTTTGCCTTCTCAACCATTCCTTGGCTTCAAACTCCCATATCTCGCGAACGGAATGACCTAACCAAACAATTCCTATTGCATCTGAAAGTAGAAACTCGCCCGATTACAGCTGTATGTGTGTTTTTTCCCTAGGCCATTCTGGTTAAGCGTTTGGAGCAGCAGAATTGCGAAAAATTTGTTCTCTTCTCAACCATTTCTTAGCTTCAAACTCCCATATCTCGCGAACGGATTGACCTAACCCAAAAATTCCTATTGGATTTGAAAGTAGAAACTCGCCCGATTACAACGGTACGTGTATTTTTCCCCTAGCCTATTCTTGTTAAGCGATTGGAGCAGCAGAAGTGCGAAAAATTTGTTATCTTGTCAGCCATTACTTAGCTTCAAAGTCCCATATCTCGCGAACGGATTGACCTAACCCAAAAATTCCTATTGCATCTGAAATTAGAAACTCGCCCGATTACAACGGTATGTGTATTTTCTCCCTAGCCCATTCTGGTTAAGCGTTTGAAGCAGCAGAATTGCGAAAAATTTGTTGTCTTCTCATCCATTTCTTAGCTTCAAAGTCCCATATCTCGCGAACGGATTGACCAAACCCAAAAATTCCTTCTGCGTCTGAAAGTAGAAACTCGCCCGGTTACAACGGTATGCGTATTTTTTCTCTGGGCCATTCTGGTTAAGCATTTGGAGCAGCAGAATTGCGAAAAATTTGTTCTCTTCTCAACCATTTCTTAGCTTCAAAATCCCATATCTCGCGAACGGATTGACCTAACCCAAAAATTCCTATTGCATTTGAAAGTAGAAACTCGCCCGATTACAACGGTACGTGTATTTTTCCCCTAGGCCATTCTGGTTAAGCGATTGGAGCAGCAGAATTGCGAAAAATTTGTCGTCTTGTCAGCCATTTCTTAGCTTCAAAGTCCCATATCTCGCTAACGGATTGACCTAACCCAAAAATTCCTATTGCATTTGAAAGTGGAAACTCGCCCGATTACAAGGGTACGTGTATTTTTCCCCTAGGCCATTCTGGTTAAGCGATTGGAGCAGCAGAAGTGCGAAAAATTTTTTGCCTTCTCAACCATTCCTTGGCTTCAAACTCCCATATCTCGCGAACGGAATGACCTAACCAAACAATTGCTATTGCATCTGAAAGTAGAAACTCGCCCGATTACAGCTGTATGTGTGTTTTTTCCCTAGGCCATTCTGGTTAAGCGTTTGGAGCAGCAGAATTGCGAAAAATTTGTTCTCTTCTCAACCATTTCTTAGCTTCAAACTCCCATATCTCGCGAACGAATTGACCTAACCCAAAAATTCCTATTGCATTTGAAAGTAGAAACTCGCCCGATTACAACGGTACGTGTATTTTTCCCCTAGGCCATTCTGGTTAAGCGATTGGAGCAGCAGAAATGCGAAAAATTTGTCGTCTTGTCAGCCATTTCTTAGCTTCAAAGTCCCATATCTCGCTAACGGATTGACCTAACCCAAAAATTCCTATTGCATTTGAAAGTAGAAACTCGCCCGATTACAAGGGTACGTGTATTTTTCCCCTAGGCCATTCTGTTTAAGCGATTGGAGCAGCAGAAGTGCGAAAAATTTTTTGCCTTCTCAACCATTCCTTGGCTTCAAACTCTCATATCTCGCGAACGGAATGACCTAACCAAACAATTCCTATTGCATCTGAAAGTAGAAACTCGCCCGATTACAGCTGTATGTGTGTTTTTTCCCTAGGCCATTCTGCTTAAGCGTTTGGAGCAGCAGAATTGCGAAAAATTTGTTCTCTTCTCAACCATTTCTTAGCTTCAAACTCCCATATCTCGCGAACGAATTGACCTAACCCAAAAATTCCTATTGCATCTGAAATTAGAAACTCGCCCGATTACAACGGTATGTGTATTTTTTCCCTAGGCCATTCTCGTTAAGCGTTTGGAGCAGCAGAATTGCGAAAAATTTTTTGCCTTCTCAACCATTTCTTGGCTTCAAACTCCCATATCTCGCGAACGGATTGACCTAACCCAAAAATTCCTATTGCATCTGAATGTAGAAACTCGCCCGGTTACAACGGTATGTGTATTTTTTCCCTAGGCCATTCTGGTTAAGCGTTTGGAGCAACAGAATTGCGATAAATTTTTTGCCTTCTCAACCATTTCGTGGGTTCAAACTCCCATATCTCGCGAACGGATTGACCTAACCCAAAAATTCCTATTGCATCTGAAATTAGAAACTCGCCCGATTACAGCTGTATGTGTGTTTTTTCCCTAGGCCATTCTGCTTAAGCGTTTGGAGCAGCAGAATTGCGAAAAATTTGTTCTCTTCTCAACCATTTCTTAGCTTCAAACTCCCATATCTCGCGAACGAATTGACCTAACCCAAAAATTCCTATTGCATCTGAAATTAGAAACTCGCCCGATTACAACGGTATGTGTATTTTTTCCCTAGGCCATTCTCGTTAAGCGTTTGGAGCAGCAGAATTGCGAAAAATTTTTTGCCTTCTCAACCATTTCTTGGCTTCAAACTCCCATATCTCGCGAACGGATTGACCTAACCCAAAAATTCCTATTGCATCTGAATGTAGAAACTCGCCCGGTTACAACGGTATGTGTATTTTTTCCCTAGGCCATTCTGGTTAAGCGTTTGGAGCAACAGAATTGCGATAAATTTTTTGCCTTCTCAACCATTTCGTGGGTTCAAACTCCCATATCTCGCGAACGGATTGACCTAACCCAAAAATTCCTATTGCATCTGAAATTAGAAACTCGCCCGATTACAACGGTATGTGTATTTTCTCCCTAGCCCATTCTGATTAAGCGTTTGGTGCAGCAGAATTGCGAAAATGGTTGTCTTGTCAACCATTTCTTAACTTCAAAGTCCCATATCTCGCGAACGGATTGACCTAACCCAAAAATTCCTATTGTAACTGAAAGTAGAAACTCGCCCGATTACAACGGTATGTGTATTTTTTCCCTAGCCCATTCTGGTTAAGCGTTTGGAGCAGCAGAATTGCGAAAAATTTGTTGTCTTCTCATCCATTTCTTATCTTCAAAGTCCCATATCTCGCGAACGAATTGACCTAACCCAAAAATTCCTATTGCATTTGAAAGTAGAAGCTCGCCCGATTACAACGGTATGTGTATTTTTTCCCTTAGGCCATTCTGGTTAAGCGATTGGAGCAGCAGAATTGCGAAAAATTTGTCGTCTTGTCAGCCATTTCTTAGCTTCAAAGTCCCATATCTCGCGAACGGATTGACCTAACCCAAAAATTCCTATTGCATTTGAAAGTAGAAACTCGCCCGATTACAACGGTACGTGTATTTTTCCCCTAGGCCATTCTGGTTAAGCGATTGGAGCAGCAGAATTGCGAAAAATTTGTCGTCTTCTCATCCATTTCTTAGCTTCAAAGTCCCATATCTCGCGAACGAATTGACCTAACCCAAAAGTTCCTATTGCATCTGAAAGTAGAAACTCGCCCGATTACAGGTGTATGTGTGTTTTTTCCCTAGGCCATTCTGGTTAAGCGTTTGGAGCAGCAGGATTGCGAAAAATTTGTTCTCTTCTCAACCATTTCTTAGCTTCAAACTCCCATATCTCGCGAACGGATTGACCAAACCCAAAAATTCCTATTGCACTTGAAAGTAGAAGCTTGCCCGATTACAACGGTACGTGTATTTTCCCCTAGGCCATTCTGGTTAAGCGATTGGAGCAGCAGAATTGCGAAAAATTTGTTGTCTTGTCAGCCATTTCTTAGCTTCAAAGTCCCATATCTCGCGAACGGATTGACCTAACCCAGAAATTCCTATTGCATCTGAAAGTAGAAACTCGCCCGATTACAGCGGTATGTGTATTTTTTCCCCAGGCCATTCTGGTTAAGCGTTTGGAGCAGCAGAATTGCGAAAAATTTGTTCTCCTCTCAACCATTTCTTAACTTCAAACTCTCATATCTCGCGAAAGGATTGACCTAACCCAAAAATTCCTATTGCATCTGAAATTAGAAACTCGCCCGATTACAACGGTATGTGTATTTTTTCCCTAGGCCATTCTCGTTAAGCGTTTGGAGCAGCAGAATTGCGAAAAATTTTTTGCCTTCTCAACCATTTCTTGGCTTCAAACTCCCATATCTCGCGAACGGATTGACCTAACCCAAAAATTCCTATTGCATCTGAAAGTAGAAACTCGCCCGATTACAACGGTATGTGTATTTTTTCCCTAGGCCATTCTGGTTAAGCGTTTGGAGCAACAGAATTGCGATAAATTTTTTGCCTTCTCAACCATTTCGTGGCTTCAAACTCCCATATCTCGCGAACGGATTCACCTAACCCAAAAATTCCTATTGCATCTGAAATTAGAAACTCGCCCGATTACAACGGTATGTGTATTTTCTCCCTAGCCCATTCTGGTTAAGCGTTTGGTGCAGCAGAATTGCGAAAATGGTTGTCTTGTCAACCATTTCTTAGGTTCAAAGTCCCATATCTCGCGAACGGATTGACCTAACCCAAAAATTCCTATTGTAACTGAAAGTAGAAACTCGCCCGATTACAACGGTATGTGTATTTTTTCCCTAGCCCATTCTGGTTAAGCGTTTGGAGCAGCTGAATTGCGAAAAATTTGTTGTCTTCTCATCCATTTCTTAGCTTCAAAGTCCCATATCTCGCGAACGGATTGACCAAACCCAAAAATTCCTTCTGCGTCTGAAAGTAGAAACTCGCCCGGTTACAACGGTATGCGTATTTTTTCTCTGGGCCATTCTGGTTAAGCATTTGGAGCAGCAGAATTGCGAAAAATTTGTTCTCTTCTCAACCATTTCTTAGCTTCAAACTCCCATATCTCGCGAACGGATTGATCTAACCCAAAAATTCCTATTGGATTTGAAAGTAGAAACTCGCCCGATTACAACGGTACGTGTATTTTTCCCCTAGCCTATTCTTGTTAAGCGATTGGAGCAGCAGAATTGCGAGAAATTTGTTGTCTTGTCAGCCATTTCTTAGCTTCAAAGTCCCATATCTCGCGAACGGATTGACCTAACCCAGAAATTCCTATTGCATCTGAAAGTAGAAACTCGCCCGATTACAGCGGTATGTGTATTTTTTCCCCAGGCCATTCTGGTTAAGCGTTTGGAGCAGCAGAATTGCGAAAAATTTTTTGCCTTCTAAACCATTTCTTGGCTTCAAACTCCCATATCTCGCGAACGGATTGACCTAACCCAAAAATTCCTATTGCATCTGAAAGTACAAACTCGCCCGATTACAACGGTATGTGCGTTTTTTCACTAGGCCATTCTGGTTAAGCGTTTGGAGCAGCAGAATTGCGAAAAATTTGTTCTCTTCTCAATCATTTCTTAGCTTCAATCCCCCATATCTCGCGAACGGATTGACCTAACCCAAAAATTCCTATTGCATTTGAAAGTAGAAGCTCGCCCGATTACAAGGGTATGTGTATTTTTTCCCTAGCCCATTCTGGTTAAGCGCTTGAGCAGCAGAATTGCGAAAAATTTCTTGTCTTCTGAACCATTTCTTAGCTTCAAAGTCCCATATCTCGCGAACGGATTGACCAAACCCAAAAATTCCTTCTGCGTCTGAAAGTAGAAACTCGCCCGGTTACAACGGTATGTGTATTTTTTCCCCAGGCCATTCTGGTTAAGCGTTTGGAGCAGCAGAATTGCGAAAAATTTGTTCTCTTCTCAACCATTTCTTAACTTCAAACTCTCATATCTCGCGAAAGGATTGACCTAACCCAAAAATTCCTATTGCATCTGAAATTAGAAACTCGCCCGATTACAACGGTATGTGTATTTTTTCCCTAGGCCATTCTCGTTAAGCGTTTGGAGCAGCAGAATTGCGAAAATGGTTGTCTTGTCAACCATTTCTTAACTTCAAAGTCCCATATCTCGCGAACGGATTGACCTAACCCAAAAATTCCTATTGTAACTGAAAGTAGAAACACGCCCGATTACAACGGTATGTGTATTTTTTCCCTAGCCCATTCTGGTTAAGCGTTTGGAGCAGCAGAATTGCGAAAAATTTGTTGTCTTCTCATCCATTTCTTAGCTTCAAAGTCCCATATCTCGCGAACGAATTGACCTAACCCAAAAATTCCTATTGCATTTGAAAGTAGAAGCTCGCCCGATTACAACGGTATGTGTATTTTTCCCCTAGCCCATTCTGGATAAGCGTTTGGAGCAGCAGAAGTGCGAAAAATTTCTTGTCTTCTCAACCATTTCTTAGCTTCAAACTCCCATATCTCGCGAACCGATTGACCTAACCCAAAAATTCCTATTGCATTTGAAAGTAGAAACTCGCCCGATTACAACGGTATGTGTATTTTTCCCTTAGGCCATTCTGGTTAAGCGATTGGAGCAGCAGAATTGCGAAAAATTTGTCGTCTTGTCAGCCATTTCTTAGCTTCAAACTCCCATATCTCGCGAACGGACTGACCTAACCAAAAAGTTCCTATTGCATCTGAAAGTAGAAACTCGCCCGATTACAGGTGTATGTGTGTTTTTTCCCTAGGCCATTCTGGTTAAGAGTTTGGAGCAGCAGAATTGCGAAAAATTTGTTCTCTTCTCAACCATTTCTTAGCTTCAAACTCCCATATCTCGCGAACGGATTGACCTAACCCAAAAATTCCTATTGCATCTGAAATTAGAAACTCGCCCGATTACAACGGTATGTGTATTTTCTCCCTAGCCCATTCTGGTTAAGCGTTTGGTGCAGCAGAATTGCGAAAATGGTTGTCTTGTCAACCATTTCTTAACTTCAAAGTCCCATATCTCGCGAACGGATTGACCTAACCCAAAAATTCCTATTGTAACTGAAAGTAGAAACTCGCCCGATTACAACGGTATGTGTATTTTTTCCCTAGCCCATTCTGGTTAAGCGTTTGGAGCAGCAGAAGTGCGAAAAATTTCTTGTCTTCTCAACCATTTCTTAGCTTCAAACTCCCATATCTCGCGAACCGATTGACCTAACCCAAAAATTCCTATTGCATTTGAAAGTAGAAACTCGCCCGATTACAACGGTATGTGTATTTTTCCCTTAGGCCATTCTGGTTAAGCGATTGGAGCAGCAGAATTGCGAAAAATTTGTCGTCTTGTCAGCCATTTCTTAGCTTCAAAGTCCCATATCTCGCGAACGGATTGACCTAACCCAAAAATTCCTATTGCTTTTGAAAGTAGAAACTCGCCCGATTACAAGGGTACGTGTATTTTTCCCCTAGGCCATTCTGGTTAAGCGATTGGAGCAGCAGAAGTGCGAAAAATTTTTTGCCTTCTCAACCATTTCTTGGCTTCAAACTCCCATATCTCGCGAACGGACTGACCTAACCAAAAAGTTCCTATTGCATCTGAAAGTAGAAACTCGCCCGATTACAGGTGTATGTGTGTTTTTTCCCTAGGCCATTCTGGTTAAGCGTTTGGAGCAGCAGAATTGCGAAAAATTTGTTCTCTTCTCAACCATTTCTTAGCTTCAAACTCCCATATCTCGCGAACGGATTGACCAAACCCAAAAATTCCTATTGCACTTGAAAGTAGAAGCTTGCCCGATTACAACGGTACGTGTATTTTTCCCCTAGGCCATTCTGGTTAAGCGTTTGGAGCAGCAGAATTGCGAAAAATTTGTTCTCTTCTCAACCATTTCTTAACTTCAAACTCTCATATCTCGCGAAAGGATTGACCTAACCCAAAAATTCCTATTGCATCTGAAATTAGAAACTCGCCCGATTACAACGGTATGTGTATTTTTTCCCTAGGCCATTCTCGTTAAGCGTTTGGAGCAGCAGAAATGCGAAAAATTTTTTGCCTTCTCAACCATTTCTTGGCTTCAAACTCCCATATCTCGCGAACGGATTGACCTAACCCAAAAATTCCTATTGCATCTGAAAGTAGAAACTCGCCCGATTACAACGGTATGTGTATTTTTTCCCTAGGCCATTCTGGTTAAGCGTTTGGAGCAACAGAATTGCGATAAATTTTTTGCCTTCTCAACCATTTCGTGGCTTCAAACTCCCATATCTCGCGAACGGATTGACCTAACCCAAAAATTCCTATTGCATCTGAAATTAGAAACTCGCCCGATTACAACGGTATGTGTATTTTCTCCCTAGCCCATTCTGGTTAAGCGTTTGGTGCAGCAGAATTGCGAAAATGGTTGTCTTGTCAACCATTTCTTAGGTTCAAAGTCCCATATCTCGCGAACGGATTGACCTAACCCAAAAATTCCTATTGTAACTGAAAGTAGAAACTCGCCCGATTACAACGGTATGTGTATTTTTTCCCTAGCCCATTCTGGTTAAGCGTTTGGAGCAGCTGAATTGCGAAAAATTTGTTGTCTTCTCATCCATTTCTTAGCTTCAAAGTCCCATATCTCGCGAACGGATTGACCAAACCCAAAAATTCCTTCTGCGTCTGAAAGTAGAAACTCGCCCGGTTACAACGGTATGCGTATTTTTTCTCTGGGCCATTCTGGTTAAGCATTTGGAGCAGCAGAATTGCGAAAAATTTGTTCTCTTGTCAGCCATTACTTAGCTTCAAAGTCCCATATCTCGCGAACGGATTGACCTAACCCAAAAATTCCTATTGGATTTGAAAGTAGAAACTCGCCCGATTACAACGGTACGTGTATTTTTCCCCTAGCCTATTCTTGTTAAGCGATTGGAGCAGCAGAAGTGCGAAAAATTTGTTGTCTTGTCAGCCATTACTTAGCTTCAAAGTCCCATATCTCGCGAACGGATTGACCTAACCCAAAAATTCCTATTGCATCTGAAAGTAGAAACTCGCCCGATTTCAGCGGTATGTGTATTTTTTCCCTAGGCCATTCTGGTTAAGCGTTTGAGGCAGCAGAATTGCGAAAAATTTGTTCTCTTCTCAACCATTTCTTAACTTCAAACTCTCATATCTCGCGAAAGGATTGACCTAACCCAAAAATTCCTATTGCATCTGAAATTAGAAACTCGCCGGATTACAACGGTATGTGCATTTTTTTCCCTAGGCCATTCTGGTTAAGCGTTTGGAGCAGCAGAATTGCGAAAAAAATTGTTGTCTTGTCATCCATTTCTTAGCTTCAAAGTCCCATATCTCGCGAACGGATTGACCAAACCCAAAAATTCCTTCTGCGTCTGAAAGTAGAAACTCGCCCGATTACAACGGTATGCGTATTTTTTCCCTAGACCATTCTGGTTAATCGTTTGGAGCAGCAGAATTGCGAAAAATTTGTTCTCTTCTCAACCATTTCTTAGCTTCAAACTCCCATATCTCGCGAACGGATTGACCTAACCCAAAAATTGCTATTGCATTTGAAAGTAGAAACTCGCCCGATTACAACGGTACGTGTATTTTTCCCCTAGGCCAATCTGGTTAAGCGATTGGAGCAGCAGAAGTGCGAAAAATTTGTTGTCTTGTCAGCCATTTCTTAGCTTCAAAGTCCCATATCTCGCGAACGGATTGACCTAACCCAAAAACTCCTATTGCATCTGAAAATAGAAACTCGCCCGATTACAACGGTATGTGTATTTTTTCCCTAGGCCATTCTGGTTAAGCGTTTGGAGCAGCAGAATTGCGAAAAATTTGTTCTCTTCTCAACCATTTCTTAACTTCAAACTCTCATATCTCGCGAACGGATTGACCTAACCCAAAAATTCCTATTGCATTTGAAAGTAGAAACTCGCCCGATTACAACTGTATGCGTATTTTTTCCGTAGGCCATTCTGGTTAAGCGTTTGGAGCAGCAGAATTGCAAAAAATTTGTTCTCTTCTCAACCATTTCTTAACTTCAAACTCTCATATCTCGCGAAAGGATTGACCTAACCCAAAAATTCCTATTGCATCTGAAATTAGAAACTCGCCGGATTACAGCGGTATGTGCATTTTTTCCCTAGGCCATTCTGGTTAAGCGTTTGGAGCAGCAGAATTGCGAAAAATTTGTTGTCTTGTCATCCATTTCTTAGCTTCAAAGTCCCATATCTCGCGAACGGATTGACCAAACCCAAAAATTCCTTCTGCGTCTGAAAGTAGAAACTCGCCCGATTACAACGGTATGCGTATTTTTTCCCTAGACCATTCTGGTTAATCGTTTGGAGCAGCAGAATTGCGAAAAATTTGTTCTCTTCTCAACCATTTCTTAGCTTCAAACTCCCATATCTCGCGAACGGATTGACCTAACCCAAAAATTGCTATTGCATTTGAAAGTAGAAACTCGCCCGATTACAACGGTACGTGTATTTTTCCCCTAGGCCAATCTGGTTAAGCGATTGGAGCAGCAGAAGTGCGAAAAATTTGTTGTCTTGTCAGCCATTTCTTAGCTTCAAAGTCCCATATCTCGCGAACGGATTGACCTAACCCAAAAACTCCTATTGCATCTGAAAATAGAAACTCGCCCGATTACAGCGGTATGTGTATTTTTTCCCTAGGCCATTCAGGTTAAGCGTTTGGAGCAGCAGAATTGCGAAAAATTTGTTCTCTTCTCAACCATTTCTTAACTTCAAACTCTCATATCTCGCGAACGGATTGACCTAACCCAAAAATTCCTATTGCATTTGAAAGTAGAAACTCGCCCGATTACAACTGTATGCGTATTTTTTCCGTAGGCCATTCTGGTTAAGCGTTTGGAGCAGCAGAATTGCGAAAAATTTGTTCTCTTCTCCACCATTTCTTAACTTCAAACTCTCATATCTCGCGAAAGGATTGACCTAACCCAAAAATTCCTATTGCATCTGAAATTAGAAACTCGCCGGATTACAACGGTATGTGTATTTTTCCCCTAGGCCATTCTGGTTAAGCGATTGGAGCAGCAGAATTGCGAAAAATTTGTCGTCTTGTCAGCCATTTCTTAGCTTCAATGTCCCATATCTCGCTAACGGATTGACCTAACCCAAAAATTCCTATTGCATTTGAAAGTAGAAACTCGCCCGATTACAAGGGTACGTGTATTTTTCCCCTAGGCCATTCTGGTTAAGCGATTGGAGCAGCAGAAGTGCGAAAAATTTTTTGCCTTCTCAACCATTCCTTGGCTTCAAACTCCCATATCTCGCGAACGGAATGACCTAACCAAACAATTCCTATTGCATCTGAAAGTAGAAACTCGCCCGATTACAGCTGTATGTGTGTTTTTTCCCTAGGACATTCTGGTTAAGCGTTTGGAGCAGCAGAATTGCGAAAAATTTGTTCTCTTCTCAACCATTTCTTAGCTTCAAACTCCCATATCTCGCGAACGAATTGACCTAACCCAGAAATTCCTATTGCATCTGAAAGTAGAAACTCGCCCGATTACAGCGGTATGTGTATTTTTTCCCCAGGCCATTCTGGTTAAGCGTTTGGAGCAGCAGAATTGCGAAAAATTTGTTCTCTTCTCAACCATTTCTTAGCTTCAAACTCCCATATCTCGCGAACATATTGACCTAACCCAAAAATTGCTATTGCATTTGAAAGTAGAAACTCGCCCGATTACAACGGTACGTGTATTTTTCCCCTAGGCCAATCTGGTTAAGCGATTGGAGCAGCAGAAGTGCGAAAAATTTGTTGTCTTGTCAGCCATTTTTTAGCTTCAAAGTCCCATATCTCGCGAACGGATTGACCTAACCCAAAAACTCCTATTGCATCTGAAAATAGAAACTCGCCCGATTACAGCGGTATGTGTATTTTTTCCCTAGGCCATTCAGGTTAAGCGTTTGGAGCAGCAGAATTGCGAAAAATTTGTTCTCTTCTCAACCATTTCTTAACTTCAAACTCTCATATCTCGCGAACGGATTGACCTAACCCAAAAATTCCTATTGCATTTGAAAGTAGAAACTCGCCCGATTACAACTGTATGCGTATTTTTTCCGTAGGCCATTCTGGTTAAGCGTTTGGAGCAGCAGAATTGCGAAAAATTTGTTCTCCTCTCAACCATTTCTTAACTTCAAACTCTCATATCTCGCGAACGGATTGACCTAACCCAAAAATTCCTATTGCATTTGAAAGTAGAAACTCGCCCGATTACAACTGTATGCGTATTTTTTCCGTAGGCCATTCTGGTTAAGCGTTTGGAGCAGCAGAATTGCGAAAAATTTGTTCTCTTCTCAACCATTTCTTAACTTCAAACTCTCATATCTCGCGAAAGGATTGACCTAACCCAAAAATTCCTATTGCATCTGAAATTAGAAACTCGCCGGATTACAACGGTATGTGTATTTTTCCCCTAGGCCATTCTGGTTAAGCGATTGGAGCAGCAGAATTGCGAAAAATTTGTCGTCTTGTCAGCCATTTCTTAGCTTCAATGTCCCATATCTCGCTAACGGATTGACCTAACCCAAAAATTCCTATTGCATTTGAAAGTAGAAACTCGCCCGATTACAAGGGTACGTGTATTTTTCCCCTAGGCCATTCTGGTTAAGCGATTGGAGCAGCAGAAGTGCGAAAAATTTTTTGCCTTCTCAACCATTCCTTGGCTTCAAACTCCCATATCTCGCGAACGGAATGACCTAACCAAACAATTCCTATTGCATCTCAAAGTAGAAACTCGCCCGATTACAGCTGTATGTGTGTTTTTTCCCTAGGACATTCTGGTTAAGCGTTTGGAGCAGCAGAATTGCGAAAAATTTGTTCTCTTCTCAACCATTTCTTAGCTTCAAACTCCCATATCTCGCGAACGAATTGACCTAACCCAGAAATTCCTATTGCATCTGAAAGTAGAAACTCGCCCGATTACAGCGGTATGTGTATTTTTTCCCCAGGCCATTCTGGTTAAGCGTTTGGAGCAGCAGAATTGCGAAAAATTTGTTCTCTTCTCAACCATTTCTTAGCTTCAAACTCCCATATCTCGCGAACATATTGACCTAACCCAAAAATTGCTATTGCATTTGAAAGTAGAAACTCGCCCGATTACAACGGTACGTGTATTTTTCCCCTAGGCCAATCTGGTTAAGCGATTGGAGCAGCAGAAGTGCGAAAAATTTGTTGTCTTGTCAGCCATTTCTTAGCTTCAAAGTCCCATATCTCGCGAACGGATTGACCTAACCCAAAAACTCCTATTGCATCTGAAAATAGAAACTCGCCCGATTACAGCGGTATGTGTATTTTTTCCCTAGGCCATTCAGGTTAAGCGTTTGGAGCAGCAGAATTGCGAAAAATTTGTTCTCTTCTCAACCATTTCTTAACTTCAAACTCTCATATCTCGCGAACGGATTGACCTAACCCAAAAATTCCTATTGCATTTGAAAGTAGAAACTCGCCCGATTACAGCGGTATGTGTATTTTTTCCCTAGGCCATTCAGGTTAAGCGTTTGGAGCAGCAGAATTGCGAAAAATTTGTTCTCTTCTCAACCATTTCTTAACTTCAAACTCTCATATCTCGCGAACGGATTGACCTAACCCAGAAATTCCTATTGCATTTGAAAGTAGAAACTCGCCCGATTACAACTGTATGCGTATTTTTTCCGTAGGCCATTCTGGTTAAGCGTTTGGAGCAGCAGAATTGCGAAAAATTTGTTCTCTTCTCAACCATTTCTTAACTTCAAACTCTCATATCTCGCGAAAGGATTGACCTAACCCAAAAATTCCTATTGCATCTGAAATTAGAAACTCGCCGGATTACAACGGTATGTGTATTTTTCCCCTAGGCCATTCTGGTTAAGCGATTGGAGCAGCAGAATTGCGAAAAATTTGTCGTCTTGTCAGCCATTTCTTAGCTTCAATGTCCCATATCTCGCTAACGGATTGACCTAACCCAAAAATTCCTATTGCATTTGAAAGTAGAAACTCGCCTGATTACAAGGGTACGTGTATTTTTCCCCTAGGCCATTCTGGTTAAGCGATTGGAGCAGCAGAAGTGCGAAAAATTTTTTGCCTTCTCAACCATTCCTTGGCTTCAAACTCCCATATCTCGCGAAAGGAATGACCTAACCAAACAATTCCTATTGCATCTGAAAGTAGAAACTCGCCCGATTACAGCTGTATGTGTGTTTTTTCCCTAGGCCATTCTGGTTAAGCGTTTGGAGCAGCAGAATTGCGAAAAATTTGTTCTCTTCTCAACCATTTCTTAGCTTCAAACTCCCATATCTCGCGAACGAATTGACCTAACCCAGAAATTCCTATTGCATCTGAAAGTAGAAACTCGCCCGATTACAGCGGTATGTGTATTTTTTCCCCAGGCCATTCTGGTTAAGCGTTTGGAGCAGCAGAATTGCGAAAAATTTGTTCTCTTCTCAACCATTTCTTAACTTCAAACTCTCATATCTCGCGAAAGGATTGACCTAACCCAAAAATTCCTATTGCATCTGAAATTAGAAACTCGCCCGATTACAACGGTATGTGTATTTTTTCCCTAGGCCATTCTCGTTAAGCGTTTGGAGCAGCAGAATTGCGAAAATTTTTTGCCTTCTCAACCATTTCTTGGCTTCAAACTCCCATATCTCGCGAACGGATTGACCTAACCCAAAAATTCCTATTGCATCTGAAAGTAGAAACTCGCCCGATTACAACGGTATGTGTATTTTTTCCCTAGGCCATTCTGGTTAAGCGTTTGGAGCAACAGAATTGCGATAAATTTTTTGCCTTCTCAACCATTTCGTGGCTTCAAACTCCCATATCTCGCGAACGGATTGACCTAACCCAAAAATTCCTATTGCATCTGAAATTAGAAACTCGCCCGATTACAACGGTATGTGTATTTTCTCCCTAGCCCATTCTGGTTAAGCGTTTGAAGCAGCAGAATTGCGAAAAATTTGTTGTCTTCTCATCCATTTCTTAGCTTCAAAGTCCCATATCTCGCGAACGGATTGACCAAACCCAAAAATTCCTTCTGCGTCTGAAAGTAGAAACTCGCCCGGTTACAACGGTATGCGTATTTTTTCTCTGGGCCATTCTGGTTAAGCATTTGGAGCAGCAGAATTGCGAAAAATTTGTTCTCTTCTCAACCATTTCTTAGCTTCAAAATCCCATATCTCGCGAACGGATTGACCTAACCCAAAAATTCCTATTGCATTTGAAAGTAGAAACTCGCCCGATTACAACGGTACGTGTATTTTTCCCCTAGCCTATTCTTGTTAAGCGATTGGAGCAGCAGAAGTGCGAAAAATTTGTTGTCTTGTCAGCCATTACTTAGCTTCAAAGTCCCATATCTCGCGAACGGATTGACCTAACCCAAAAATTCCTATTGCATTTGAAAGTAGAAACTCGCCCGATTACAACGGTACGTGTATTTTTCCCCTAGGCCATTCTGGTTAAGCGATTGGAGCAGCAGAATTGCGAAAAATTTGTCGTCTTGTCAGCCATTTCTTAGCTTCAATGCCCCATATCTCGCTAACGGATTGACCTAACCCAAAAATTCCTATTGCATTTGAAAGTAGAAACTCGCCCGATTACAAGGGTACGTGTATTTTTCCCCTAGGCCATTCTGGTTAAGCGATTGGAGCAGCAGAAGTGCGAAAAATTTTTTGCCTTCTCAACCATTTCTTAGCTTCAAACTCCCATATCTCGCGAACGGATTGACCTAACCCAAAAATTCCTATTGCATCTGAAAGTAGAAACTCGCCCGATTACAACGGTATGTGTATTTTTTCCATAGGCCATTCTGGTTAAGCGTTTGGAGCAACAGAATTGCGATAAATTTTTTGCCTTCTCAACCATTTCTTGGCTTCAAACTCCCATATCTCGCGAACGGATTGACCTAACCCAAAAATTCCTATTGCATTTAAAAGTAGAAACTCGCCCGATTACAACGGTACGAGTATTTTTCCCCTAGGCCATTCTGGTTAAGCGTTTGAAGAAGCAGAATTGCGAAAAAATTTTTGCCTTCTCAACCATTTCTTAGCTTCAAACTCCCATATCTCGCGAACGGATTGGTCTAGCACAAAAATTCCAATTGCATCTGAAAGTAGAAACTCGCCCGATTACAGCGGTATGTGTATTTTTTCCCTAGGCCATTCTGGTTAAGCGTTTGGAGCAGCAGAAGTGCGAAAAATTTGTTGTCTTCGCAACCATTTCTTAGCTTCAAACTCCCATATCTCGCGAACAGATTGACCTAACCCAGAAACTCCTATTGCATCTGAAAGTAGAAACTCGCCCGATTACAACGGTATGTGTATTTTTTCCCTAGGCCATTCTGGTTAAGCGTTTGGAGCAGCAGAATTGCGAAAAATTTTTTGCCTTCTCAACCATTTCTTGGCTTCAAACTACCATTTCTCGCGAACGGATTGACCTAACCCAAAAATTCCTGTTGCGTCTGAAAGTAGAAACTCGCCCGATTGCAACGGTATGTGTATTTTTTCCCTAGGCCATTCTGGATAAGCGTTTGGAGCAGCAAAATTGCGAAAAATTTGTTGCCTTCTCAACCATTTCTTGGCTTCAAACTCCCATTTCTCGCGAACGGATTGACCTAACCCAAAAATTCCTGTGTGTCTAAAAGTAGAAACTCGCCCGATTATAACGGTATGTGTATTTTTCCCTAGGCCATTCTGGTTAAGCGTTTGGAGCAGCAGATTTGCGAAAAATTTGTTGCCTTCTCAACCATTTCTTGGATTCAAACTCACATATCTCGCGAACGGATTGACCTAACCAAAAAATTCCTATTGCATCTGAAAGTAGAAACTCGCCCGATTACAGCTGTATGTGTGTTTTTTCCCTAGGCCGTTCTGTGTAACGTGTGGAGCAGCAGAAGTGCGAAAAATTTGTTGTCTAGACAGCCATTTCTTAGCTTCAAAGTCCCATATCTCGCGAACGGATTGACCTAACCCAAAAATTCCTATTGCATCTGAAAGTAGAAACTCGCCCGATTACAACGGTATGTGTATTTTTCCCCTAGGCCATTCTGGTTAAGCTATTGGACCAGCAGAAGTGCGAAAAATTTGTTGTCTTGTCAGCCATTTCTTAGCTTCAAAGACCCATATATCGCGAACGGACTGACCTAACCCAAAAATTCCTATTGCATCTGAAAGTAGAAACTCGCCCGATTACAGCGGTATGTGCATTTTTTTCCCTAGGCCATTCTGGTTAAGCGTTTGGAGCAGCAGAATTTCGAAAAATTTGTTCTCTTCTCAACCATTTCTTAGCTTCAAACTCTCATATCTCGCGAACGGATTGACGTAACCCAAAAATTCCTATTGCATTTGAAAGTAGAAACTCGCCCGATTACAGCTGTATGTGTGTTTTTTCCCTAGGCGATTCTGGTTAAGCGTTTGGAGCAGCAGAATTGCGAAAAATTTTTTTGCCTTCTCAACCATTTCTTGGCTTCAAACTCCCATATCTCGCGAACGGATTGACCTAACCCAAAAATTCCTTCTGCGTCTGAATGTAGAATCTCGCCCGATTACAACGGTATGCGTATTTTATCCCTAGGCCATTCTGGTTAAGCGTTTGGAGCAGCAGAAGTCCGAAAAATTTGTTCTCTTCTCAACCATTACTTAGCTTCAAACTCCCATATCTCGCGAACGGATTGACCTAACCCAAAAATTCCTATTGCATTTGAAAGTAGAAACTCGCCCGATTACAAGGGTACGTGTATTTTTCCCCTAGGCCAGCTGGTTAAGCGATTGGAGCAGCAGAAGTGCGAAAAATTTGTTGTCTTGTCAGCCATTTCTTAGCTTCAAAGTCCCATATCTCGCGAACGGATTGACCTAACCCAAAAATTCCTATTGCATCTGAAAATAGAAACTCGCCCGATTACAACGGTATGTGTATTTTATCCCTAGGCCATTCTGGTTAAGCGTTTGGAGCAGCAGAAGTCCGAAAAATTTGTTGTCTTCTGAACCATTTCTTAGCTTCAAACTCCCATATCTCGCGAACGGACTGACCTAACTAAAAAATTCCTATTGCATCTGAAAGTAGAAACTCGCCCGCTTACAGCTGTATGTGTGTTTTTTCCCTAGGCCATTCTGGTTAAGCGTTTGGAGCAGCAGAATTGCGTAAAATTTTTTGCCTTCTCAACCATTTCTTGGCTTCAAACTCCCATATCTCGCGAACGGATTGAACAAACCCAAAAATTCCTGTTGCGTCTGAAAGTAGAAACTCGCCCGATTACAACGGTATGTGTATTTCTTCCCTAGGCCATCCTGGTTAAGCGTTTGGAGCAGCAGATTTGCGAAAAATTTGTTGTCTTCTCAACCATTTCTTAGCTTCAATCTCCCATATCTCGCGATCGGATTGACCTAACCCAAAAATTCCTATTGCATTTGAAAGTAGAAACTCGCCCGATTGCAACTGTTTTCGTATTTTTTCCCTAGGCCATTCTGGTTAAGCGTTTGAAGCAGCAGAATTGCGAAAAATTTTTTGCCCTCTCAACCATTTCTTGGCTTCAAACTCCCATTTCTCCCGAACGGATTGACCTAACCCAAAAATTCCTGTTGTGTCTGAAAGTAGAAACTCACCCGATTATAACGGTATGTGTATTTTTTCCCTAGGCCATTCTGGTTAAGCGTTTCGAGCACCAAAATTGCGAAAAATTTTTTGCCTTCTCAACCATTTCTTGGCTTCAAACTCCCATTTCTCGCGAACGGATTGACCTAACACAAAAATTCCTGTTGTGTCTGAAAGTAGAAACTCGCCCGATTATAAGGGTATGTGTATTTTTTCCCTAGGCCATTCTGGTTAAGCGTTTGGAGCAGCAGATTTCCGAAAAATTTGTTGCCTTCTCAACCATTTCTTGGCTTCAAACTCACATATCTCGCGAACGGATTGACCTAACCCAAAAATTCCTATTGCATCTGAAAGTAGAAACTCGCCCGATTACAGCTGTATGTGTGTTTTTTCCCTAGGCCATTCTGGTTAAGCGTTTGGAGCAGCAGAATTGCGAAAAATTTGTTCTCTTCTCAACCATTTCTTAGCTTCAAACTCCCATATCTCGCGAACGAATTGACCTAACCCAGAAATTCCTATTGCATCTGAAAGTAGAAACTCGCCCGATTACAGCGGTATGTGTATTTTTTTCCCAGGCCATTCTGGTTAAGCGTTTGGAGCAGCAGAATTGCGAAAAATTTGTTCTCTTCTCAACCATTTCTTAGCTTCAAACTCCCATATCTCGCGAACATATTGACCTAACCCAAAAATTGCTATTGCATTTGAAAGTAGAAACTCGCCCGATTACAACGGTACGTGTATTTTTCCCCTAGGCCAATCTGGTTAAGCGATTGGAGCAGCAGAAGTGCGAAAAATTTGTTGTCTTGTCAGCCATTTCTTAGCTTCAAAGTCCCATATCTCGCGAACGGATTGACCTAACCCAAAAACTCCTATTGCATCTGAAAATAGAAACTCGCCCGATTACAGCGGTATGTGTATTTTTTCCCTAGGCCATTCAGGTTAAGCGTTTGGAGCAGCAGAATTGCGAAAAATTTGTTCTCTTCTCAACCATTTCTTAACTTCAAACTCTCATATCTCGCGAACGGATTGACCTAACCCAAAAATTCCTATTGCATTTGAAAGTAGAAACTCGCCCGATTACAACTGTATGCGTATTTTTTCCGTAGGCCATTCTGGTTAAGCGTTTGGAGCAGCAGAATTGCGAAAAATTTGTTCTCTTCTCAACCATTTCTTAACTTCAAACTCTCATATCTCGCGAAAGGATTGACCTAACCCAAAAATTCCTATTGCATCTGAAATTAGAAACTCGCCGGATTACAACGGTATGTGTATTTTTCCCCTAGGCCATTCTGGTTAAGCGATTGGAGCAGCAGAATTGCGAAAAATTTGTCGTCTTGTCAGCCATTTCTTAGCTTCAATGTCCCATATCTCGCTAACGGATTGACCTAACCCAAAAATTCCTATTGCATTTGAAAGCAGAAACTCGCCTGATTACAAGGGTACGTGTATTTTTCCCCTAGGCCATTCTGGTTAAGCGATTGGAGCAGCAGAAGTGCGAAAAATTTTTTGCCTTCTCAACCATTCCTTGGCTTCAAACTCCCATATCTCGCGAACGGAATGACCTAACCAAACAATTCCTATTGCATCTGAAAGTAGAAACTCGCCCGATTACAGCTGTATGTGTGTTTTTTCCCTAGGCCATTCTGGTTAAGCGTTTGGAGCAGCAGAATTGCGAAAAATTTGTTCTCTTCTCAACCATTTCTTAGCTTCAAACTCCCATATCTCGCGAACGAATTGACCTAACCCAGAAATTCCTATTGCATCTGAAAGTAGAAACTCGCCCGATTACAGCGGTATGTGTATTTTTTCCCCAGGCCATTCTGGTTAAGCGTTTGGAGCAGCAGAATTGCGAAAAATTTGTTCTCTTCTCAACCATTTCTTAACTTCAAACTCTCATATCTCGCGAAAGGATTGACCTAACCCAAAAATTCCTATTGCATCTGAAATTAGAAACTCGCCCGATTACAACGGTATGTGTATTTTTTCCCTAGGCCATTCTCGTTAAGCGTTTGGAGCAGCAGAATTGCGAAAAATTTTTTGCCTTCTCAACCATTTCTTGGCTTCAAACTCCCATATCTCGCGAACGGATTGACCTAACCCAAAAATTCCTATTGCATCTGAAAGTAGAAACTCGCCCGATTACAACGGTATGTGTATTTTTTCCCTAGGCCATTCTGGTTAAGCGTTTGGAGCAACAGAATTGCGATAAATTTTTTGCCTTCTCAACCATTTCGTGGCTTCAAACTCCCATATCTCGCGAACGGATTGACCTAACCCAAAAATTCCTATTGCATCTGAAATTAGAAACTCGCCCGATTACAACGGTATGTGTATTTTCTCCCTAGCCCATTCTGGTTAAGCGTTTGAAGCAGCAGAATTGCGAAAAATTTGTTGTCTTCTCATCCATTTCTTAGCTTCAAAGTCCCATATCTCGCGAACGGATTGACCAAACCCAAAAATTCCTTCTGCGTCTGAAAGTAGAAACTCGCCCGGTTACAACGGTATGCGTATTTTTTCTCTGGGCCATTCTGGTTAAGCATTTGGAGCAGCAGAATTGCGAAAAATTTGTTCTCTTCTCAACCATTTCTTAGCTTCAAAATCCCATATCTCGCGAACGGATTGACCTAACCCAAAAATTCCTATTGCATTTGAAAGTAGAAACTCGCCCGATTACAACGGTACGTGTATTTTTCCCCTAGCCTATTCTTGTTAAGCGATTGGAGCAGCAGAAGTGCGAAAAATTTGTTGTCTTGTCAGCCATTACTTAGCTTCAAAGTCCCATATCTCGCGAACGGATTGACCTAACCCAAAAATTCCTATTGCATCTGAAAGTAGAAACTCGCCCGATTTCAGCGGTATGTGTATTTTTTCCCTAGGCCATTCTGGTTAAGCGTTTGGAGCAGCAGAATTGCGAAAAATTTGTTCTCTTCTCAACCATTTCTTAACTTCAAACTCTCATATCTCGCGAAAGGATTGACCTAACCCAAAAATTCCTATTGCATCTGAAATTAGAAACTCGCCGGATTACAACGGTATGTGTATTTTTTCCCTAGGCCATTCTGGTTAAGCGTTTGGAGCAGCAGAATTGCGAAAAATTTGTTGTCTTGTCATCCATTTCTTAGCTTCAAAGTCCCATATCTCGCGAACGGATTGACCAAACCCAAAAATTCCTTCTGCGTCTGAAAGTAGAAACTCGCCCGATTACAACGGTATGCGTATTTTTTCCCTAGGCCATTCTGGTTAATCGTTTGGAGCAGCAGAATTGCGAAAAATTTTTTGCCTTCTCAACCATTTCTTAGCTTCAAGCTCCCATATCTCGCGAACGGATTGACCTAACCCAAAAATTCCTATTGCATTTGAAAGTAGAAACTCGCCCGATTACAACGGTACGTGTATTTTTCCCCTAGGCCATTCTGGTTAAGCGATTGGAGCAGCAGAAGTGCGAAAAATTTGTTGTCTTGTCAGCCATTTCTTAGCTTCAAAGTCCCATATCTCGCGAACGGATTGATCTAACCCAAAAACTCCTATTGCATCTGAAAATAGAAACTCGCCCGATTACAGCGGTATGTGTATTTTTTCCCTAGGCCATTCAGGTTAAGCGTTTGGAGCAGCAGAATTGCGAAAAATTTGTTCTCTTCTCAACCATTTCTTAACTTCAAACTCTCATATCTCGCGAACGGATTGACCTAACCCAAAAATTCCTATTGCATTTGAATGTAGAAACTCGCCCGATTACATCTGTATGCGTATTTTTTCCGTAGGCCATTCTGGTTAAGCGTTTGGAGCAGCAGAATTGCGAAAAATTTGTTCTCTTCGCAACCATTTCTTAACTTCAAACTCTCATATCTCGCGAAAGGATTGACCTAACCCAAAAATTCCTATTGCATCTGAAATTAGAAACTCGCCGGATTACAACGGTATGTGTATTTTTCCCCTAGGCCATTCTGGTTAAGCGATTGGAGCAGCAGAATTGCGAAAAATTTGTCGTCTTGTCAGCCATTTCTTAGCTTCAATGCCCCATATCTCGCTAACGGATTGACCTAACCCAAAAATTCCTATTGCATTTGAAAGTAGAAACTCGCCCGATTACAAGGGTACGTGTATTTTTCCCCTAGGCCATTCTGGTTAAGCGATTGGAGCAGCAGAAGTGCGAAAAATTTTTTGCCTTCTCAACCATTTCTTAGCTTCAAACTCCCATATCTCGCGAACGGATTGACCTAACCCAAAAATTCCTATTGCATCTGAAAGTAGAAACTCGCCCGATTACAACGGTATGTGTATTTTTTCCATAGGCCATTCTGGTTAAGCGTTTGGAGCAACAGAATTGCGATAAATTTTTTGCCTTCTCAACCATTTCTTGGCTTCAAACTCCCATATCTCGCGAACGGATTGACCTAACCCAAAAATTCCTATTGCATTTAAAAGTAGAAACTCGCCCGATTACAACGGTACGTGTATTTTTCCCCTAGGCCATTCTGGTTAAGCGTTTGAAGAAGCAGAATTGCGAAAAAATTTTTGCCTTCTCAACCATTTCTTAGCTTCAAACTCCCATATCTCGCGAACGGATTGGTCTAGCACAAAAATTCCTATTGCATCTGAAAGTAGAAACTCGCCCGATTACAGCGGTATGTGTATTTTTTCCCTAGGCCATTCTGGTTAAGCGTTTGGAGCAGCAGAAGTGCGAAAAATTTGTTGTCTTCGCAACCATTTCTTAGCTTCAAACTCCCATATCTCGCGAACAGATTGACCTAACCCAGAAACTCCTATTGCATCTGAAAGTAGAAACTCGCCCGATTACAACGGTATGTGTATTTTTTCCCTAGGCCATTGTGGTTAAGCGTTTGGAGCAGCAGAATTGCGAAAAATTTTTTGCCTTCTCAACCATTTCTTGGCTTCAAACTACCATTTCTCGCGAACGGATTGACCTAACCCAAAAATTCCTGTTGCGTCTGAAAGTAGAAACTCGCCCGATTGCAACGGTATGTGTATTTTTTCCATAGGCCATTCTGGTTAAGCGTTTGGAGCAACAGAATTGCGATAAATTTTTTGCCTTCTCAACCATTTCTTGGCTTCAAACTCCCATATCTCGCGAACGGATTGACCTAACACAAAAATTCCTATTGCATTTAAAAGTAGAAACTCGCCCGATTACAACGGTACGTGTATTTTTCCCCTAGGCCATTCTGGTTAAGCGTTTGAAGAAGCAGAATTGCGAAAAAATTTTTGCCTTCTCAACCATTTCTTAGCTTCAAACTCCCATATCTCGCGAACGGATTGGTCTAGCACAAAAATTCCTATTGCATCTGAAAGTAGAAACTCGCCCGATTACAGCGGTATGTGTATTTTTTCCCTAGGCCATTCTGGTTAAGCGTTTGGAGCAGCAAAATTGCGAAAAATTTGTTGCCTTCTCAACCATTTCTTGGCTTCAAACTCCCATATCTCGCGAACGGATTGACCTAACCCAAAAATTCCTATTGCATCTGAAATTAGAAACTCGCCCGATTACAACGGTATGTGTATTTTTTCCCTAGGCCATTCTCGTTAAGCGTTTGGAGCAGCAGAATTGCGAAAAATTTTTTGCCTTCTCAACCATTTCTTGGCTTCAAACTCCCATATCTCGCGAACGGATTGACCTAACCCAAAAATTCCTATTGCATCTGAAAGTAGAAACTCGCCCGATTACAACGGTATGTGTATTTTTTCCCTAGGCCATTCTGGTTAAGCGTTTGGAGCAACAGAATTGCGATAAATTTTTTGCCTTCTCAACCATTTCGTGGCTTCAAACTCCCATATCTCGCGAACGGATTGACCTAACCCAAAAATTCCTATTGCATTTAAAAGTAGAAACTCGCCCGATTACAACGGTACGTGTATTTTTCCCCTAGGCCATTCTGGTTAAGCGTTTGAAGAAGCAGAATTGCGAAAAAATTTTTGCCTTCTCAACCATTTCTTAGCTTCAAACTCCCATATCTCGCGAACGGATTGGTCTAGCACAAAAATTCCTATTGCATCTGAAAGTAGAAACTCGCCCGATTACAGCGGTATGTGTATTTTTTCCCTAGGCCATTCTGGTTAAGCGTTTGGAGCAGCAAAATTGCGAAAAATTTGTTGCCTTCTCAACCATTTCTTGGCTTCAAACTCCCATATCTCGCGAACGGATTGACCTAACCCAAAAATTCCTATTGCATCTGAAATTAGAAACTCGCCCGATTACAACGGTATGTGTATTTTTTCCCTAGGCCATTCTCGTTAAGCGTTTGGAGCAGCAGAATTGCGAAAAATTTTTTGCCTTCTCAACCATTTCTTGGCTTCAAACTCCCATATCTCGCGAACGGATTGACCTAACCCAAAAATTCCTATTGCATCTGAAAGTAGAAACTCGCCCGATTACAACGGTATGTGTATTTTTTCCCTAGGCCATTCTGGTTAAGCGTTTGGAGCAACAGAATTGCGATAAATTTTTTGCCTTCTCAACCATTTCGTGGCTTCAAACTCCCATATCTCGCGAACGGATTGACCTAACCCAAAAATTCCTATTGCATCTGAAATTAGAAACCCGCCCGATTACAACGGTATGTGTATTTTCTCCCTAGCCCATTCTGGTTAAGCGTTTGAAGCAGCAGAATTGCGAAAAATTTGTTGTCTTCTCATCCATTTCTTAGCTTCAAAGTCCCATATCTCGCGAACGGATTGACCAAACCCAAAAATTCCTTCTGCGTCTGAAAGTAGAAACTCGCCCGGTTACAACGGTATGCGTATTTTTTCTCTGGGCCATTCTGGTTAAGCATTTGGAGCAGCAGAATTGCGAAAAATTTGTTCTCTTCTCAACCATTTCTTAGCTTCAAAATCCCATATCTCGCGAACGGATTGACCTAACCCAAAAATTCCTATTGCATTTGAAAGTAGAAACTCGCCCGATTACAACGGTACGTGTATTTTTCCCCTAGCCTTTTCTTGTTAAGCGATTGGAGCAGCAGAAGTGCGAAAAATTTGTTGTCTTGTCAGCCATTACTTAGCTTCAAAGTCCCATATCTCGCGAACGGATTGACCTAACCCAAAAATTCCTATTGCATCTGAAAGTAGAAACTCGCCCGATTTCAGCGGTATGTGTATTTTTTCCCTAGGCCATTCTGGTTAAGCGTTTGGAGCAGCAGAATTGCGAAAAATTTGTTCTCTTCTCAACCATTTCTTAACTTCAAACTCTCATATCTCGCGAAAGGATTGACCTAACCCAAAAATTCCTATTGCATCTGAAATTAGAAACTCGCCGGATTACAACGGTATGTGTATTTTTTCCCTAGGCCATTCTGGTTAAGCGTTTGGAGCAGCAGAATTGCGAAAAATTTGTTGTCTTGTCATCCATTTCTTAGCTTCAAAGTCCCATATCTCGCGAACGGATTGACCAAACCCAAAAATTCCTTCTGCGTCTGAAAGTAGAAACTCGCCCGATTACAACGGTATGCGTATTTTTTCCCTAGGCCATTCTGGTTAATCGTTTGGAGCAGCAGAATTGCGAAAAATTTTTTGCCTTCTCAACCATTTCTTAGCTTCAAGCTCCCATATCTCGCGAACGGATTGACCTAACCCAAAAATTCCTATTGCATTTGAAAGTAGAAACTCGCCCGATTACAACGGTACGTGTATTTTTCCCCTAGGCCACTCTGGTTAAGCGATTGGAGCAGCAGAAGTGCGAAAAATTTGTTGTCTTGTCAGCCATTTCTTAGCTTCAAAGTCCCATATCTCGCGAACGGATTGGTCTAGCACAAAAATTCCTATTGCATCTGAAAGTAGAAACTCGCCCGATTACAGCGGTATGTGTATTTTTTCCCTAGGCCATTCTGGTTAAGCGTTTGGAGCAGCAGAAGTGCGAAAAATTTGTTGTCTTCGCAACCATTTCTTAGCTTCAAACTCCCATATCTCGCGAACAGATTGACCTAACCCAGAAACTCCTATTGCATCTGAAAGTAGAAACTCGCCCGATTACAACGGTATGTGTATTTTTTCCCTAGGCCATTGTGGTTAAGCGTTTGGAGCAGCAGAATTGCGAAAAATTTTTTGCCTTCTCAACCATTTCTTGGCTTCAAACTACCATTTCTCGCGAACGGATTGACCTAACCCAAAAATTCCTGTTGCGTCTGAAAGTAGAAACTCGCCCGATTGCAACGGTATGTGTATTTTTTCCATAGGCCATTCTGGTTAAGCGTTTGGAGCAACAGAATTGCGATAAATTTTTTGCCTTCTCAACCATTTCTTGGCTTCAAACTCCCATATCTCGCGAACGGATTGACCTAACACAAAAATTCCTATTGCATTTAAAAGTAGAAACTCGCCCGATTACAACGGTACGTGTATTTTTCCCCTAGGCCATTCTGGTTAAGCGTTTGAAGAAGCAGAATTGCGAAAAAATTTTTGCCTTCTCAACCATTTCTTAGCTTCAAACTCCCATATCTCGCGAACGGATTGGTCTAGCACAAAAATTCCTATTGCATCTGAAAGTAGAAACTCGCCCGATTACAGCGGTATGTGTATTTTTTCCCTAGGCCATTCTGGTTAAGCGTTTGGAGCAGCAAAATTGCGAAAAATTTGTTGCCTTCTCAACCATTTCTTGGCTTCAAACTCCCATATCTCGCGAACGGATTGACCTAACCCAAAAATTCCTATTGCATCTGAAATTAGAAACTCGCCCGATTACAACGGTATGTGTATTTTTTCCCTAGGCCATTCTCGTTAAGCGTTTGGAGCAGCAGAATTGCGAAAAATTTTTTGCCTTCTCAACCATTTCTTGGCTTCAAACTCCCATATCTCGCGAACGGATTGACCTAACCCAAAAATTCCTATTGCATCTGAAAGTAGAAACTCGCCCGATTACAACGGTATGTGTATTTTTTCCCTAGGCCATTCTGGTTAAGCGTTTGGAGCAACAGAATTGCGATAAATTTTTTGCCTTCTCAACCATTTCGTGGCTTCAAACTCCCATATCTCGCGAACGGATTGACCTAACCCAAAAATTCCTATTGCATCTGAAATTAGAAACTCGCCCGATTACAACGGTATGTGTATTTTCTCCCTAGCCCATTCTGGTTAAGCGTTTGAAGCAGCAGAATTGCGAAAAATTTGTTGTCTTCTCATCCATTTCTTAGCTTCAAAGTCCCATATCTCGCGAACGGATTGACCAAACCCAAAAATTCCTTCTGCGTCTGAAAGTAGAAACTCGCCCGGTTACAACGGTATGCGTATTTTTTCTCTGGGCCATTCTGGTTAAGCATTTGGAGCAGCAGAATTGCGAAAAATTTGTTCTCTTCTCAACCATTTCTTAGCTTCAAAATCCCATATCTCGCGAACGGATTGACCTAACCCAAAAATTCCTATTGCATTTGAAAGTAGAAACTCGCCCGATTACAACGGTACGTGTATTTTTCCCCTAGCCTTTTCTTGTTAAGCGATTGGAGCAGCAGAAGTGCGAAAAATTTGTTGTCTTGTCAGCCATTACTTAGCTTCAAAGTCCCATATCTCGCGAACGGATTGACCTAACCCAAAAATTCCTATTGCATCTGAAAGTAGAAACTCGCCCGATTTCAGCGGTATGTGTATTTTTTCCCTAGGCCATTCTGGTTAAGCGTTTGGAGCAGCAGAATTGCGAAAAATTTGTTCTCTTCTCAACCATTTCTTAACTTCAAACTCTCATATCTCGCGAAAGGATTGACCTAACCCAAAAATTCCTATTGCATCTGAAATTAGAAACTCGCCGGATTACAACGGTATGTGTATTTTTTCCCTAGGCCATTCTGGTTAAGCGTTTGGAGCAGCAGAATTGCGAAAAATTTGTTGTCTTGTCATCCATTTCTTAGCTTCAAAGTCCCATATCTCGCGAACGGATTGACCAAACCCAAAAATTCCTTCTGCGTCTGAAAGTAGAAACTCGCCCGATTACAACGGTATGCGTATTTTTTCCCTAGGCCATTCTGGTTAATCGTTTGGAGCAGCAGAATTGCGAAAAATTTTTTGCCTTCTCAACCATTTCTTAGCTTCAAGCTCCCATATCTCGCGAACGGATTGACCTAACCCAAAAATTCCTATTGCATTTGAAAGTAGAAACTCGCCCGATTACAACGGTACGTGTATTTTTCCCCTAGGCCACTCTGGTTAAGCGATTGGAGCAGCAGAAGTGCGAAAAATTTGTTGTCTTGTCAGCCATTTCTTAGCTTCAAAGTCCCATATCTCGCGAACGGATTGACCTAACCCAAAAACTCCTATTGCATCTGAAAATAGAAACTCGCCCGATTACAGCGGTATGTGTATTTTTTCCCTAGGCCATTCAGGTTAAGCGTTTGGAGCAGCAGAATTGCGAAAAATTTGTTCTCTTCTCAACCATTTCTTAACTTCAAACTCTCATATCTCGCGAACGGATTGACCTAACCTAAAAATTCCTATTGCATTTGAATGTAGAAACTCGCCCGATTACATCTGTATGCGTATTTTTTCCGTAGGCCATTCTGGTTAAGCGTTTGGAGCAGCAGAATTGCGAAAAATTTGTTCTCTTCGCAACCATTTCTTAAATTCAAACTCTCATATCTCGCGAAAGGATTGACCTAACCCAAAAATTCCTATTGCATCTGAAATTAGAAACTCGCCGGATTACAACGGTATGTGTATTTTTCCCCTAGGCCATTCTGGTTAAGCGATTGGAGCAGCAGAATTGCGAAAAATTTGTCGTCTTGTCAGCCATTTCTTAGCTTCAATGCCCCATATCTCGCTAACGGATTGACCTAACCCAAAAATTCCTATTGCATTTGAAAGTAGAAACTCGCCCGATTACAAGGGTACGTGTATTTTTCCCCTAGGCCATTCTGGTTAAGCGATTGGAGCAGCAGAAGTGCGAAAAATTTTTTGCCTTCTCAACCATTTCTTAGCTTCAAACTCCCATATCTCGCGAACGGATTGACCTAACCCAAAAATTCCTATTGCATCTGAAAGTAGAAACTCGCCCGATTACAACGGTATGTGTATTTTTTCCATAGGCCATTCTGGTTAAGCGTTTGGAGCAACAGAATTGCGATAAATTTTTTGCCTTCTCAACCATTTCTTGGCTTCAAACTCCCATATCTCGCGAACGGATTGACCTAACCCAAAAATTCCTATTGCATTTAAAAGTAGAAACTCGCCCGATTACAACGGTACGTGTATTTTTCCCCTAGGCCATTCTGGTTAAGCGTTTGAAGAAGCAGAATTGCGAAAAAATTTTTGCCTTCTCAACCATTTCTTAGCTTCAAACTCCCATATCTCGCGAACGGATTGGTCTAGCACAAAAATTCCTATTGCATCTGAAAGTAGAAACTCGCCCGATTACAGCGGTATGTGTATTTTTTCCCTAGGCCATTCTGGTTAAGCGTTTGGAGCAGCAGAAGTGCGAAAAATTTGTTGTCTTCGCAACCATTTCTTAGCTTCAAACTCCCATATCTCGCGAACAGATTGACCTAACCCAGAAACTCCTATTGCATCTGAAAGTAGAAACTCGCCCGATTACAACGGTATGTGTATTTTTTCCCTAGGCCATTGTGGTTAAGCGTTTGGAGCAGCAGAATTGCGAAAAATTTTTTGCCTTCTCAACCATTTCTTGGCTTCAAACTACCATTTCTCGCGAACGGATTGACCTAACCCAAAAATTCCTGTTGCGTCTGAAAGTAGAAACTCGCCCGATTGCAACGGTATGTGTATTTTTTCCCTAGGCCATTCTGGTTAAGCGTTTGGAGCAGCAAAATTGCGAAAAATTTGTTGCCTTCTCAACCATTTCTTGGCTTCAAACTCCCATTTCTCGCGAACGGATTGACCTAACCCAAAAATTCCTGTGTGTCTAAAAGTAGAAACTCGCCCGATTATAACGGTATGTGTATTTTTCCCTAGGCCATTCTGGTTAAGCGTTTGGAGCAGCAGATTTGCGAAAAATTTGTTGCCTTCTCAACCATTTCTTGGATTCAAACTCACATATCTCGCGAACGGATTGACCTAACCAAAAAATTCCTATTGCATCTGAAAGTAGAAACTCGCCCGATTACAGCTGTATGTGTGTTTTTTCCCTAGGCCGTTCTGTGTAACGTGTGGAGCAGCAGAAGTGCGAAAAATTTGTTGTCTAGACAGCCATTTCTTAGCTTCAAAGTCCCATATCTCGCGAACGGATTGACCTAACCCAAAAATTCCTATTGCATCTGAAAGTAGAAACTCGCCCGATTACAACGGTATGTGTATTTTTCCCCTAGGCCATTCTGGTTAAGCTATTGGACCAGCAGAAGTGCGAAAAATTTGTTGTCTTGTCAGCCATTTCTTAGCTTCAAAGACCCATATATCGCGAACGGACTGACCTAACCCAAAAATTCCTATTGCATCTGAAAGTAGAAACTCGCCCGATTACAGCGGTATGTGCATTTTTTTCCCTAGGCCATTCTGGTTAAGCGTTTGGAGCAGCAGAATTTCGAAAAATTTGTTCTCTTCTCAACCATTTCTTAGCTTCAAACTCTCATATCTCGCGAACGGATTGACGTAACCCAAAAATTCCTATTGCATTTGAAAGTAGAAACTCGCCCGATTACAGCTGTATGTGTGTTTTTTCCCTAGGCGATTCTGGTTAAGCGTTTGGAGCAGCAGAATTGCGAAAAATTTTTTTGCCTTCTCAACCATTTCTTGGCTTCAAACTCCCATATCTCGCGAACGGATTGACCTAACCCAAAAATTCCTTCTGCGTCTGAATGTAGAATCTCGCCCGATTACAACGGTATGCGTATTTTATCCCTAGGCCATTCTGGTTAAGCGTTTGGAGCAGCAGAAGTCCGAAAAATTTGTTCTCTTCTCAACCATTACTTAGCTTCAAACTCCCATATCTCGCGAACGGATTGACCTAACCCAAAAATTCCTATTGCATTTGAAAGTAGAAACTCGCCCGATTACAAGGGTACGTGTATTTTTCCCCTAGGCCATTCTGGTTAAGCGATTGGAGCAGCAGAAGTGCGAAAAATTTGTTGTCTTGTCAGCCATTTCTTAGCTTCAAAGTCCCATATCTCGCGAACGGATTGACCTAACCCAAAAATTCCTATTGCATCTGAAAATAGAAACTCGCCCGATTACAACGGTATGTGTATTTTATCCCTAGGCCATTCTGGTTAAGCGTTTGGAGCAGCAGAAGTCCGAAAAATTTGTTGTCTTCTGAACCATTTCTTAGCTTCAAACTCCCATATCTCGCGAACGGACTGACCTAACTAAAAAATTCCTATTGCATCTGAAAGTAGAAACTCGCCCGCTTACAGCTGTATGTGTGTTTTTTCCCTAGGCCATTCTGGTTAAGCGTTTGGAGCAGCAGAATTGCGTAAAATTTTTTGCCTTCTCAACCATTTCTTGGCTTCAAACTCCCATATCTCGCGAACGGATTGAACAAACCCAAAAATTCCTGTTGCGTCTGAAAGTAGAAACTCGCCCGATTACAACGGTATGTGTATTTCTTCCCTAGGCCATCCTGGTTAAGCGTTTGGAGCAGCAGATTTGCGAAAAATTTGTTGTCTTCTCAACCATTTCTTAGCTTCAATCTCCCATATCTCGCGAACGGATTGACCTAACCCAAAAATTCCTATTGCATTTGAAAGTAGAAACTCGCCCGATTGCAACTGTTTGCGTATTTTTTCCCTAGGCCATTCTGGTTAAGCGTTTGAAGCAGCAGAATTGCGAAAAATTTTTTGCCCTCTCAACCATTTCTTGGCTTCAAACTCCCATTTCTCCCGAACGGATTGACCTAACCCAAAAATTCCTGTTGTGTCTGAAAGTAGAAACTCGCCCGATTATAACGGTATGTGTATTTTTTCCCTAGGCCATTCTGGTTAAGCGTTTCGAGCACCAAAATTGCGAAAAATTTTTTGCCTTCTCAACCATTTCTTGGCTTCAAACTCCCATTTCTCGCGAACGGATTGACCTAACACAAAAATTCCTGTTGTGTCTGAAAGTAGAAACTCGCCCGATTATAAGGGTATGTGTATTTTTTCCCTAGGCCATTCTGGTTAAGCGTTTGGAGCAGCAGATTTCCGAAAAATTTGTTGCCTTCTCAACCATTTCTTGGCTTCAAACTCACATATCTCGCGAACGGATTGACCTAACCCAAAAATTCCTATTGCATCTGAAAGTAGAAACTCGCCCGATTGCAACGGTATGTGTATTTTTTCCCTAGGCCATTCTGGTTAAGCGTTTGGAGCAGCAAAATTGCGAAAAATTTGTTGCCTTCTCAACCATTTCTTGGCTTCAAACTCCCATTTCTCGCGAACGGATTGACCTAACCCAAAAATTCCTGTGTGTCTAAAAGTAGAAACTCGCCCGATTATAACGGTATGTGTATTTTTCCCTAGGCCATTCTGGTTAAGCGTTTGGAGCAGCAGATTTGCGAAAAATTTGTTGCCTTCTCAACCATTTCTTGGATTCAAACTCACATATCTCGCGAACGGATTGACCTAACCAAAAAATTCCTATTGCATCTGAAAGTAGAAACTCGCCCGATTACAGCTGTATGTGTGTTTTTTCCCTAGGCCGTTCTGTGTAACGTGTGGAGCAGCAGAAGTGCGAAAAATTTGTTGTCTAGACAGCCATTTCTTAGCTTCAAAGTCCCATATCTCGCGAACGGATTGACCTAACCCAAAAATTCCTATTGCATCTGAAAGTAGAAACTCGCCCGATTACAACGGTATGTGTATTTTTCCCCTAGGCCATTCTGGTTAAGCTATTGGACCAGCAGAAGTGCGAAAAATTTGTTGTCTTGTCAGCCATTTCTTAGCTTCAAAGACCCATATATCGCGAACGGACTGACCTAACCCAAAAATTCCTATTGCATCTGAAAGTAGAAACTCGCCCGATTACAGCGGTATGTGCATTTTTTTCCCTAGGCCATTCTGGTTAAGCGTTTGGAGCAGCAGAATTTCGAAAAATTTGTTCTCTTCTCAACCATTTCTTAGCTTCAAACTCTCATATCTCGCGAACGGATTGACGTAACCCAAAAATTCCTATTGCATTTGAAAGTAGAAACTCGCCCGATTACAGCTGTATGTGTGTTTTTTCCCTAGGCGATTCTGGTTAAGCGTTTGGAGCAGCAGAATTGCGAAAAATTTTTTTGCCTTCTCAACCATTTCTTGGCTTCAAACTCCCATATCTCGCGAACGGATTGACCTAACCCAAAAATTCCTTCTGCGTCTGAATGTAGAATCTCGCCCGATTACAACGGTATGCGTATTTTATCCCTAGGCCATTCTGGTTAAGCGTTTGGAGCAGCAGAAGTCCGAAAAATTTGTTCTCTTCTCAACCATTACTTAGCTTCAAACTCCCATATCTCGCGAACGGATTGACCTAACCCAAAAATTCCTATTGCATTTGAAAGTAGAAACTCGCCCGATTACAAGGGTACGTGTATTTTTCCCCTAGGCCATTCTGGTTAAGCGATTGGAGCAGCAGAAGTGCGAAAAATTTGTTGTCTTGTCAGCCATTTCTTAGCTTCAAAGTCCCATATCTCGCGAACGGATTGACCTAACCCAAAAATTCCTATTGCATCTGAAAATAGAAACTCGCCCGATTACAACGGTATGTGTATTTTATCCCTAGGCCATTCTGGTTAAGCGTTTGGAGCAGCAGAAGTCCGAAAAATTTGTTGTCTTCTGAACCATTTCTTAGCTTCAAACTCCCATATCTCGCGAACGGACTGACCTAACTAAAAAATTCCTATTGCATCTGAAAGTAGAAACTCGCCCGCTTACAGCTGTATGTGTGTTTTTTCCCTAGGCCATTCTGGTTAAGCGTTTGGAGCAGCAGAATTGCGTAAAATTTTTTGCCTTCTCAACCATTTCTTGGCTTCAAACTCCCATATCTCGCGAACGGATTGAACAAACCCAAAAATTCCTGTTGCGTCTGAAAGTAGAAACTCGCCCGATTACAACGGTATGTGTATTTCTTCCCTAGGCCATCCTGGTTAAGCGTTTGGAGCAGCAGATTTGCGAAAAATTTGTTGTCTTCTCAACCATTTCTTAGCTTCAATCTCCCATATCTCGCGAACGGATTGACCTAACCCAAAAATTCCTATTGCATTTGAAAGTAGAAACTCGCCCGATTGCAACTGTTTGCGTATTTTTTCCCTAGGCCATTCTGGTTAAGCGTTTGAAGCAGCAGAATTGCGAAAAATTTTTTGCCCTCTCAACCATTTCTTGGCTTCAAACTCCCATTTCTCCCGAACGGATTGACCTAACCCAAAAATTCCTGTTGTGTCTGAAAGTAGAAACTCGCCCGATTATAACGGTATGTGTATTTTTTCCCTAGGCCATTCTGGTTAAGCGTTTCGAGCACCAAAATTGCGAAAAATTTTTTGCCTTCTCAACCATTTCTTGGCTTCAAACTCCCATTTCTCGCGAACGGATTGACCTAACACAAAAATTCCTGTTGTGTCTGAAAGTAGAAACTCGCCCGATTATAAGGGTATGTGTATTTTTTCCCTAGGCCATTCTGGTTAAGCGTTTGGAGCAGCAGATTTCCGAAAAATTTGTTGCCTTCTCAACCATTTCTTGGCTTCAAACTCACATATCTCGCGAACGGATTGACCTAACCCAAAAATTCCTATTGCATCTGAAAGTAGAAACTCGCCCGATTACAGCTGTATGTGTGTTTTTTCCCTAGGCCATTCTGGTTAAGCGTTTGGAGCAGCAGAATTGCGAAAAATTTTTTGCCTTCTCAACCATTTCTTGGCTTCAAACTCCCATATCTCGCGAACGGATTGACCAAACCCAAAAATTCCTGTTGCGTCTGAAAGTAGAAACTCGCCCGATTACAACGGTATGTGTATTTCTTCCCTAGGCCATTCTGGTTAAGCGTTTGGAGCAGCAGATTTGCGAAAAATTTGTTGTCTTCTCAACCATTTCTTAGCTTCATTCTCCCATATCTCGCGAACGGATTGACCTAACCCAAAAATTCCTATTGCATTTGAAAGTAGAAACTCGCCCGATTGCAACTGTTTGCGTATTTTTTCCCTAGGCCATTCTGGTTAAGCGTTTGAAGCAGCAGAATTGCGAAAAATTTTTTGCCCTCTCAACCATTTCTTGGCTTCAAACTCCCATTTCTCGCGAACGGATTGACATAACCCAAAAATTCCTGTTGTGTCTGAAAGTAGAAACTCGCCCGATTATAACGGTATGTGTATTTTTTTCCTAGGCCATTCTGGTTAAGCGTTTGGAGCAGCAGAATTGCGAAAAATTTGATCTCTTCTCAACCATTTCTTAACTTCAAACTCCCATATCTCGCGAACGGATTGACCTAACCCAAAAATTTCTATTGCATCTGAAAGTAGAAACTCGCCCGATTATAAGGGTATGTGTATTTTTTCCCTAGGCCATTCTGGTTAAGCGTTTGGAGCAGCAGAATTGCGAAAAATTTTTTGCCCTCTCAACCATTTCTTGGCTTCAAACTCCCATATCTCGCGAACGGACTGACCTAACCAAAAAATTCCTATTGCATCTGAAAGTAGAAACTCGCCCGATTACAGCTGGATGTGTTTTTTTTTCCCTAGGCCATTCTGGTTAAGCGTTTGGGGCAGCAGAATTGCGAAAAATTTGTTCTCTTCTCAACCATTTCTTAGCTTCAAACTCCCATATCTCGCGAACGGATTGACCTAACCCAAAAATTCCTATTGCATTTGAAAGTAGAAACTCGCCCGATTACAACGGTATGCGTATTTTTTTCCTAGGCCATTCTGGTTAAGCGTTTGGAGCAGCAGAATTGCCAAAAATTTGTTCTCTTCTCAACAATTTCTTAGCTTCAAACTCCCATATCTCGCGATCGGATTGACCTAACCCAAAAATTCCTATTGCATCTGAAAGTAGAAACTCGCCCGATTACAGCTGTATGTGTGTTTTTTCCCTTGGCCATTCTGGTTAAGCGTTTGGGGCAGCAGAATTGCGAAAAATTTATTCTCTTCTCAACCATTTCTTAGCTTCAAACTCCCATATCTCGCGAACGGATTGACCTAACCCAAAAATTCCTATTGCATTTGAAAGTAGAAACTCGCCCGATTACAACGGTATGCTTATTTTTTTCCTAGGCCATTCTGGTTAAGCGTTTGGAGCAGCAGATTTGCAAAAAATTTGTTGCCTTCTCAACCATTTCTTGGCTTCAAACTCCTATATCTCGCGAACGGATTGACCTAACCCAAAAATTCCTATTGCATCTGAAAATAGAAACTCGCCCGATTACAACGGTATGTGTATTTTATCCCTAGGCCATTCTGGTTAAGCGTTTGGAGCAGCAGAAGTCCGAAAAATTTGTTGTCTTCTGAACCATTTGTTAGCTTCAAACTCCCATATCTCGCGAACGGACTGACCTAACTAAAAAATTCCTATTGCATCTGAAAGTAGAAACTCGCCCGCTTACAGCTGTATGTGTGTTTTTTCCCTAGGCCATTCTGGTTAAGCGTTTGAAGCAGCAGAATTGCGAAAAATTTTTTGCCCTCTCAACCATTTCTTGGCTTCAAACTCCCATTTCTCGCGAACGGATTGACATAACCCAAAAATTCCTGTTGTGTCTGAAAGTAGAAACTCGCCCGATTATAACGGTATGTGTATTTTTTCCCTAGGCCATTCTGGTTAAGCGTTTGGAGCAGCAGATTTGCGAAAAATTTGTTGCCTTCTCAACCATTTCTTGGCTTCAAACTCCCATATCTCGCGAACGGATTGACCTAACCCAAAAATTCCTATTGCATTTGAAAGTAGAAACTCGCCCTATTACAACGGTATGCGTATTTTTTTCCTAGGCCATTCTGGTTAAGCGTTTGGAGCAGCAGAATTGCGAAAAATTTGATCTCTTCTCAACCATTTCTTAACTTCAAACTCCCATATCTCGCGAACGGATTGACCTAACCCAAAAATTCCTATTGCATCTGAAAGTAGAAACTCGCCCGATTATAAGGGTATGTGTATTTTTTCCCTAGGCCATTCTGGTTAAGCGTTTGGAGCAGCAGAATTGCGAAAAATTTTTTGCCCTCTCAACCATTTCTTGGCTTCAAACTCCCATATCTCGCGAACGGACTGACCTAACCAAAAAATTCCTATTGCATCTGAAAGTAGAAACTCGCCCGATTACAGCTGGATGTGTTTTTTTTTCCCTAGGCCATTCTGGTTAAGCGTTTGGGGCAGCAGAATTGCGAAAAATTTGTTCTCTTCTCAACCATTTCTTAGCTTCAAACTCCCATATCTCGCGAACGGATTGACCTAACCCAAAAATTCCTATTGCATTTGAAAGTAGAAACTCGCCCGATTACAACGGTATGCGTATTTTTTTCCTAGGCCATTCTGGTTAAGCGTTTGGAGCAGCAGAATTGCGAAAAATTTGTTCTCTTCTCAACAATTTCTTAGCTTCAAACTCCCATATCTCGCGAACGGATTGACCTAACCCAAAAATTCCTATTGCATTTGAAAGTAGAAACTCGCCCGATTGCAACTGTTTGCGTATTTTTTCCCTAGGCCATTCTGGTTAAGCGTTTGAAGCAGCAGAATTGCGAAAAATTTTTTGCCCTCTCAACCATTTCTTGGCTTCAAACTCCCATTTCTCGCGAACGGATTGACCTAACCCAAGAATTCCTGTTGTGTCTGAAAGTAGAAACTCGCCCGATTATAACGGTATGTGTATTTTTTCCCTAGGCCATTCTGGTTAAGCGTTTGGAGCAGCAGATTTGCGAAAAATTTGTTGCCTTCTCAACCATTTCTTGGCTTCAAACTCCTATATCTCGCGAACGGGTTGACCAAACCCAAAAATTCCTATTGCATTTGAAAATAGAAACTCGCCCGATTACAACTGTATGCGTATTTTTTCCCCAGGCCATTCTGGTTAAGCGTTTGGAGCAGCAGAATTGCGAAAAATTTGTTCTCTTCTCAACCATTTCTTAGCTTCAAACTCCCATATCTCGCGAACGGATTGACCTAACCCAAAAATTCCTATTGCATCTGAAAGTAGAAACTCGTCCGATTACAACGGTATGTGTATTTTTTCCCTAGGCCATTCTGGTTAAGCGTTTGGAGCAACAGAATTGCGATAAATTTTTTGCCCTCTCAACCATTTCTTGGCTTCAAACTCCCATATCTCGCGAACGGACTGACCTAACCAAAAAATTCCTATTGCATCTGAAGGTAGAAACTCGCCCGATTACAGCTGTATGTGTGTTTTTTCCCTTGGCCATTCTGGTTAAGCGTTTGGGGCAGCAGAATTGCGAAAAATTTATTCTCTTCTCAACCATTTCTTAGCTTCAAACTCCCATATCTCGCGAACGGATTGACCTAACCCAAAAATTCCTATTGCATTTGAAAGTAGAAACTCGCCCGATTACAACGGTATGCTTATTTTTTTCCTAGGCCATTCTGGTTAAGCGTTTGGAGCAGCAGATTTGCAAAAAATTTGTTGGCTTCTCAACCATTTCTTGGCTTCAAACTCCTATATCTCGCGAACGGATTGACCTAACCCAAAAATTCCTATTGCATCTGAAAATAGAAACTCGCCCGATTACAACGGTATGTGTATTTTATCCCTAGGCCATTCTGGTTAAGCGTTTGGAGCAGCAGAAGTCCGAAAAATTTGTTGTCTTCTGAACCATTTCTTAGCTTCAAACTCCCATATCTCGCGAACGGACTGACCTAACTAAAAAATTCCTATTGCATCTGAAAGTAGAAACTCGCCCGCTTACAGCTGTATGTGTGTTTTTTCCCTAGGCCATTCTGGTTAAGCGTTTGGAGCAGCAGAATTGCGTAAAATTTTTTGCCTTCTCAACCATTTCTTGGCTTCAAACTCCCATATCTCGCGAACGGATTGACCAAACCCAAAAATTCCTGTTGCGTCTGAAAGTAGAAACTCGCGCGATTACAACGGTATGTGTATTTTTTCCCTAGGCCATTCTGGTTAAGCGTTTGGAGCAGCAGAATTGCGAAAAATTTGATCTCTTCTCAACCATTTCTTAACTTCAAACTCCCATATCTCGCGAACGGATTGACCTAACCAAAAAATTCCTATTGCATCTGAAAGTAGAAACTCGCCCGATTACAGCTGTATGTGTGTTTTTTCCCTAGGCCATTCTGGTTAAGCGTTTGGAGCAGCAGAATTGCGAAAAATTTTTTGCCTTCTCAACCATTTCTTGGCTTCAAACTCCCATATCTCGCGAACGGACTGACCTAACCAAAAAATTCCTATTGCATCTGAAAGTAGAAACTCGCCCGATTACAGCTGTATGTGTTTTTTTTTCCCTAGGCCATTCTGGTTAAACGTTTGGGGCAGCAGAATTGCGAAAAATTTGTTCTCTTCTCAACCATTTCTTAGCTTCAAACTCCCATATCTCGCGAACGGATTGACCTAACCCAAAAATTCCTATTGCATTTGAAAGTAGAAACTCGCCCGATTACAACGGTATGCGTATTTTTTTCCTAGGCCATTCTGGTTAAGCGTTTGGAGCAGCAGAATTGCGAAAAATTTGTTCTCTTCTCAACAATTTCTTAGCTTCAAACTCCCATATCTCTCGAACGGATTGACCTAACCCAAAAATTCCTATTGCATCTGAAAGTAGAAACTCGCCCGATTACAACGGTATGTGTATTTCTTCCCTAGGCCATACTGGTTAAGCGTTTGGAGCAGCAGATTTGCGAAAAATTTGTTGTTTTCTCAACCATTTCTTAGCTTCAAACTCCCATATCTCGCGAACGGATTGACCAAACCCAAAAATTCCTATTGCATTTGAAAATAGAAACTCGCCCGATTACAACTGTATGCGTATTTTTTCCCCAGGCCATTCTGGTTAAGCGTTTGGAGCAGCAGAATTGCGAAAAATTTGTTCTCTTCTCAACCATTTCTTAGCTTCAAACTCCCATATCTCGCGAACGGATTGACCTAACCCAAAAATTCCTATTGCATCTGAAAGTAGAAACTCGTCCGATTACAACGGTATGTGTATTTTTTCCCTAGGCCATTCTGGTTAAGCGTTTGGAGCAACAGAATTGCGATAAATTTTTTGCCCTCTCAACCATTTCTTGGCTTCAAACTCCCATATCTCGCGAACGGACTGACCTAACCAAAAAATTCCTATTGCATCTGAAAGTAGAAACTCGCCCGATTACAGCTGTATGTGTGTTTTTTCCCTTGGCCATTCTGGTTAAGCGTTTGGGGCAGCAGAATTGCGAAAAATTTATTCTCTTCTCAACCATTTCTTAGCTTCAAACTCCCATATCTCGCGAACGGATTGACCTAACCCAAAAATTCCTATTGCATCTGAAAATAGAAACTCGCCCGATTACAACGGTATGTGTATTTTATCCCTAGGCCATTCTGGTTAAGCGTTTGGAGCAGCAGAAGTCCGAAGAATTTGTTGTCTTCTGAACCATTTCTTAGCTTCAAACTCCCATATCTCGCGAACGGATTGACCAAACCCAAAAATTCCTGTTGCGTCTGAAAGTAGAAACTCGCGCGATTACAGCTGTATGTGTTTTTTTTTCCCTAGGCCATTCTGGTTAAACGTTTGGGGCAGCAGAATTGCGAAAAATTTGTTCTCTTCTCAACCATTTCTTAGCTTCAAACTCCCATATCTCGCGAACGGATTGACCTAACCCAAAAATTCCTATTGCATTTGAAAGTAGAAACTCGCCCGATTACAACGGTATGCGTATTTTTTTCCTAGGCCATTCTGGTTAAGCGTTTGGAGCAGCAGAATTGCGAAAAATTTTTTGCCTTCTCAACCATTTCTTGGCTTCAAACTCCCATTTCTCGCGAACGGATTGACCTAACCAAAAAATTCCTATTGCATCTGAAAGTAGAAACTCGCCCGATTACAGCTGTTTGCGTATATTTTCCCTAGGCCATTCTGGTTAAGCGTTTGAAGCAGCAGAATTGCGAAAAATTTTTTGCCCTCTCAACCATTTCTTGGCTTCAAACTCCCATTTCTCGCGAACGGATTGACCTAACCCAAAAATTCCTGTTTTGTCTGAAAGTAGAAACTCGCCCGATTATAACGGTATGTGTATTTTTTCCCTAGGCCATTCTGGTTAAGCGTTTGGAGCAGCAGATTTGCGAAAAATTTGTTGCCTTCTCAACCATTTCTTGGCTTCAAACTCCCATATCTCGCGAACGGATTGACCTAACCCAAAAATTCCTATTGCATTTGAAAGTAGAAACGCGCCCGATTACAACGGTATGCGTATTTTTTTCCTAGGCCATTCTGGTTAAGCGTTTGGAGCAGCAGAATTGCGAAAAATTTGTTCTCTTCTCAACAATTTCTTAGCTTCAAACTCCCATATCTCGCGAACCGATTGACCTAACCCAAAAATTCCTATTGCATCTGAAAGTAGAAACTCGCCCGATTACAACGGTATGTGTATTTCTTCCCTAGGCCATACTGGTTAAGCGTTTGGAGCAACAGATTTGCGAAAAATTTGTTGTCTTCTCAACCATTTCTTAGCTTCAAACTCCCATATCTCGCGAACGGATTGACCTAACCCAAAAATTCCTATAGCATTTGAAAGTAGAAACTCGCCCGATTGCAACTGTTTGCGTATTTTTTCCCTAGGCCATTCTGGTTAAGCGTTTGAAGCAGCAGAATTGCGAAAAATTTTTTGCCCTCTCAACCATTTCTTGGCTTCAAACTCCCATTTCTCGCGAACGGATTGACCGAACCCAAGAATTCCTGTTGTGTCTGAAAGTAGAAACTCGCCCGATTATAACGGTATGTGTATTTTTTCCCTAGGCCATTCTGGTTAAGCGTTTGGAGCAGCAGATTTGCGAAAAATTTGTTGCCTTCTCAACCATTTCTTGGCTTCAAACTCCTATATCTCGCGAACGGGTTGACCTAACCCAAAAATTCCTATTGCATTTGAAAGTAGAAACTCGCCCGACTACAACTGTATGCGTATTTTTTCCCCGGGCCATTCTGGATAAGCGTTTGGAGCAGCAGAATTGCGAAAAATTTGTTCTCTTCTCAACCATTTCTTAGCTTCAAACTCCCATATCTCGCGAACGGATTGACCTAACCCAAAAATTCCTATTGCATCTGAAAGTAGAAACTCGCCCGATTACAAGGGTACGTGTATTTTTCCCCTAGGCCATTCTGGTTAAGCGATTGCAGCAGCAGAAGTGCGAAAAATTTGTTGTCTTATCAGCCATTTCTTAGCTTCAAAGTCCCATATCTCGCGAACGGATTGACCTAACCCTAAAATTCCTATTGCATCTGAAAATAGAAACTCGCCCGATTACAACGGTATGCGTATTTTTGTCCTAGGCCATTCTGGTTAAGCGTTTGGAGCAGCAGAATTGCGAAAAATTTGTTCTCTTCTCAACAATTTCTTAGCTTCAAACTCCCATATCTCGCGAACGGATTGACCTAACCCAAAAATTCCTATTGCATCTGAAAGTAGAAACTCGCCCGATTACAACGGTATGTGTATTTCTTCCCTAGGCCATACTGGTTAAGCGTTTGGAGCAACAGATTTGCGAAAAATTTGTTGTCTTCTCAACCATTTCTTAGCTTCAAACTCCCATATCTCGCGAACGGATTGACCTAACCCAAAAATTCCTATTGCATTTGAAAGTAGAAACTCGCCCGATTGCAACTGTTTGCGAATTTTTTCCCTAGGCCATTCTGGTTAAGCGTTTGAAGCAGCAGAATTGCGAAAAATTTTTTGCCCTCTCAACCATTTCTTGGCTTCAAACTCCCATTTCTCGCGAACGGAATGACCTAACCCAAGAATTCCTGTTGTGTCTGAAAGTAGAAACTCGCCCGATTATAACGGTATGTGTATTTTTTCCCTAGGCCATTCTGGTTAAGCGTTTGGAGCAGCAGATTTGCGAAAAATTTGTTGCCTTCTCAACCATTTCTTGGCTTCAAACTCCTATATCTCGCGAACGGGTTGACCTAACCCAAAAATTCCTATTGCATTTGAAAGTAGAAACTCGCCCGACTACAACTGTATGCGTATTTTTTCCCCAGGCCATTCTGGTTAAGCGTTTGGAGCAGCAGAATTGCGAAAAATTTGTTCTCTTCTCAACCATTTCTTAGCTTCAAACTCCCATATCTCGCGAACGGAGTGACCTAACTAAAAAATTCCTATTGCATCTGAAAGGAGAAACTCGCCCGCTTACAGCTGTATCTGTGTTTTTTCCCTAGGCCATTCTGGTTAAGCGTTCTGAGCAGCAGAATTGCGTAAAATTTTTTGCCTTCTCAACCATTTCTTGGCTTCAAACTCCCATATCTCGCGAACGGATTGACCAAACCCAAAAATTCCTGTTGCGTCTGAAAGTAGAAACTCGCCCGATTACAACGATATGTGTATTTTTACCCTAGGCCATTCTGGTTAAGCGTTTCGAGCAGCAAAATTGCGAAAAATTTTTTGCCTTCTCAACCATTTCTTGGCTTCAAACTCCCATTTCTCGCGAACGGATTGACCTAACACAAAAATTCCTGTTGTGTCTGAAAGTAGAAACTCGCCCGATTATAAGGGTATGTTTATTTTTTCCCTAGGCCATTCTGGTTAAGCGTTTGGAGCAGCAGATTTCCGAAAAATTTGTTGCCTTCTCAACCATTTCTTGGCTTCAAACTCACATACCTCGCGAACGGATTGACCTAACCAAAAAATTCCTATTGCATCTGAAAGTAGAAACTCGCCCGATTACAGCTGTATGTGTGTTTTTTCGCTAGGCCATTCTTGTTAAGCGTTTGGAGCAGCAGAATTGCGAACAATTTTTTGCCCTCTCAACCATTTCTTGGCTTCAAACTCCCATATCTCGCGAACGGACTGACCTAACCAAAAAATTCCTATTGCATCTGAAAGTAGAAACTCGCCCGATTACAGCTGTATGTGTGTTTTTTCCCTAGGCCATTCTGGTTAAGCGTTTGGGGCAGCAGAATTGCGAAAAATTTGTTCTCTTCTCAACCATTTCTAGCTTCAAACTCCCATATCTCGCGAACGGATTGACCTAACCCAAATTTTCCTATTGCATTTGAAAGTAGAAACTCGCCCGATTACAACGGTATGCGTATTTTTTTTCTAGGCCATTCTGGTTAAGCGTTTGGAGCAGCAGAATTGCGAAAAATTTGTTCTCTTCTCAACCATTTCTTAGCTACAAACTCCCATATCTCGCGAACGGATTGACCTAACCCAAAAATTCCTATTGCATCTGAAAGTAGAAACTCACCCGATTACAACGGTATGTGTATTTCTTCCCTAGGCCATTCTGGTTAAGCGTTTGGAGCAGCAGATTTGCGAAAAATTTGTTGTCTTCTCAACCATTTCTTAGCTTCAAACTCCCATATCTCGCGAACGGATTGACCTAACCCAAAAATTCCTATTGCACTTGAAAGTAGAAACTCGCCCGATTGCAACTGTTTGCGTATTTTTTCCCTAGGCCATTCTGGTTAAGCGTTTGAAGCAGCAGAATTGCGAAAAATTGTTTGCCCTCTCAACCATTTCTTGGCTTCAAACTCCCATTTCTCGCGAACGGATTGACCTAACCCAAAAATTCCTGTTGTGTCTGAAAGTAGAAACTCGCCCGATTATAACGGTATGTGTATTTTTTCCCTAGGCCATTCTGGTTAAGCGTTTGGAGCAGCAGATTTGCAAAAAATTTGTTGCCTTCTCAACCATTTCTTGGTTTCAAACTCCTATATCTCGCGAACGGGTTGACCTAACCCCAAAATTCCTATTGCATTTGAAAGTAGAAACTCGCCCGATTACAACTGTATGCGTATTTTTTCCCTAGGCCATTCTGGTTAAGCGTTTGGAGCAGCAGAATTGCGAAAAATTTGTTCTCTTCTCAACCATTTCTTAGCTTCAAACTCCCATATCTCGCGAACGGATTGACCTAACCCAAAAATTCCTATTGCATCTGAAAGTAGAAACTCGCCCGATTACAACGGTATGTGTATTTTTTCCCTAGGCCATTCTGGTTAAGCGTTTGGAGCAGCAGATTTGCGAAAAATTTGTAGTCTTCTCAACCATTTCTTAGCTTCAAACTCCCATATCTCGCGAACGGATTGACCTAACCCAAAAATTCCTATTGCACTTGAAAGTAGAAACTCGCCCGATTGCAACTGTTTGCGTATTTTTTCCCTAGGCCATTCTGGTTAAGCGTTTGAAGCAGCAGAATTGCGAAAAATTTTTTGCCCTCTCAACCATTTCTTGGCTTCAAACTCCCATTTCTCGCGAACGGATTGACCTAACCCAAAAATTCCTGTTGTGTCTGAAAGTAGAAACTCGCCCGATTATAACGGTATGTGTATTTTTTCCCTAGGCCATTCTGGTTAAGCGATTGGAGCAGCAGAATTGCGAAAAATTTGTTCTCTTCTCAACCATTTCTTAGCTTCAAACTCCCATATCTCGCGAACGGATTGACCTAACCCAAAAATTCCTATTGCACTTGAAAGTAGAAACTCGCCCGATTACAACGGTATGCGTATTTTTTTCCTAGGCCATTCTGGTTAAGCGTTTGGAGCAGCAGAATTGCGAAAAATTTGTTCTCTTCTCAACCATTTCTTAGCTTCAAACTCCCATATCTCGCGAACGGATTGACCTAACCCAAAAATTCCTATTGCATCTGAAAGTAGAAACTCGCCCGATTACAACGGTATGTGTATTTCTTCCCTAGGCCATTCTGGTTAAGCGTTTGGAGCAGCAGATTTGCGAAAAATTTGTTGTCTTCTCAACCATTTCTTAGATTCAAACTCCCATATCTCGCGAACGGATTGACCTAACCCAAAAATTCCTATTGCATTTGAAAGTAGAAACTCGCCCGATTGCAACTGTTTGCGTATTTTTTCCCTAGGCCATTCTGGTTAAGCGTTTGAAGCAGCAGAATTGCGAAAAATTTTTTGCCCTCTCAACCATTTCTTGGCTTCAAACTCCCATTTCTCGCGAACGGATTGACCTAACCCAAAAATTCCTGTTGTGTCTGAAAGTAGAAACTCGCCCGATTATAACGGTATGTGTATTTTTTCCCTAGGCCATTCTGGTTAAGCGTTTGGAGCAGCAGATTTGCGAAAAATTTGTTGTCTTCTCAACCATTTCTTAGCTTCAAACTCCCATATCTCGCGAACGGATTGACCTAACCCAAAAATTCCTATTGCACTTGAAAGTAGAAACTCGCCCGATTGCAACTGTTTGCGTATTTTTTCCCTAGGCCATTCTGGTTAAGCGTTTGAAGCAGCAGAATTGCGAAAAATTTTTTGCCCTCTCAACCATTTCTTGGCTTCAAACTCCCATTTCTCGCGAACGGATTGACCTAACCCAAAAATTCCTGTTGTGTCTGAAAGTAGAAACTCGCCCGATTATAACGGTATGTGTATTTTTTCCCTAGGCCATTCTGGTTAAGCGATTGGATCAGCAGAATTGCGAAAAATTTGTTCTCTTCTCAACCATTTCTTAGCTTCAAACTCCCATATCTCGCGAACGGATTGACCTAACCCAAAAATTCCTATTGCATCTGAAAGTAGAAACTCGCCCGATTACAACGGTATGTGTATTTTTTCCCTAGGCCATTCTGGTTAAGCGTTTGGAGCAACAGAATTGCGATAAATTTTTTGCCCTCTCAACCATCTCTTGGCTTCAAACTCCCATATCTCGCGAACGGACTGACCTAACCAAAAAATTCCTATTGCATCTGAAAGTAGAAACTCGCCCGATTACAGCTGTATGTGTTTTTTTTTCCCTAGGCCATTCTGGTTAAACGTTTGGGGCAGCAGAATTGCGAAAAATTTGTTCTCTTCTCAACCATTTCTTAGCTTCAAACTCCCATATCTCGCGAACGGATTGACCTAACCCAAAAATTCCTATTGCATCTGAAAGTAGAAACTCGCCCGATTACAACGGTATGTGTATTTTTTCCCTAGGCCATTCTGGTTAAGCGTTTGGAGCAACAGAATTGCGATAAATTTTTTGCCCTCTCAACCATCTCTTGGCTTCAAACTCCCATATCTCGCGAACGGACTGACCTAACCAAAAAATTCCTATTGCATCTGAAAGTAGAAACAAGCCCGATTACAGCTGTATGTGTGTTTTTTCCCTTGGCCATTCTGTTTAAGCCTTTGGGGCAGCAGAATTGCGAAAAATTTATTCTCTTCTCAACCATTTCTTAGCTTCAAACTCCCATATCTCGCGAACGGATTGACCTAACCCAAAAATTCCTATTGCATTTGAAAGTAGAAACTCGCCCGATTACAACGGTATGCGTATTTTTTTCGTAGGCCATTCTGGTTAAGCGTTTGGAGCAGCAGAATTGCGAAAAATTTGTTCTCTTCTCAACCATTTCTTAGCTTCAAACTCCCATATCTCGCGAACGGATTGACCTAACCCAAAAATTCCTATTGCATCTGAAAGTAGAAACTCGCCCGATTACAACGGTATGTGTATTTCTTCCCTAGGCCATTCTGGTTAAGCGTTTGGAGCAGCAGATTTGCGAAAAATTTGTTGTCTTCTCAACCATTTCCTAGTTTCAAACTCCCATATCTCGCGAACGGATTGACCTAACCCAAAAATTCCTATTGCATTTGAAAGTAGAAACTCGCCCGATTGCAACTGTTTGCGTATTTTTTCCCTAGGCCATTCTGGTTAAGCGTTTGAAGCAGCAGAATTGCGAAAAATTTTTTGCCCTCTCAACCATTTCTTGGCTTCAAACTCCCATTTCTCGCGAACGGATTGACCTAACCCAAAAATTCCTGTTGTGTCTGAAAGTAGAAACTCGCCCGATTATAACGGTATGTGTATTTTTTCCCTAGGCCATTCTGGTTAAGCGTTTGTAGCAGCAGATTTGCGAAAAATTTGTTGCCTTCTCAACCATTTCTTGGCTTCAAACTCCTATATCTCGCGAACGGGTTGACATAACCCAAAAATTCCTATTGCATTTGAAAGTAGAAACTCGCCCGATTACAACTGTATGCGTATTTTTTCCCTAGGCCATTCTGGTTAAGCGTTTGGAGCAGCAGAATTGCGTAAAATTTTTTGCCTTCTCAACCATTTCTTGGCTTCAAACTCCCATATCTCGCGAACGGATTGACCAAACCCAAAAATTCCTGTTGCGTCTGAAAGTAGAAACTCGCCCGATTGCAACTGTTTGCGTATTTCTTCCCTAGGCCATTCTGGTTAAGCGTTTGAAGCAGCAGAATTGCGAAAAATTTTTTGCCCTCTCAACCATTTCTTGGCTTCGAACTCCCATTTCTCGCGAACGGATTGACCTAACCCAAAAATTCCTGTTGTGTCTGAAAGTAAAAACTCGCCCGATTATAACGGTATGTGTATTTTTTCCCTAGGCCATTCTGGTTAAGCGTTTGGAGCAGCAGATTTGATAAAAATTTGTTGCCTTCTCAACCATTTCTTGGCTTCAAACTCCCATATCTCGCGAACGGATTGACCTAACCCAAAAATTCCTATTGCATTTGAAAGTAGAAACTCGCCCGATTACAACGGTATGCGTATTTTTTTCCTAGGCCATTCTGGTTAAGCGTTTGGAGCAGCAGACTTCCGAAAAATTTGTTGCCTTCTCAACCATTTCTTGGCTTCAAACTCACATATCTCGCGAACGGATTGACCTAACCAAAAAATTCCTATTGCATCTGAAAGTAGAAACTCGCCCGATTACAGCTGTATGTGTGTTTTTTCCCTAGGCCATTCTGGTTAAGCGTTTGGAGCAGCAGAATTGCGAAAAATTTTTTGCCCTCTCAATCATTTCTTGGCTTCAAACTCCCATATCTCGCGAACGGACTGACCTAACCAAAAAATTCCTATTGCATCTGAAAGTAGAAACTCGCCCGATTACAGCTGTATGTGTTTTTTTTCCCTGGGCCATTCTGGTTAAGCGTTTGGGGCAGCAGAATTGCGAAAAATTTGTTCTCTTCTCAACCATTTCTTAGCTTCAAACTCCCATATCTCGCGAACGGATTGACCTAACCCAAAAATTCCTATTGCATTTGAAAGTAGAAACTCGCCCGATTACAACGGTATGCGTATTTTTTTCCTAGGCCATTCTGGTTAAGCGTTTGGAGCAGCAGAATTGCGAAAAATTTGTTCTCTTCTCAACAATTTCTTAGCTTCAAACTCCCATATCTCGCGAACGGATTGACCTAACCCAAAAATTCCTATTGCATCTGAAAGTAGAAACTCGCCCGATTACAACGGTATGTGTATTTCTTCCCTAGGCCATTCTGGTTAAGCGTTTGGAGCAGCAGAATTGCGAAAAATTTGTTCTCTTCTCAACCATTTCTTAGCTTCAAACTCCCATATCTCGCGAACGGATTGACCTAACCCAAAAATTCCTATTGCATCTGAAATTAGAAACTCGCCCGATTACAACGGTATGTGTATTTTTTCCCTAGCCCATTCTGGTTAAGCGTTTGGAGCAGCAGAATTGCGAAAAATTTGTTGTCTTCTCATCCATTTCTTAGCTTCAAAGTCCCATATCTCTCGAACGGATTGACCAAACCCAAAAATTCCATCTGCGTCTGAAAGTAGAAACTCGCCCGATTACAACGGTATGCGTATTTTTTCTCTAGGCCATTCTGGTTAAGCGTTTGGAGCAGCAGAATTGCGAAAAATTTGTTCTCTTCTCAACCATTTCTTAGCTTCAAACTCCCATATCTCGCGAACGGATTGACCTAACCCAAAAATTCCTATTGCATCTGAAAATAGAAACTCGCCCGATTACAACGGTATGTGTATTTTGTCCCTAGGCCATTCTGGTTAAGCGTTTGGAGCAGCAGAAGTCCGAAAAATTTGTTGTCTTCTGAACCATTTCTTAGCTTCAAACTCCCATATCTCGCGAACGGACTGACCTAACTAAAAAATTCCTATTGCATCTGAAAGTAGAAACTCGCCCGCTTACAGCTGTATGTGTGTTTTTTCCCTAGGCCATTCTGGTTAAGCGTTTGGAGCAGCAGAATTGCGTAAAATTTTTTGCCTTCTCAACCATTTCTTGGCTTCAAACTCCCATATCTCGCGAACGGATTGACCAAACCCAAAAATTCCTGTTGCGCCTGAAAGTAGAAACTCGCCCGATTGCAACTGTTTGCGTATTTCTTCCCTAGGCCATTCTGGATAAGCGTTTGAAGCAGCAGAATTGCGAAAAATTTTTTGCCCTCTCAACCATTTCTTGGCTTCGAACTCCCATTTCTCGCGAACGGATTGACCTAACCCAAAAATTCCTGTTGTGTCTGAAAGTAGAAACTCGCCCGATTATAACGGTATGTGTATTTTTTCCCTAGGCCATTCTGGCTAAGCGTTTGGAGCAGCAGAATTGCGAAAAATTTGTTCTCTTCTCAACCATTTCTTAGCTTCAAACTCCCATATCTCGCGAACGGATTGACCTAACCCAGAAATTCCTATTGCATCTGAAAGTAGAAACTCGCCCGATTACAGCTGTATGTGTTTTTTTTCCCTGGGCCATTCTGGTTAAGCGTTTGGGGCAGCAGAATTGCGAAAAATTTGTTCTCTTCTCAACCATTTCTTAGCTTCAAACTCCCATATCTCGCGAATGGATTGACCTAACCCAAGAATTCCTGTTGTGTCTGAAAGTAGAAACTCGCCCGATTATAACGGTATGTGTATTTTTTCCCTAGGCCATTCTGGCTAAGCGTTTGGAGCAGCAGATTTGCGAAAAATTTGTTGCCTTCTCAACCATTTCTTGGCTTCAAACTCCCATATCTCGCGAACGGATTGACCTAACCCAAAAATTCCTATTGCATTTGAAAGTAGAAACTCGCCCGATTACAACGGTATGCGTATTTTTTTCCTAGGCCATTCTGGTTAAGCGTTTGGAGCAGCAGAATTGCGAAAAATTTGATCTCTTCTCAACCATTTCTTAGCTTCAAACTCCCATATCTCGCGAACGGAAAGACCTAACCCAAAAATTCCTATTGCATCTGAAAGTAGAAGCTCGCCCAATTACAAAGGTATGTGTATTTTTTCCCTAGGCCATTCTGGTTAAGCGTTTCGAGCAGCAAAATTGCGAAAAATTGTTTGCCTTCTCAACCATTTCTTGGCTTCAAACTCCCATTTCTCGCGAACGGATTGACCTAACACAAAAATTCCTGTTGTGTCTGAAAGTAGAAACTCGCCCGATTATATGGGTATGTGTATTTTTTCCCTAGGCCATTCTGGTTAAGCGTTTGGAGCAGCAGATTTCCGAAGAATTTGTTGCCTTCTCAACCATTTCTTGGCTTCAAACTCACATATCTCGCGAACGGATTGACCTAACCAAAAAATTCCTATTGCATCTGAAAGTAGAAACTCGCCCGATTACAGCTGTATGTGTGTTTTTTCCCTAGACCATTCTGGTTAAGCGTTTGGAGCAGCAGAATTGCGAAAAATTTTTTGCCCTCTCAACCATTTCTTGGCTTCAAACTCCCATATCTCGCGAACGGACTGACCTAACCAAAAAATTCCTATTGCATCTGAAAGTAGAAACTCGCCCGATTACAGCTGTATGTGTTTTTTTTCCCTAGGCCATTCTGGTTAAGCGTTTGGGGCAGCAGAATTGCGAAAAATTTGTTCTCTTCTCAACCATTTCTTAGCTTCAAACTCCCATATCTCGCGAACGGATTGACCTAACCCAAAAATTCCTATTGCATTTGAAAGTAGAAACTCGCCCGATTACAACGGTATGCGTATTTTTTTCCTAGGCCATTCTGGTTAAGCGTTTGGAGCAGCAGAATTGCGAAAAATTTGTTCGCTTCTCAACAATTTCTTAGCTTCAAACTCCCATATCTCGCGAACGGATTGACCTAACCCAAAAATTCCTATTGCATCTGAAAGTAGAAACTCGCCCGATTACAACGGTATGTGTATTTCTTCCCTAGGCCATACTGGTTTAGCGTTTGGAGCAGCAGACTTGCGATAAATTTGTTGTCTTCTCAACAATTTCTTAGCTTCAAACTCCCATATCTCGCGAACGGAAAGACCTAACCCAAAAATTCCTATTGCATCTGAAAGTAGAAGCTCGCCCAATTACAACGGTATGTGTATTTTTTCCCTAGGCCATTCTGGTTAAGCGTTTCGAGCAGCAAAATTGCGAAAAATTTTTTGCCTTCTCAACCATTTCTTGGCTTCAAACTCCCATTTCTCGCGAACGGATTGACCTAACACAAAAATTCCTGTTGTGTCTGAAAGTAGAAACTCGCCCGATTACAACGGTATGCGTATCTTTTTCCTAGGCCATTCTGGTTAAGCGTTTGGAGCAGCAGAATTGCGAAAAATTTGTTCGCTTCTCAACAATTTCTTAGCTTCAAACTCCCATATCTCGCGAACGGACTGACCTAACCAAAAAATTCCTATTGCATCTGAAAGTAGAATCTCGCCCGATTACAGCTGTATGTGTTTTTTTTCCCTAGGCCATTCTGGTTAAGCGTTTGGGGCAGCAGAATTGCGAAAAAATTGTTCTCTTCTCAACCATTTCTTAGCTTCAAACTCCCATATCTCGCGAACGGATTGACCTAACCCAAAAATTCCTATTGCATCTGAAAGTAGAAACTCGCCCGATTACAACGGTATGTGTATTTCTTCCCTAGGCCATACTGGTTTAGCGTTTGGAGCAGCAGATTTGCGATAAATTTGTTGTCTTCTCAACAATTTCTTAGCTTCAAACTCCCATATCTCGCGAACGGATTGACCTAACCCAAAAATTCCTATTGCATCTGAAAGTAGAAACTCGCCCGATTACAACGGTATGTGTATTTCTTCCCTAGGCCATACTGGTTTAGCGTTTGGAGCAGCAGATTTGCGATAAATTTGTTGTCTTCTCAACAATTTCTTAGCTTCAAACTCCCATATCTCGCGAACGGATTGACCTAACCCAAAAATTCCTATTGCATTTGAAAGTAGAAACTCGCCCGATTGCAACTGTTTGCGTATTTTTTCCCTAGGCCATTCTGGTTAAGCGTTTGAAGCATCAGAATTGCGAAAAATTTTTTGCCCTCTCAACCATTTCTTGGCTTCAAACTCCCATTTCTCGCGAACGGATTGACCTAACCCAAGAATTCCTGTTGTGTCTGAAAGTAGAAACTCGCCCGATTATAACGGTATGTGTATTTTTTCCCTAGGCCATTCTGGTTAAGCGTTTGTAGCAGCAGATTTGCGAAAAATTTGTTGCCTTCTCAACCATTTCTTGGCTTCAAACTCCTATATCTCGCGAACGGGTTGACCTAACCCAAAAATTCCTATTGCATTTGAAAGTAGAAACTCGCCCGATTACAACTGTATGCGTATTTTTTCCCCAGGCCATTCTGGTTAAGCGTTTGGAGCAGCAGAAGTCCGAAAAATTTGTTCTCTTCTCAACCATTACTTAGTTTCAAACTCCCATATCTCGCGAACGGATTGACCTAACCCAAAAATTCCTATTGCATTTGAAAGTAGAAACTCGCCCGATTACAAGGGTACGTGTATTTTTCCCCTAGGCCATTCTGGTTAAGCGATTGGAGCAGCAGAAGTGCGAAAAATTTGTTGTCTTGTCAGCCATTTCTTAGCTTCAAAGTCCCATATCTCGCGAACGGATTGACCTAACCCAAAAATTCCTATTGCATCTGAAAATAGAAACTCGCCCGATTACAACGGTATGTGTATTTTGTCCCTAGGCCATTCTGGTTAAGCGTTTGGAGCAGCAGATGTCCGAAAAATTTGTTGTCTTCTGAACCATTTCTTAGCTTCAAACTCCCATATCTCGCGAACGGACTGACCTAACTAAAAAATTCCTATTGCATCTGAAAGTAGAAACTCGCCCGCTTACAGCTGTATGTGTGTTTTTTCGCTAGGCCATTCTGGTTAAGCGTTTGGAGCAGCAGAATTGCGAAAAATTTTTTGCCCTCTCAACCATTTCTTGGCTTCAAACTCCCATATCTCGCGAACGGACTGACATAACCAAAAAATTCCTATTGCATCTGAAAGTAGAAGCTCGCCCGATTACAGCTGTATGTGTGTTTTTTCCCTTGGCCATTCTGGTTAAGCGTTTGGGGCAGCAGAATTGCGAAAAATTTATTCTCTTCTCAACCATTTCTTAGCTTCAAACTCCCATATCTCGCGAACGGACTGACCTAACCCAAAAATTCCTATTGCATTTGAAAGTAGAAACTCGCCCGATTACAACGGTATGCGTATTTTTTTCCTAGGCCATTCTGGTTAAGCGTTTGGAGCAGCAGAATTGCGAAAAATTTGTTCTCTTCTCAACCATTTCTTAGCTTCAAACTCCCATATCTCGCGAACGGATTGACCTAACCCAAAAATTCCTATTGCATCTGAAAGTAGAAACTCGCCCGATTATAACGGTATGTGTATTTTTTCCCTAGGCCATTCTGGTTAAGCGTTTGGAGCAGCAGATTTGCGAAAAATTTGTTGCCTTCTCAACCATTTCTTGGCTTCAAACTCCTATATCTCGCGAACGGGTTGACCTAATCCAAAAATTCCTATTGCATTTGAAAGTAGAAACTCGCCCGATTACAACTGTATGCGTATTTTTTCCCTAGGCCGTTCTGTTTAAGCGTTTGGAGCAGCAGAATTGCGAAAAATTTGTTCTCTTCTCAACTATTTCTTAGCTTCAAATTCCCATATCTCGCGAACGGATTGACCTAACCCAAAAATTCCTATTGCATCTGAAAGTAGAAACTCGCCCGATTACAACGGTATGTGTATTTTTTCCCTAGCCCATTCTGGTTAAGCGTTTGGAGCAGCAGAATTGCGAAAAATTTGTTGTCTTCTCATCCATTTCTTAGCTTCAAAGTCCCATATCTCTCGAACGGATTGACCAAACCCAAAAATTCCTTCTGCGTCTGAAAGTAGAAACTCGCCCGATTACAACGGTATGCGTATTTTTTCTCTAGGCCATTCTGGTTAAGCATTTGGAGCAGCAGAATTGCGAAAAATTTGTTCTCTTCTCAACCATTTCTTAGCTTCAAACTCCCATATCTCGCGAACGGATTGACCTAACCCAAAAATTCCTATTGCATTTGAAAGAGAAACTCGCCCGATTACAACGGTATGCGTATTTTTTTCGTAGGCCATTCTGGTTAAGCGTTTGGAGCAGCAGAATTGCGAAAAATTTGTTCTCTTCTCAACCATTTCTTAGCTTCAAACTCCCATATCTCGCGAACGGATTGACCTAACCCAAAAATTCCTATTGCATCTGAAAGTAGAAACTCGCCCGATTACAACGGTATGTGTATTTTGTCCCTAGGCCATTCTGGTTAAGCGTTTGGAGCAGCAGAAGTCCGAAAAATTTGTTGTCTTCTGAACCATTTCTTAGCTTCAAACTCCCATATCTCGCGAACGGACTGACCTAACTAAAAAATTCCTATTGCATCTGAAAGTAGAAACTCGCCCGCTTACAGCTGTATGTGTGTTTTTTCCCTAGGCCATTCTGGTTAAGCGTTTGGAGCAACAGAATTGCGTAAAATTTTTTGCCTTCTCAACCATTTCTTGGCTTCAAACTCCCATATCTCGCGAACGGATTGACCAAACCCAAAAATTCCTGTTGCGTCTGAAAGTAGAAACTCGCCCGATTGCAACTGTTTGCGTATTTTTTCCCTAGGCCATTCTGGTTAAGCGTTTGAAGCATCAGAATTGCGAAAAATTTTTTGCCCTCTCAACCATTTCTTGGCTTCAAACTCCCATTTCTCGCGAACGGATTGACCTAACCCAAGAATTCCTGTTGTGTCTGAAAGTAGAAACTCGCCCGATTATAACGGTATGTGTATTTTTTCCCTAGGCCATTCTGGTTAAGCGTTTGTAGCAGCAGATTTGCGAAAAATTTGTTGCCTTCTCAACCATTTCTTGGCTTCAAACTCCTATATCTCGCGAACGGGTTGACCTAACCCAAAAATTCCTATTGCATTTGAAAGTAGAAACTCGCCCGATTACAACTGTATGCGTATTTTTTCCCCAGGCCATTCTGGTTAAGCGTTTGGAGCAGCAGAAGTCCGAAAAATTTGTTCTCTTCTCAACCATTACTTAGTTTCAAACTCCCATATCTCGCGAACGGATTGACCTAACCCAAAAATTCCTATTGCATTTGAAAGTAGAAACTCGCCCGATTACAAGGGTACGTGTATTTTTCCCCTAGGCCATTCTGGTTAAGCGATTGGAGCAGCAGAAGTGCGAAAAATTTGTTGTCTTGTCAGCCATTTCTTAGCTTCAAAGTCCCATATCTCGCGAACGGATTGACCTAACCCAAAAATTCCTATTGCATCTGAAAATAGAAACTCGCCCGATTACAACGGTATGTGTATTTTGTCCCTAGGCCATTCTGGTTAAGCGTTTGGAGCAGCAGATGTCCGAAAAATTTGTTGTCTTCTGAACCATTTCTTAGCTTCAAACTCCCATATCTCGCGAACGGACTGACCTAACTAAAAAATTCCTATTGCATCTGAAAGTAGAAACTCGCCCGCTTACAGCTGTATGTGTGTTTTTTCGCTAGGCCATTCTGGTTAAGCGTTTGGAGCAGCAGAATTGCGAAAAATTTTTTGCCCTCTCAACCATTTCTTGGCTTCAAACTCCCATATCTCGCGAACGGACTGACATAACCAAAAAATTCCTATTGCATCTGAAAGTAGAAGCTCGCCCGATTACAGCTGTATGTGTGTTTTTTCCCTTGGCCATTCTGGTTAAGCGTTTGGGGCAGCAGAATTGCGAAAAATTTATTCTCTTCTCAACCATTTCTTAGCTTCAAACTCCCATATCTCGCGAACGGACTGACCTAACCCAAAAATTCCTATTGCATTTGAAAGTAGAAACTCGCCCGATTACAACGGTATGCGTATTTTTTTCCTAGGCCATTCTGGTTAAGCGTTTGGAGCAGCAGAATTGCGAAAAATTTGTTCTCTTCTCAACCATTTCTTAGCTTCAAACTCCCATATCTCGCGAACGGATTGACCTAACCCAAAAATTCCTATTGCATCTGAAAGTAGAAACTCGCCCGATTATAACGGTATGTGTATTTTTTCCCTAGGCCATTCTGGTTAAGCGTTTGGAGCAGCAGATTTGCGAAAAATTTGTTGCCTTCTCAACCATTTCTTGGCTTCAAACTCCTATATCTCGCGAACGGGTTGACCTAATCCAAAAATTCCTATTGCATTTGAAAGTAGAAACTCGCCCGATTACAACTGTATGCGTATTTTTTCCCTAGGCCGTTCTGTTTAAGCGTTTGGAGCAGCAGAATTGCGAAAAATTTGTTCTCTTCTCAACTATTTCTTAGCTTCAAATTCCCATATCTCGCGAACGGATTGACCTAACCCAAAAATTCCTATTGCATCTGAAAGTAGAAACTCGCCCGATTACAACGGTATGTGTATTTTTTCCCTAGCCCATTCTGGTTAAGCGTTTGGAGCAGCAGAATTGCGAAAAATTTGTTGTCTTCTCATCCATTTCTTAGCTTCAAAGTCCCATATCTCTCGAACGGATTGACCAAACCCAAAAATTCCTTCTGCGTCTGAAAGTAGAAACTCGCCCGATTACAACGGTATGCGTATTTTTTCTCTAGGCCATTCTGGTTAAGCATTTGGAGCAGCAGAATTGCGAAAAATTTGTTCTCTTCTCAACCATTTCTTAGCTTCAAACTCCCATATCTCGCGAACGGATTGACCTAACCCAAAAATTCCTATTGCATTTGAAAGAGAAACTCGCCCGATTACAACGGTATGCGTATTTTTTTCGTAGGCCATTCTGGTTAAGCGTTTGGAGCAGCAGAATTGCGAAAAATTTGTTCTCTTCTCAACCATTTCTTAGCTTCAAACTCCCATATCTCGCGAACGGATTGACCTAACCCAAAAATTCCTATTGCATCTGAAAGTAGAAACTCGCCCGATTACAACGGTATGTGTATTTTGTCCCTAGGCCATTCTGGTTAAGCGTTTGGAGCAGCAGAAGTCCGAAAAATTTGTTGTCTTCTGAACCATTTCTTAGCTTCAAACTCCCATATCTCGCGAACGGACTGACCTAACTAAAAAATTCCTATTGCATCTGAAAGTAGAAACTCGCCCGCTTACAGCTGTATGTGTGTTTTTTCCCTAGGCCATTCTGGTTAAGCGTTTGGAGCAACAGAATTGCGTAAAATTTTTTGCCTTCTCAACCATTTCTTGGCTTCAAACTCCCATATCTCGCGAACGGATTGACCAAACCCAAAAATTCCTGTTGCGTCTGAAAGTAGAAACTCGCCCGATTGCAACTGTTTGCGTATTTTTTCCCTAGGCCATTCTGGTTAAGCGTTTGAAGCAGCAGAATTGCGAAAAATTTTTTGCCCTCTCAACCATTTCTTGGCTTCAAACTCCCATTTCTCGCGAACGGATTGACCTAACCCAAAAATTCCTGTTGTGTCTGAAAGTTGAAACTCGCCCGATTATAACGGTATGTGTATTTTTTCCCTAGGCCATTCTGGTTAAGCGTTTGTAGCAGCAGATTTGCTAAAAATTTGTTGCCTTCTCAACCATTTCTTGGCTTCAAACTCCCATATCTCGCGAACGGATTGACCTAACCCAAAAATTCCTATTGCATTTGAAAGTAGAAACTCGCCCGATTACAACGGTATGTGTATTTTTTCCTAGGCCATTCTGGGTAAGCGTTTGGAGCAGCAGAATTGCGAAAAATTTGTTCTCTTCTCAACCATTTCTTAGCTTCAAACTCCCATATCTCGCGAACGGATTGACCTAACCCAAAAATTCCTATTGCATCTGAAAGTAGAAACTCGCCCGATTACAGCTGTATGTGTGTTTTTTCCCTGGGCCATTCTGGTTAAGCGTTTGGGGCAGCAGAATTGCGAAAAATTTTTTGCCTTCTCAACCATTTCTTGGCTTCAAACTCCCATTTCTCGCGAACGGATTGACCTAACACAAAAATTCCTGTTGTGTCTGAAAGTAGAAACTCGCCCGATTATAACGGTATGTGTATTTTTTCCCTAGGCCATTCTGGTTAAGCGTTTGGAGCAGCAGATTTGCGAAAAATTTGTTGCCTTCTCAACCATTTCTTGGCTTCAAACTCCCATATCTCGCGAACGGACTGACCTAACCAAAAAATTCCTATTGCATCTGAAAGTAGAAACTCGCCCGATTACAGCTGTATGTGTGTTTTTTCCCTGGGCCATTCTGGTTAAGCGTTTGGGGCAGCAGAATTGCGAAAAATTTTTTGCCCTCTCAACCATTTCTTGGCTTCAAACTCCCATTTCTCGCGAACGGATTGACCTAACCCAAAAATTCCTGTTGTGTCTGAAAGTAGAAACTCGCCCGATTATAACGGTATGTGTATTTTTTCCCTAGGCCATTCTGGTTAAGCGTTTGGAGCAGCAGATTTGCGAAAAATTTGTTGCCTTCTCAACCATTTCTTGGCTTCAAACTCCCATATCTCGCGAACGGATTGACCTAACCCAAAAATTCCTATTGCATCTGAAAATAGAAACTCGCCCGATTACAACGGTATGTGTATTTTGTCCCTAGCCCATTCTGGTTAAGCGTTTGGAGCAGCAGAATTCCGAAAAATTTGTTGTCTTCTGAACCATTTCTTAGCTTCAAACTCCCATATCTCGCGAACGGACTGACCTAACTAAAAAATTCCTATTGCAGCTGAAAGTAGAAACTCGCCCGCTTACAGCTGTATGTGTGTTTTTTCCCTAGGCCATTCTGGTTAAGCGTTTGGAGCAGCAGAATTGCGTAAAATTTGTTCTCTTCTCAACCATTTCTTAGCTTCAAACTCCCATATCTCGCGAACGGATTGACCTAACCCAAAAATTCCTATTGCATCTGAAAATAGAAACTCGCCCGATTACAACGGTATGTGTATTTTGTCCCTAGGCCATTCTGGTTAAGCGTTTGGAGCAGCAGAAGTCCGAAAAATTTGTTGTCTTCTGAACCATTTCTTAGCTTCAAACTCCCATTTCTCGCGAACGGATTGACCTAACCCAAAAATTCCTGTTGTGTCTGAAAGTAGAAACTCGCCCGATTATAACGGTATGTGTATTTTTTCCCTAGGCCATTCTGGTTAAGCGTTTGGAGCAGCAGATTTGCTAAAAATTTGTTGCCTTCTCAACCATTTCTTGGCTTCAAACTCCCATATCTCCCGAACGGATTGACCTAACCCAAAAATTCCTATTGCATTTGAAAGTAGAAACTCGCCCGATTACAACGGTATGTGTATTTTTTCCCTAGGCCATTCTGGTTAAGCGTTTCGAGCAGCAAAATTGCGAAAAATTTTTTGCCTTCTCAACCATTTCTTGGCTTCAAACTCCCATTTCTCGCGAACGGATTGACCTAACACAAAATTTCCTGTTGTGTCTGAAAGTAGAAACTCGCCCGATTATAACGGTATATGTATTTTTTCCCTAGGCCATTCTGGTTAAGCGTTTGGAGCAGCAGATTTGCGAAAAATTTGTTGCCTTCTCAACCATTTCTTGGCTTCAAACTCCCATATCTCGCGAACGGACTGACCTAACCAAAGATTCCTATTGCATCTGAAAGTAGAAACTCGCCCGATTACAGCTGTATGTGTGTTTTTCCCCTGGGCCATTCTGGTTAAGCGTTTGGGGCAGCAGAATTGCGAAAAATTTTTTGCCCTCTCAACCATTTCTTGGCTTCAAACTCCCATTTCTCGCGAACGGATTGACCTAACCCAAAAATTCCTGTTGTGTCTGAAAGTAGAAACTCGCCCGATTATAACGGTATGTGTATTTTTTCCCTAGGCCATTCTGGTTAAGCGTTTGGAGCAGCAGATTTGCGAAAAATTTGTTTCCTTCTCAACCAATTCTTGGCTTCAAACTCCTATATCTCGCGAACGGGTTGACCTAACCCAAAAATTCCTATTGCATTTGAAAGTAGAAACTCGCCCGATTACAACTGTATGCGTATTTTTTCCCTAGGCCATTCTGGTTAAGCGTTTGGAGCAGCAGAATTGCGAAAAATTTGTTCTCTTCTCAACCATTTCTTAGCTTCAAACTCCCATATCTCGCGAACGGATTGACCTAACCCAAAAATTCCTATTGCATCTGAAAGTAGAAACTCGCCCGATTACAACGGTATGTGTATTTTTTCCCTAGGCCATTCTGGTTAAGCGTTTGGAGCAACAGAATTGCGATAAATTTTTTGCCTTCTCAACCATTTCTTGGCTTCAAACTCCCATATCTCGCGAACGGATTGACCTAACCCAAAAATTCCTATTGCATCTGAAATTAGAAACTCGCCCGATTACAACGGTATGTGTATTTTCTCCCTAGCCCATTCTGTTTAAGCATTTGGAGCAGCAGAATTGCGAAAATTGTTGTCTTGTCAACCATTTCTTAGCTTCAAAGTCCCATATCTCGCGAACGGATTGACCTAACCCAAAAATTCCTACTGTAACTGAAAGTAGAAACTCGCCCGATTACAACGGTATGTGTATTTTTTCCCTAGCCCATTCTGGTTAAGCGTTTGGAGCAGCAGAATTGCGAAAAATTTGTTGTCTTCTCATCCATTTCTTAGTTTCAAAGTCCCATATCTCTCGAACGGATTGACCAAACCCAAAAATTCCTTCTGCGTCTGAAAGTAGAAACACGCCCGATTACAACGGTATGCGTATTTTCTCTCTAGGCCACTCTGGTTAAGCATTTGGAGCAGCAGAATTGCGAAAAATTTGTTCTCTTCTCAACCATTTCATTGCTTCAAACTCCCATATCTCGCGAACTGATTGACCTAACCCAAAAATTCCTATTGCATCTGAAAATAGAAACTCGCCCGATTACAACGGTATGTGTACTTTATCCCTAGGCCATTCTGGTTAAGCGTTTGGAGCAGCAGAAGTCCGAAAAATTTGTTGTCTTCTGAACCATTTCTTAGCTTCAAACTCCCATATCTCGCGAACGGACTGACCTGACTAAAAAATTCCTATTGCATCTGAAAATAGAAACTCGCCCGATTACAACGGTATGTGTACTTTATCCCTAGGCCATTCTGGTTAAGCGTTTGGAGCAGCAGAAGTCCGAAAAATTTGTTGTCTTCTGAACCATTTCTTAGCTTCAATCTCCCATATCTCGCGAACGGATTGACCTAACCCAAAAATTCCTATTGCATTTGAAATTAGAAACTCGCCCGATTGCAACTGTTTGCGTATTTTTTCCCTAGGCCATTCTGGTTAAGCGTTTGAAGCAGCAGAATTGCGAAAAATTTTTTGCCCTCTCAACCATTTCTTGGCTTCAAACTCCCATTTCTCGCGAACGGATTGACCTAACCCAAAAATTCCTGTTGTGTCTGAAAGTAGAAACTCGCCCGATTATAACGGTATGTGTATTTTTTCCCTAGGCCATTCTGGTTAAGCGTTTGGAGCAGCAGATTTGCTAAAAATTTGTTGCCTTCTCAACCATTTCTTGGCTTCAAACTCCCATATCTCGCGAACGGATTGACCTAACCCAAAAATTCCTATTGCATTTGAAAGTAGAAACTCGCCCGATTACAACGGTATGCGTATTTTTTTCCTAGGCCATTCTGGTTAAGCGTTTGGAGCAGCAGAATAGCGAAAAATTTGATCTCTTCTCAACCATTTCTTAGTTTCAAACTCCCATATCTCGCGAACGGATTGACCTAACCCAAAAATTCCTATTGCATCTGAAAGTAGAAGCTCGCCCAATTACAACGGTATGTGTATTTTTTCCCTAGGCCATTCTGGTTAAGCGTTTCGAGCAGCAAAATTGCGAAAAATTTTTTGCCTTCTCAACCATTTCTTGGCTTCAAACTCCCATTTCTCGCGAACGGCTTGACCAAACCCAAAAATTCCTGTTGCGTCTGAAAGTAGAAACTCGCCCGATTACAACGGTATGTGTATTTCTTCCCTAGGCCATTCTGGTTAAGCGTTTGGAGCAGCAGATTTGCGAAAAATTTGTTATCTTCTCAACCATTTCTTAGCTTCAATCTCCCATATCTCGCGAACGGATTGACCTATCCCAAAAATTCCTATTGGATTTGTAAGTAGAAACTCGCCCGATTGCAACTGTTTGCGTATTTTTTCCCTAGGCCATTCTGGTTAAGCGTTTGAAGCAGCAGAATTGCGAAAAATTTTTTGCCCTCTCAACCATTTCTTGGCTTCAAACTCCCATTTCTCGCGAACGGATTGACCTAACCCAAAAATTCCTGTTGTGTCTGAAAGTAGAAACTCGCCCGATTATAACGGTATGTGTATTTTTTCCCTAGGCCATTCTGGCTAAGCGTTTGGAGCAGCAGATTTGCGAAAAATTTGTTGCCTTCTCAACCATTTCTTGGCTTCAAACTCCCATATCTCGCGAACGGATTGACGTAACCCAAAAATTCCTATTGCATTTGAAAGTAGAAACTCGCCCGATTACAACGGTATGCGTATTTTTTTCCTAGGCCATTCTGGTTAAGCGTTTGGAGCAGCAGAATTGCGAAAAATTTGATCTCTTCTCAACCATTTCTTAGCTTCAAACTCCCATATCTCGCGAACGGAAAGACCTAACCCAAAAATTCCTATTGCATCTGAAAGTAGAAGCTCGCCCAATTACAACGGCATGTGTATTTTTTCCCTAGGCCATTCTGGTTAAGCGTTTCGAGCAGCAAAATTGCGAAAAATTTTTTGCCTTCTCAACCATTTCTTGGCTTCAAACTCCCATTTCTCGCGAACGGATTGACCTAACACAAAAATTCCTGTTGTGTCTGAAAGTAGAAACTCGCCCGATTATAAGTGTATGTGTATTTTTTCCCTAGGCCATTCTGGTTAAGCGTTTGGAGCAGCAGATTTCCGAAGAATTTGTTGCCTTCTCAACCATTTCTTGGCTTCAAACTCACATATCTCGCGAACGGATTGACCTAACCAAAAAATTCCTATTGCATCTGAAAGTAGAAACTCGCCCGATTACAGCTGTATGTGTGTTTTTTCCCTAGGCCATTCTGGTTAAGCGTTTGGAGCAGCAGAATTGCGAAAAATTTTTTGCCCTCTCAACCATTTCTTGGCTTCAAACTCCCATATCTCGCGAACGGACTGACCTAACCAAAAAATTCCTATTGCATCTGAAAGTAGAAACTCGCCCGATTACAGCTGTATGTGTGTTTCTTCCCTAGGCCATTCTGGTTAAGCGTTTGGAGCAGCAGAATTGCGAAAAATTTTTTGCCCTCTCAACCATTTCTTGGCTTCAAACTCCCATATCTCGCGAACGGACTGACCTAACCAAAAAATTCCTATTGCATCTGAAAGTAGAAACTCGCCCGATTACAACGGTATGCGTATTTTTTTCCTAGGCCATTCTGGTTAAGCGTTTGGAGCAGCAGAATTGCGAAAAATTTGTTCTCTTCTCAACAATTTCTTAGCTTCAAACTCCCATATCTCGCGAACGGATTGACCTAACCCAAAAATTCCTATTGCATCTGAAAGTAGAAACTCGCCCGATTACAACGGTATGTGTATTTCTTCCCTAGGCCATACTGGTTTAGCGTTTGGAGCAGCAGATTTGCGATAAATTTGTTGTCTTCTCAACAATTTCTTAGCTTCAAACTCCCATATTTCGCGAACGGATTGACCTAACCCAAAAATTCCTATTGCATTTGAAAGTAGAAACTCGCCCGATTGCAACTGTTTGCGTATTTTTTCCCTAGGCCATTCTGGTTAAGCGTTTGAAGCAGCAGAATTGCGAAAAATTTTTTGCCCTCTCAACCATTTCTTGGCTTCAAACTCCCATTTCTCGCGAACGGATTGACCTAACCCAAGAATTCCTGTTGTGTCTGAAAGTAGAAACTCGCCCGATTATAACGGTATGTGTATTTTTTCCCTAGGCCATTCTGGTTAAGCGTTTGGAGCAGCAGATTTGCGAAAAATTTGTTGCCTTCTCAACCATTTCTTGGCTTCAAACTCCTATATCTCGCGAACGGGTTGACCTAACCCAAAAATTCCTATTGCATTTGAAAGTAGAAACTCGCCCGATTACAACTGTATGCGTATTTTTTCCCCAGGCCATTCTGGTTAAGCGTTTGGAGCAGCAGAATTGCGAAAAATTTGTTCTCTTCTCAACCATTTCTTAGCTTCAAACTCCCATATCTCGCGAACGGATTGACCTAACCCAAAAATTCCTATTGAATCTGAAAGTAGAAACTCGCCCGATTACAACGGTATGTGTATTTTTTACCTAGGCCATTCTGGTTAAGCGTTTCGAGCAGCAAAATTGCGAAAAATTTTTTGCCTTCTCAACCATTTCTTGGCTTCAAACTCCCATTTCTCGCGAACGGATTGACCTAACACAAAAATTCCTGTTGTGTCTGAAAGTAGAAACTCGCCCGATTACAACGGCATGTGTATTTTATCCGTAGGCCATTCTGTATAAGCGTTTGGAGCAGCAGAAGTCCGAAAAATTTGTTCTCTTCTCAACCATTACTTAGCTTCAAACTCCCATATCTCGCGAACGGATTGACCTAACCCAAAAATTCCTATTGCACTTGAAAGTAGAAACTCGCCCGATTACAAGGGTACGTGTATTTTTCCCCTAGGCCATTCTGGTTAAGCGATTGGAGCAGCAGAAGTGCGAAAAATTTGTTGTCTTGTCAGCCATTTCTTAGCTTCAAAGTCCCATATCTCGCGAACGGATTGACCTAACCCAAAAATTCCTATTGCATCTGAAAATAGAAACTCGCCCGATTACAACGGTATGTGTATTTTATCCCTAGGCCATTCTGGTTAAGCGTTTGGCGCAGCAGAAGTCCGAAAAATTTGTTGTCTTCTGAACCATTTCTTAGCTTCAAACTCCCATATCTCGCGAACGGATTGACGTAACCCAAAAATTCCTATTGCATTTGAAAGTAGAAACTCGCCCGATTACAACGGTATGCGTATTTTTTTCCTAGGCCATTCTGGTTAAGCGTTTGGAGCAGCAGAATTGCGAAAAATTTGATCTCTTCTCAACCATTTCTTGGCTTCAAGCTCCCATTTCTCGCGAACGGATTCACCTAACCCAAAAATTCCTGTTGTGTCTGAAAGTAGAAACTCGCCCGATTATAACGGTATGTGTATTTTTTCCCTAGGCCATTCTGGCTAAGCGTTTGGAGCAGCAGATTTGCGAAAAATTTGTTGCCTTCTCAACCATTTCTTGGCTTCAAACTCCCATATCTCGCGAACGGATTGACGTAACCCAAAAATTCCTATTGCATTTGAAAGTAGAAACTCGCCCGATTACAACGGTATGCGTATTTTTTTCCTAGGCCATTCTGGTTAAGCGTTTGGAGCAGCAGAATTGCGAAAAATTTGATCTCTTCTCAACCATTTCTTAGCTTCAAACTCCCATATCTCGCGAACGGAAAGACCTAACCCAAAAATTCCTATTGCATCTGAAAGTAGAAGCTCGCCCAATTACAACGGTACGTGTATTTTTTCCCTAGGCCATTCTGGTTAAGCGTTTCGAGCAGCAAAATTGCGAAAAATTTTTTGCCTTCTCAACCATTTCTTGGCTTCAAACTCCCATTTCTCGCGAACGGATTGACCTAACACAAAAATTCCTGTTGTGTCTGAAAGTAGAAACTCGCCCGATTATAAGGGTATGTGTATTTTTTCCCTAGGCCATTCTGGTTAAGCGTTTGGAGCAGCAGATTTCCGAAGAATTTGTTGCCTTCTCAACCATTTCTTGGCTTCAAACTCACATATCTCGCGAACGGATTGACCTAACCAAAAAATTCCTATTGCATCTGAAAGTAGAAACTCGCCCGATTACAGCTGTATGTGTGTTTTTTCCCTAGGCCATTCTGGTTAAGCGTTTGGAGCAGCAGAATTGCGAAAAATTTTTTGCCCTCTCAACCATTTCTTGGCTTCAAACTCCCATATCTCGCGAACGGACTGACCTAACCAAAAAATTCCTATTGCATCTGAAAGTAGAAACTCGCCAGATTACAACGGTATGCGTATTTTTTTCCTAGGCCATTCTGGTTAAGCGTTTGGAGCAGCAGAATTGCGAAAAATTTGTTCTCTTCTCAACAATTTCTTAGCTTCAAACTCCCATATCTCGCGAACGGATTGACCTAACCCAAAAATTCCTATTGCATCTGAAAGTAGAAACTCGCCCGATTACAACGGTATGTGTATTTCTTCCCTAGGCCATACTGGTTTAGCGTTTGGAGCAGCAGATTTGCGATAAATTTGTTGTCTTCTCAACAATTTCTTAGCTTCAAACTCCCATATTTCGCGAACGGATTGACCTAACCCAAAAATTCCTATTGCATTTGAAAGTAGAAACTCGCCCGATTGCAACTGTTTGCGTATTTTTTCCCTAGGCCATTCTGGTTAAGCGTTTGAAGCAGCAGAATTGCGAAAAATTTTTTGCCCTCTCAACCATTTCTTGGCTTCAAACTCCCATTTCTCGCGAACGGATTGACCTAACCCAAGAATTCCTGTTGTGTCTGAAAGTAGAAACTCGCCCGATTATAACGGTATGTGTATTTTTTCCCTAGGCCATTCTGGTTAAGCGTTTGGAGCAGCAGATTTGCGAAAAATTTGTTGCCTTCTCAACCATTTCTTGGCTTCAAACTCCTATATCTCGCGAACGGGTTGACCTAACCCAAAAATTCCTATTGCATTTGAAAGTAGAAACTCGCCCGATAACAACTGTATGCGTATTTTTTCCCCGGGCCATTCTGGTTAAGCGTTTGGAGCAGCAGAATTGCGAAAAAATTGTTCTCTTCTCAACCATTTCTTAGCTTCAAACTCCCATATCTCGCGAACGGATTGACCTAACCCAAAAATTCCTATTGAATCTGAAAGTAGAAACTCGCCCGATTACAACGGTATGTGTATTTTTTACCTAGGCCATTCTGGTTAAGCGTTTCGAGCAGCAAAATTGCGAAAAATTTTTTGCCTTCTCAACCATTTCTTGGCTTCAAACTCCCATTTCTCGCGAACGGATTGACCTAACACAAAAATTCCTGTTGTGTCTGAAAGTAGAAACTCGCCCGATTACAACGGCATGTGTATTTTATCCCTAGGCCATTCTGGTTAAGCGTTTGGAGCAGCAGAAGTCCGAAAAATTTGTTCTCTTCTCAACCATTACTTAGCTTCAAACTCCCATATCTCGCGAACGGATTGACCTAACCCAAAAATTCCTATTGCATTTGAAAGTAGAAACTCGCCCGATTACAAGGGTACGTGTATTTTTCCCCTAGGCCATTCTGGTTAAGCGATTGGAGCAGCAGAAGTGCGAAAAATTTGTTGTCTTGTCAGCCATTTCTTAGCTTCAAAGTCCCATATCTCGCGAACGGATTGAACTAACCCAAAAATTCCTATTGCATCTGAAAATAGAAACTCGCCCGATTACAACGGTATGTGTATTTTATCCCTAGGCCATTCTGGTTAAGCGTTTGGCGCAGCAGAAGTCCGAAAAATTTGTTGTCTTCTGAACCATTTCTTAGCTTCAAACTCCCATATCTCGCGAACGGACTGACCTAACTAAAAAATTCCTATTGCATCTGAAAGTAAAAACTCGCCCGCTTACAGCTGTATGTGTGTTTTTTCGCTAGGCCATTCTGGTTAAGCGTTTGGAGCAGCAGAATTGCGAAAAATTTTTTGCCCTCTCAACCATTTCTTGGCTTCAAACTCCCATATCTCGCGAACGGACTGACCTAACCAAAAAATTCCTATTGCATCTGAAAGTAGAAACTCGCCCGATTACAGCTGTATGTGTGTTTTTTCCCTAGGCCATTCTGGTTATGCGTTTGGGGCAGCAGAATTGCGAAAAATTTGTTCTCTTCTCAACCATTTCTTAGCTTCAAACTCCCATATCTCGCGAACGGATTGACCTAACCCAAAAATTCCTATTGCACTTGAAAGTAGGAACTCGCCCGATTGCAACTGTTTGCGTATTTTTTTCCCTAGGCCATTCTGGTTAAGCGTTTGAAGCAGCAGAATTGCGAAAAATTTTTTGCCCTCTCAACCATTTCTTGGCTTCAAACTCCCATTTCTCGCGAACGGATTCACCTAACCCAAAAATTCCTGTTGTGTCTGAAAGTAGAAACTCGCCCGATTACAACGGTATGTGTATTTTTTCCCTCGGCCATTCTGGTTAAGCGTTTGGAGCAACAGAATTGCGATAAATTTTTTGCCCTCTCAACCATTTCTTGGCTTCAAACTCCCATATCTCGCGAACGGACTGACCTAACCAAAAAATTCCTATTGCATCTGAAAGTAGAAACTCGCCCGATTACAGCTGTATGTGTGTTTTTTCCCTTGGCCATTCTGGTTAAGCGTTTGGGGCAGCAGAATTGCGAAAAATTTATTCTCTTCTCAACCATTTCTTAGCTTCAAACTCCCATATCTCGCGAACGGATTGACCTAACCCAAAAATTCCTATTGCATTTGAAAGTAGAAACTCGCCCGATTACAACGGTATGTGTATTTCTTCCCTAGGCCATTCTGGTTAAGCGTTTGGAGCAGCAGATTTGCGAAAAATTTGTTGTCTTCTCAACCATTTCTTAGTTTCAAACTCCCATATCTCGCGAACGGATTGACCTAACCCAAAAATTCCTATTGCATTTGAAAGTAGAAACTCGCCCGATTGCATCTGTTTGCGTATTTTTTCCCTAGGCCATTCTGGTTAAGCGTTTGAAGCAGCAGAATTGCGAAAAATTTTTTGCCCTCTCAACCATTTCTTGGCTTCAAACTCCCATTTCTCGCGAACGGATTGACCTAACCCAAAAATTCCTGTTGTGTCTGAAAGTAGAAACTCGCCCGATTATAACGGTATGTGTATTTTTTCCCTAGGCCATTCTGGTTAAGCGTTTGGAGCAGCAGATTTGCGAAAAATTTGTTGCCTTCTCAACCATTTCTTGGCTTCAAACTCCTATATCTCGCGAACGGGTTGACCTAACCCAAAAATTCCTATTGCATTTGAAAGTAGAAACTCGCCCGATTACAACTGTATGCGTATTTTTTCCCTAGGCCGTTCTGTTTAAGCGTTTGGAGCAGCAGAATTGCGAAAAATTTGTTCTCTTCTCAACCATTTCTTAGCTTCAAACTCCCATATCTCGCGAACGGATTGACCTAACCCAAAAATTCCTATTGCATCTGAAAGTAGAAACTCGCCCGATTACAACGGTATGTGTATTTTTTCCCTAGGCCATTCTGGTTAAGCGTTTGGAGCAACAGAATTGCGATAAATTTTTTGCCTTCTCAACCATTTCTTGGCTTCAAACTCCCATATCTCGCGAACGGATTGACCTAACCCAAAAATTCCTATTGCATCTGAAATTAGAAACTCGCCCGATTACAACGGTATGTGTATTTTTTCCCTAGCCCATTCTGGTTAAGCGTTTGGAGCAGCAGAATTGCGAAAAATTTGTTGTCTTCTCATCCATTTCTTAGCTTCAAAGTCCCATATCTCTCGAACGGATTGACCAAACCCAAAAATTCCTTCTGCGTCTGAAAGTAGAAACTCGCCCGATTACAACGGTATGCGTATTTTTTCTCTAGGCCATTCTGGTTAAGCATTTGGAGCAGCAGAATTGCGAAAAATTTGTTCTCTTCTCAACCATTTCTTAGCTACAAACTCCCATATCTCGCGAACGGATTGACCTAACCCAAAAATTCCTATTGCATCTGAAAATAGAAACTCGCCCGATTACAACGGTATGTGTATTTTGTCCCTAGGCCATTCTGGTTAAGCGTTTGGAGCAGCAGAAGTCCGAAAAATTTGTTGTCTTCTGAACCATTTCTTAGCTTCAAACTCCCATATCTCGCGAACGGACTGACCTAACTAAAAAATTCCTATTGCATCTGAAAGTAGAAACTCGCCCGCTTACAGCTGTGTGTGTGTTTTTTCCCTAGACCATTCTGGTTAAGCGTTTGGAGCAGCAGAATTGCGAAAAATTTGTTGCCTTCTCAACCATTTCTTGGCTTCAAACTCCCATATCTCGCGAACGGACTGACCTACCCAAAAAATTCCTATTGCATCTGAAAGTAGAAACTCGCCCGCTTACAGCTGTATGTGTGTTTTTTCCCTAGGCCATTCTGGTTAAGCGTTTGGAGCAGCAGAATTGCGTAAAATTTGTTGTCTTCTCAACCATTTCTTAGCTTCAAACTCCCATATCTCGCGAACGGATTGACCTAACCCAAAAATTCCTATTGCACTTGAAAGTAGAAACTCGCCCGATTGCAACTGTTTGCGTATTTTTTCCCTAGGCCATTCTGGTTAAGCGTTTGAAGCAGCAGAATTGCGAAAAATTTTTTGCCCTCTCAACCATTTCTTGGCTTCAAACTCCCATTTCTCGCGAACGGATTGACCTAACCCAAAAATTCCTGTTGTGTCTGAAAGTAGAAACTCGGCCGATTATAACGGTATGTGTATTTTTTCCCTAGGCCATTCTGGTTAAGCGTTTGGAGCAGCAGAATTGCGAAAAATTTGTTCTCTTCTCAACCATTTCTTAGCTTCAAACTCCCATATCTCGCGAACGGATTGACCTAACCCAAAAATTCCTATTGCATCTGAAAATAGAAACTCGCCCGATTACAACGGTATGTGTGTTTTTTCCCTGGGCCATTCTGGTTAAGCGTTTGGGGCAGCAGAATTGCGAAAAATTTTTTGCCCTCTCAACCATTTCTTGGCTTCAAACTCCCATTTCTCGCGAACGGATTGACCTAACCCAAAAATTCCTGTTGTGTCTGAAAGTAGAAACTCGCCCGATTATAACGGTATGTGTATTTTTTCCCTAGGCCATTCTGGTTAAGCGTTTGGAGCAGCAGATTTGCGAAAAATTTGTTTCCTTCTCAACCAATTCTTGGCTTCAAACTCCTATATCTCGCGAACGGGTTGACCTAACCCAAAAATTCCTATTGCATTTGAAAGTAGAAACTCGCCCGATTACAACTGTATGCGTATTTTTTCTCTAGGCCATTCTGGTTAAGCATTTGGAGCAGCAGAATTGCGAAAAATTTGTTCTCTTCTCAACCATTTCTTAGCTTCAAACTCCCATATCTCGCGAACGGATTGACCTAACCCAAAAATTCCTATTGCATCTGAAAATAGAAACTCGCCCGATTACAACGGTATGTGTATTTTGTCCCTAGGCCATTCTGGTTAAGCGTTTGGAGCAGCAGAAGTCCGAAAAATTTGTTGTCTTCTGAACCATTTCTTAGCTTCAAACTCCCATATCTCGCGAACGGACTGACCTAACTAAAAAATTCCTATTGCATCTGAAAGTAGAAACTCGCCCGCTTACAGCTGTGTGTGTGTTTTTTCCCTAGACCATTCTGGTTAAGCGTTTGGAGCAGCAGAATTGCGAAAAATTTGTTGCCTTCTCAACCATTTCTTGGCTTCAAACTCCCATATCTCGCGAACGGACTGACCTACCCAAAAAATTCCTATTGCATCTGAAAGTAGAAACTCGCCCGATTACAGCTGTATGTGTGTTTTTTCCCTGGGCCATTCTGGTTAAGCGTTTGGGGCAGCAGAATTGCGAAAAATTTTTTGCCCTCTCAACCATTTCTTGGCTTCAAACTCCCATTTCTCGCGAACGGATTGACCTAACCCAAAAATTCCTGTTGTGTCTGAAAGTAGAAACTCGCCCGATTATAACGGTTTGTGTATTTTTTCCCTAGGCCATTCTGGTTAAGCGTTTGGAGCAGCAGATTTGCGAAAAATTTGTTGCCTTCTCAACCATTTCTTGGCTTCAAACTCCCATATCTCGCGAACGAATTGACCTAACCCAAAAATTCCTATTGCATTTGAAAGTAGAAACTCGCCCGATTACAACGGTATGCGTATTTTTTTCCTAGGCCATTCTGGTTAAGCGTTTGGAGCAGCAGAAGTCCGAAAAATTTGTTGTCTTCTGAACCATTTCTTAGCTTCAAACTCCCATATCTCGCGAACGGACTGACCTAACTAAAAAATTCCTATTGTAACTGAAAGCAGAAACTCGCCCGCTTACAGCTGTATGTTTGTTTTTTCCCTAGGCCATTCTGGTTAAGCGTTTGGAGCAGCAGAATTGCGAAAAATTTTTTGCCTTCTCATCCATTTCTTAGCTTCAAAGTCCCATATCTCTCGAACGGATTGACCAAACCCAAAAATTCCTTCTGCGTCTGAAAGTAGAAACTCGCCCGATTACAACGGTATGCGTATTTTTTCTCTAGGCCATTCTGGTTAAGCATTTGGAGCAGCAGAATTGCGAAAAATTTGTTCTCTTCTCAACCATTTCATTGCTTCAAACTCCCATATCTCGCGAACGGATTGACCTAACCCAAAAATTCCTATTGCATCTGAAAATAGAAACTCGCCCGATTACAACGGTATGTGTACTTTATCCCTAGGCCATTCTGGTTAAGCGTTTGGAGCAGCAGAAGTCCGAAAAATTTGTTGTGTTCTGAACCATTTCTTAGCTTCAAACTCCCATATCTCGCGAACGGACTGACCTGACTAAAAAATTCCTATTGCATCTGAAAGTAGAAACTCGCCCGCTTACAGCTGTATGTGTGTTTTTTCCCTAGGCCATTCTGGTTAAGCGTTTGGAGCAGCAGAATTGCGTAAAATTTTTTGCCTTCTCAACCATTTCTTGGCTTCAAACTCCCATATCTCTCGAACGGATTGACCAAACCCAAAAATTCCTTCTGCGTCTGGAAGCAGAAACTCGCCCGATTACAACGGTATGTGTATTTTTTCCCTAGCCCATTCTGGTTAAGCGTTTGGAGCAGCAGCATTGCGAAAAATTTGTTGTCTTCTCATCCATTTCTTAGCTTCAAAGTCCCATATCTCTCGAACGGATTGACCAAACCCAAAAATTCCTTCTGCGTCTGAAAGTAGAAACTCGCCCGATTACAACGGTATGCGTATTTTTTCTCTAGGCCATTCTGGTTAAGCATTTGGAGCAGCAGAATTGCGAAAAATTTGTTCTCTTCTCAACCATTTCATAGCTTCAAACTCCCATATCTCGCGAACGGATTGACCTAACCCAAAAATTCCTATTGCATCTGAAAATAGAAACTCGCCCGATTACAACGGTATGTGTATTTTATCCCTAGGCCATTCTGGTTAAGCGTTTGGAGTAGCAGAAGTCCGAAAAATTTGTTGTCTTCTGAACCATTTCTTAGCTTCAAACTCCCATATCACGCGAACGGACTGACCTAACTAAAAAATTCCTATTGCATCTGAAAGTAGAAACTCGCCCGCCTACAGCTGTATGTGTGTTTTTTCCCTAGGCCATTCTGGTTAAGCGTTTGGAGCAGCAGAATTGCGTAAAATTTTTTGCCTTCTCAACCATTTCTTGGCTTCAAACTCCCATATCTCGCGAACGGATTGACCAAACCCAAAAATTCCTGTTGCGTCTGAAAGTAGAAACTCGCCCGATTACAACGGTATGTGTATTTCTTCCCTAGGCCATTCTGGTTAAGCGTTTGGATTAGCAGATTTGCGAAAAATTTGTTGTCTTCTCAACCATTTCTTGGCTTCAAACTCCCATATCTCGCGAACGGATTGACCTAACTCAAAAATTCCTATTGCATTTGAAAGTAGAAACTCGCCCGATTGCAACTGTTTGCGTATTTTTTCCCTAGGCCATTCTGGTTAAGCGTTTGAAGCAGCAGAATTGCGAAAAATTTTTTGCCCTCTCAACCATTTCTTGGCTTCAAACTCCCATTTCTCGCGAACGGATTGACCTAACCCAAAAATTCCTGTTGTGTCTGAAAGTAGAAACTCGCCCGATTATAACGGTATGTGTATTTTTTCCCTAGGCCATTCTGGTTAAGCGTTTGGAGCAGCAGATTTGCTAAAAATTTGTTGCCTTCTCAACCATTTCTTGGCTTCAAACTCCCATACCTCGCGAACGGATTGACCTAACCCAAAAATTCCTATTGCATTTGAAAGTAGAAACTCGCCCGATTACAACGGTATGCGTATTTTTTTCCTAGGCCATTCTGGTTAAGCGTTTGGAGCAGCAGAATTGCGAAAAATTTGTTCTCTTCTGAACCATTTCTTAGCTTCAAACTCCCATATCTCGCGAACGGATTGACCTAACCAAAAATTCCTATTGCATCTGAAAGTAGAAACTCGCCCGATTACAACGGTATGTGTATTTTTTCCCTAGGCCATTCTGGTTAAGCGTTTCGAGCAGCAAAATTGCGAAAAATTTTTTGCCTTCTCAACCATTTCTTGGCTTCAAACTCCCACTTCTCGCGAACGGATTGACTTAACACAAAAATTCCTGTTGTGTCTGAAAGTAGAAACTCGCCCGATTATAACGGTATGTGTATTTTTTCCCTAGGCCATTCTGGTTAAGCGTTTGGAGCAGCAGATTTGCGAAAAATTTGTTGCCATCTCAACCATTTCTTGGCTTCAAACTCACATATCTCGCGAACGGATTGACCTAACCAAAAAATTCCTATTGCATCTGAAAGTAGAAACTCGCCCGATTACAGCTGTATGTGTGTTTTTTCCCTAGGCCATTCTGGTTAAGCGTTTGGAGCAGCAGAATTGCGAAAAATTGTTTGCCCTCCTAACCATTTCTTGGCTTCAAACTCCCATATCTCGCGAACGGATTGACCTAACCCAAAAATTCCTATTGCATCTGAAAGTAGAAACTCGCCCGATTACAACGGTATGTGTATTTCTTCCCTAGGCCATTCTGGTTAAGCGTTTGGAGCAGCAGATTTGTGAAAAATTTGTTGTCTTCTCAACCATTTGTTAGCTTCAAACTCCCATATCTCGCGAACGGATTGACCTAACCCAAAAATTCCTATTGCATTTGAAAGTAGAAACTCGCCCCATTGCAACTGTTTGCGTATTTTTTCCCTAGGCCATTCTGGTTAAGCGTTTGGAGCAGCAGAATTGCGAAAAATTTGTTCTCTTCTCAACCATTTCTTAGCTTCAAACTCCCATATCTCGCGAACGGATTGACCTAACCCAAAAATTCCTATTGCATCTGAAAGTAGAAACTCGCCCGATTACAGCTGTATGTGTATTTCTTCCCTAGGCCATTCTGGTTAAGCGTTTGGAGCAGCAGATTTTCGAAAAATTTGTTGTCTTCTCAACCATTTCTTAGCTTCAAACTCCCATATCTCGCGAACGGATTGACCTAACCCAAAAATTCCTATTGCATTTGAAAGTAGAAACTCGCCCCATTGCAACTGTTTGCGTATTTTTTCCCTAGGCCATTCTGGTTAAGCGTTTGAAGCAGCAGAATTGCGAAAAATTTTTTGCCTTCTCAACCATTTCTTGGCTTCAAACTCCCATTTCTCGCGAACGGATTGACCTAACACAAAAATTCCTGCTGTGTCTGAAAGTAGAAACTCGCCCGATTATAACGGTATGTGTATTTTTTCCCTAGGCCATTCTGGTTAAGCGTTTGGAGCAGCAGACTTGCGAAAAATTTGTTGCCTTCTCAACCATTTCTTGGCTTCAAACTCCCATATCTCGCGAACGGACTGACCTAACCAAAAAATTCCTATTGCATCTGAAAGTAGAAACTCGCCCGATTGCAGCTGTTTGCGTATTTTTTCCCTAGGCCATTCTGGTTAAGCGTTCGAAGCAGCAGAATTGCGAAAAATTTTTTGCCCTCTCAACCATTTCTTGGCTTCAAACTCCCATTTCTCGCGAACGGATTGACCTAACCCAAAAATTCCTGTTGTGTCTGAAAGTAGAAACTCGCCCGATTATAACGGTATGTGTATTTTTTCCCTAGGCCATTCTGGTTAAGCGTTTGGAGCAGCAGATTTGCGAAAAATTTGTTGCCTTCTCAACCATTTCTTGGCTTCAAACTCCCATATCTCGCGAACGGATTGACCTAACCCAAAAATTCCTATTTCATTTGAAAGTAGAAACTCGCCCGATTACAACGGTATGCGTATTTTTTTCCTAGTCCATTCTGGTTAAGCGTTTGGAGCAGCAGAATTGCGAAAAATTAGTTCTCTTCTCAACCATTTCTTAGCTTCAAACTCCCATATCTCGCGAACGGATTGACCTAACCCAAAAATTCCTATTGCATCTGAAAGTAGAAACTCGCCCGATTACAACGGTATGTGTATTTCTTCCCTAGGCCATTCTGGTTAAGCGTTTGTAGCAGCAGATTTGCGAAAAATTTGTTGTCTTCTCAACCATTTCTTAGCTTCAAACTCCCATATCTCGCGAACGGATTGACCTAACCCAAAAATTCCTATTGCATTTGAAAGTAGAAACTCGCCCGATTGCAGCTGTTTGCGTATTTTTTCCCAAGGCCATTCTGGTTAAGCGTTTGAAGCAGCAGAATTGCGAAAAATTTTTTGCCCTCTCAACCATTTCTTGGCTTCAGACTCCCATTTCTCGCGAACGGATTGACCTAACCCAAAAATTCCTGTTGTGTCTGTAAGTAGAAACTCGCCCGATTATAACGGTATGTGTATTTTTTCCCTAGGCCATTCTGGTTAAGCGTTTGGAGCAGCAGATTTGCGAAAAATTTGTTGCCTTCTCAACCATTTCTTGGCTTCAAACTCCCATATCTCGCGAACGGATTGACCTAACCCAAAAATTCCTATTTTATTTGAAAGTAGAAACTCGCCCGATTACAACGGTATGCGTATTTTTTTCCTAGGCCATTCTGGTTAAGCGTTTGGAGCAGCAGAATTGCGAAAAATTAGTTCTCTTCTCAACCATTTCTTAGCTTCAAACTCCCATATCTCGCGAACGGATTGACCTAACCCAAAAATTCCTATTGCATCTGAAAGTAGAAACTCGCCCGATTACAACGGTATGTGTATTTCTTCCCTAGGCCATTCTGGTTAAGCGTTTGTAGCAGCAGATTTGCGAAAAATTTGTTGTCTTCTCAACCATTTCTTAGCTTCAAACTCCCATATCTCGCGAACGGATTGACCTAACCCAAAAATTCCTATTGCATTTGAAAGTAGAAACTCGCCCGATTGCAGCTGTTTGCGTATTTTTTCCCTAGGCCATTCTGGTTAAGCGTTTGAAGCAGCAGAATTGCGAAAAATTTTTTGCCCTCTCAACCATTTCTTGGCTTCAAACTCCCATTTCTCGCGAACGGATTGACCTAACCCAAAAATTCCTGTTGCGTCTGAAAGTAGAAACTCGCCCGATTATAACGGTATGTGCATTTTTTCCCTAGGCCATTCTGGTTAAGCGTTTGGAGCAGCAGATTTGCGAAAAATTTGTTGCCTTCTCAACCATTTCTTGGCTTCAAACTCCCATATCTCGCGAACGGATTGACCTAACCCAAAAGTTCCTATTGCATTTGAAAGTAGAAACTCGCCCGATTACAACTGTATGCGTATTTTTTCCCTAGGCCATACTGGTTAAGCGTTTGGAGCAGCAGAATTGCGAAAAATTTGTTCTCTTCTCAACCATTTCTTAGCTTCAAACTCCCATATCTCGCGAACGGATTGACCTAACCCAAAAATTCCTATTGCATCTGAAAGTAGAAACTCGCCCGATTACAACAGTATGTGTATTTTTTCCCTAGGCCATTCTGGTTAAGCGTTTGGAGCAACAGAATTGCGATAAATTTTTTGCCTTCTCAACCATTTCTTGGCTTCAAACTCCCATATCTCGCGAACTGATTGACCTAACCCAAAAATTCCTGTTGTGTCTGAAAGTAGAAACTCGCCCGATTATAACGGTATGTGTATTTTTTCCCTAGGCCATTCTGGTTAAGCGTTTGGAGCAGCAGATTTGCGAAAAATTTGTTGCCTTCTCAACCATTTCTTGGCTTCAAACTCCCATATCTCGCGAACGGATTGACCTAACCCAAAAATTCCTATTTTATTTGAAAGTAGAAACTCGCCCGATTACAACGGTATGCGTATTTTTTTCCTAGGCCATTCTGGTTAAGCGTTTGGAGCAGCAGAATTGCGAAAAATTAGTTCTCTTCTCAACCATTTCTTAGCTTCAAACTCCCATATCTCGCGAACGGATTGACCTAACCCAAAAATTCCTATTGCATTTGAAAGTAGAAACTCGCCCGATTACAAGGGTACGTGTATTTTTCCCCCAGGCCATTCTGCTTAAGCGATTGGAGCAGCAGAAGTGCGAAAAATTTGTTGTCTTGTCAGCCATTTCTTAACTTTATAGTCCCATATCTCGCGAACGGATTGACCTAACCCAAAAATTCCTATTGCATCTGAAAGTAGAATCTCGCCCGATTACAACGGTATGTGTATTTTATTCGTAGGCCATTCTGGTTAAGCGTTTGGAGCAGCAGAATTGCGAAAAATTTGTTGCCTTCTCAACCATTTCTTGGCTTCAAACTCCCATATCTCGCGAACGGATTGACCTAACCCAAAAATTCCTATTGCATTTGAAAGAGAAACTCGCCCGATTACAACGGTATGCGTATTTTTTTCCTAGGCCATTCTGGTTAAGCGTTTGGAGCAGCAGAAATGCGAAAAATTTGTTCTCTTCTCAACCATTTCTTAGCTTCAAACTCCCATATCTCGCGAACGGATTGACCTAACCCAAAAATTCCTATTGCATCTGAAAGTAGAAACTCGCCCGATTACAACGGTATGTGTATTTTTTCCCTAGGCCATTCTGGTTAAGCGTTTCGAGCAGCAAAATTGCGAAAAATTTTTTGCCTTCTCAACCATTTCTTGGCTTCAAACTCCCATTTCTCGCGAACGGATTGACCTAACACAAAAATTCCTGTTGTGTCTGAAAGTAGAAACTCTCCCGATTATAACGGTATGTGTATTTTTTCCCTAGGCCATTCTGGTTAAGCGTTTGGAGCAGCAGATTTGCGAAAAATTTGTTGCCTTCTCAACCATTTCTTGGCTTCAAACTCACATATCTCGCGAACGGATTGACCTAACCAAAAAATTCCTATTGCATCTGAAAGTAGAAACTCGCCCGATTACAGCTGTATGTGTGTTTTTTTCCTAGGCCATTCTGGTTAAGCGTTTGGAGCAGCAGAATTGCGAAAAATTTGTTCTCTGCTCAACCATTTCTTAGCTTCAAACTCCCATATCTCGCGAACGGATTGACCTAACCCAAAAATTCCTATTGCATCTGAAAGTAGAAACTCGCCCGATTACAACGGTATGTGTATTTTTTCCCTAGGCCATTCTGGTTAAGCGTTTGAAGCAGCAGAATTGCGAAAAATTTTTTGCCCTCTCAACCATTTCTTGGCTTCAAACTCCCATATCTCGCGAACGGATTGACCTAACCCAAAAATTCCTATTGCATTTGAAAGTAGAAACTCGCCCGATTACAACGGTATGCGTATTTTTTTCCTAGGCCATTCTGGTTAAGCGTTTGGAGCAGCAGAATTGCGAAAAATTTGTTCTCTTCTCAACCATTTCTTAGCTTCAAACTCCCATATCTCGCGAACGGATTGACCTAACCCAAAAATTCCTATTGCATTTGAAAGTAGAAACTCGCACGATTACAAGGGTACGTGTATTTTTCCCCTAGGCCATTCTGGTTAAGCGACTGGAGCAGCAGAAGTGCGAAAAATTTGTTGTCTTGTCAGCCATTTCTTAGCTTCAAACTCCCATATCTCGCGAACGGATTGACCTAACCCAAAAATTCCTATTGCATTTGAAAGAGAAACTCGCCCGATTACAACGGTATGCGTATTTTTTTCCTAGGCCATTCTGGTTAAGCGTTTGGAGCAGCAGAATTGCGAAAAATTTGTTCTCTTCTCAACCATTTCTTAGCTTCAAACTCCCATATCTCGCGAACGGATTGACCTAACCCAAAAATTCCTATTGCATCTGAAAGTAGAAACTCGCCCGATTACAACGGTATGTGTATTTTTTCCCTAGGCCATTCTGGTTAAGCGTTTCGAGCAGCAAAATTGCGAAAAATTTTTTGCCTTCTCAACCATTTCTTGGCTTCAAACTCCCATTTCTCGCGAACGGATTGACCTAACACAAAAATTCCTGTTGTGTCTGAAAGTAGAAACTCGCCCGATTATAACGGTATGTGTATTTTTTCCCTAGGCCATTCTGGTTAAGCGTTTGGAGCAGCAGATTTGCGAAAAATTTGTTGCCTTCTCAACCATTTCTTGGCTTCAAACTCACATATCTCGCGAACGGATTGACCTAACCAAAAAATTCCTATTGCATCTGAAAGTAGAAACTCGCCCGATTACAGCTGTATGTGTGTTTTTTTCCTAGGCCATTCTGGTTAAGCGTTTGGAGCAGCAGAATTGCGAAAAATTTGTTCTCTGCTCAACCATTTCTTAGCTTCAAACTCCCATATCTCGCGAACGGATTGACCTAACCCAAAAATTCCTATTGCATCTGAAAGTAGAAACTCGCCCGATTACAACGGTATGTGTATTTTTTCCCTAGGCCATTCTGGTTAAGCGTTTGAAGCAGCAGAATTGCGAAAAATTTTTTGCCCTCTCAACCATTTCTTGGCTTCAAACTCCCATATCTCGCGAACGGATTGACCTAACCCAAAAATTCCTATTGCATTTGAAAGTAGAAACTCGCCCGATTACAACGGTATGCGTATTTTTTTCCTAGGCCATTCTGGTTAAGCGTTTGGAGCAGCAGAATTGCGAAAAATTTGTTCTCTTCTCAACCATTTCTTAGCTTCAAACTCCCATATCTCGCGAACGGATTGACCTAACCCAAAAATTCCTATTGCATCTGAAAGTAGAAACTCGCCCGATTACAACGGTATGTGTATTTTTTCCCTAGGCCATTCTGGTTAAGCGTTTCGAGCAGCAAAATTGCGAAAAATTTTTTGCCTTCTCAACCATTTCTTGGCTTCAAACTCCCATTTCTCGCGAACGGATTGACCTAACACAAAAATTCCTGTTGTGTCTGAAAGTAGAAACTCGCCCGATTATAACGGTATGTGTATTTTTTCCCTAGGCCATTCTGGTTAAGCGTTTGGAGCAGCAGATTTGCGAAAAATTTGTTGCCTTCTCAACCATTTCTTGGCTTCAAACTCACATATCTCGCGAACGGATTGACCTAACCAAAAAATTCCTATTGCATCTGAAAGTAGAAACTCGCCCGATTACAGCTGTATGTGTGTTTTTTCCCTAGGCCATTCTGGTTAAGCGTTTGGAGCAGCAGAATTGCGAATAATTTTTTGCCCTCTCAACCATTTCTTGGCTTCAAACTCCCATATCTCGCGAACGGACTGACCTAACCCAAAAATTCCTATTGCATTTGAAAGTAGAAACTCGCCCGATTACAACGGTATGCGTATTTTTCTCCTAGGCCATTCTGGTTAAGCGTTTGGAGCAGCAGAATTGCGAAAAATTTGTTCTCTGCTCATCCATTTCTTAGCTTCAAACTCCCATATCTCGCGAACGGATTGACCTAACCCAAAAATTCCTATTGCATCTGAAAGTAGAAACTCGCCCGATTACAACGGTATGTGTATTTCTTCCCTAGGCCATTCTGGTTAAGCGTTTGGAGCAGCAGATTTGCGAAAAATTAGTTCTCTTCTCAACCATTTCTTAGCTTCAAACTCCCATATCTCGCGAACGGTTTGACCTAACCCAAAAATTCCTATTGCATCTGAAAGTAGAAACTCGCCCGATTACAATGGTATGTGTATTTCTTCCCTAGGCCATTCTGGTTAAGCGTTTGGAGCAGCAGATTTGCGAAAAATTTGTTGTCTTCTCAACCATTTCTTAGCTTCAAACTCCCATATCTCGCGAACGGATTGACCTAACCCAAAAATTCCTATTGCATCCGAAAGTAGAAACTCGCCCGATTGCAGCTGTTTGCGTATTTTTTCCCTAGGCTATTCTGGTTAAGCGTTTGAAGCAGCAGAATTGCGAAAAATTTTTTGCCCTCTCAACCATTTCTTGGCTTCAAACTCCCATTTCTCGCGAACGGATTGACATAACCCAAAAATTCCTGTTGTGTCTGAATGTAGAAACTCGCCCGATTATAACGGTATGTGTATTTTTTCCCTAGGCCATTCTGGTTAAGCGTTTGGAACAGCAGATTTGCGAAAAATTTGTTGCCTTCTCAACCATTTCTTGGCTTCAAACTCCCATATCTCGCGAACGGATTGACCTAACCCAAAAATTCCTATTGCATTTGAAAGTAGAAACTCGCCCGATTACAAGGGTATGCGTATTTTTTTCCTAGGCCATTCTGGTTAAGCGTTTGGAGCAGCAGAATTGCGAAAAATTAGTTCTCTTCTCAACCATTTCTTAGCTTCAAACTCCCATATCTCGCGAACGGTTTGACCTAACCCAAAAATTCCTATTGCATCTGAAAGTAGAAACTCGCCCGATTACAATGGTATGTGTATTTCTTCCCTAGGCCATTCTGGTTAAGCGTTTGGAGCAGCAGATTTGCGAAAAATTTGTTGTCTTCTCAACCATTTCTTAGCTTCAAACTCCCATATCTCGCGAACGGATTGACCTAACCCAAAAATTCCTATTGCATCCGAAAGTAGAAACTCGCCCGATTGCAGCTGTTTGCGTATTTTTTCCCTAGGCCATTCTGGTTAAGCGTTTGAAGCAGCAGAATTGCGAAAAATTTTTTGCCCTCTCAACCATTTCTTGGCTTCAAACTCCCATTTCTCGCGAACGGATTGACCTAACCAAAAAATTCCTATTGCATCTGAAAGTAGAAACTCGCCCGATTACAAGGGTATGCGTATTTTTTTCCTAGGCCATTCTGGTTAAGCGTTTGGAGCAGCAGAATTGCGAAAAATTAGTTCTCTTCTCAACCATTTCTTAGCTTCAAACTCCCATATCTCGCGAACGGTTTGACCTAACCCAAAAATTCCTATTGCATCTGAAAGTAGAAACTCGCCCGATTACAATGGTATGTGTATTTCTTCCCTAGGCCATTCTGGTTAAGCGTTTGGAGCAGCAGATTTGCGAAAAATTTGTTGTCTTCTCAACCATTTCTTAGCTTCAAACTCCCATATCTCGCGAACGGATTGACCTAACCCAAAAATTCCTATTGCATCCGAAAGTAGAAACTCGCCCGATTGCAGCTGTTTGCGTATTTTTTCCCTAGGCCATTCTGGTTAAGCGTTTGAAGCAGCAGAATTGCGAAAAATTTTTTGCCCTCTCAACCATTTCTTGGCTTCAAACTCCCATTTCTCGCGAACGGATTGACATAACCCAAAAATTCCTGTTGTGTCTGAATGTAGAAACTCGCCCGATTATAACGGTATGTGTATTTTTTCCCTAGGCCATTCTGGTTAAGCGTTTGGAGCAGCAGATTTGCGAAAAATTTGTTGCCTTCTCAACCATTTCTTGGCTTCAAACTCCCATATCTCGCGAACGGATTGACCTAACCCAAAAATTCCTATTGCATTTGAAAGTAGAAACTCGCCCGATTACAAGGGTATGCGTATTTTTTTCCTAGGCCATTCTGGTTAAGCGTTTGGAGCAGCAGAATTGCGAACAATTAGTTCTCTTCTCAACCATTTCTTAGCTTCAAACTCCCATATCTCGCGAACGGATTGACCTAACCCAAAAATTCCTATTGCATTTGAAAGTAGAAACTCGCCCGATTACAACGGTATGCGTATTTCTCTCCTAGGCCATTCTGGTTAAGCGTTTGGAGCAGCAGAATTGCGAAAAATTTGTTCTCTGCTCAACCATTTTTTAGCTTCAAACTCCCATATCTCGCGAACGGATTGACCTAACCAAAAAATTCCTATTGCATCTGAAAGTAGAAACTCGCCCGATTACAACGGTATGTGTATTTCTTCCCTAGGCCATTCTGGTTAAGCGTTTGGAGCAGCAGATTTGCGAAAAATTTGTTGTCTTCTCAACCATTTCTTAGCTTCAAACTCCCATATCTCGCGAACGGATTGACCTAACCCAAATATTCCTATTGCATTTGAAAGTAGAAACTCGCCCGATTGCAGCTGTTTGCGTATTTTTTCCCTAGGCCATTCTGGTTAAGCGTTTGAAGCAGCAGAATTGCGAAAAATTTTTTGCCCTCTCAACCATTTCTTGGCTTCAAACTCCCATTTCTCGCGAACGGATTGACCTAACCCAAAAATTCCTGTTGTGTCTGAAAGTAGAAACTCGCCCGATTATAGCGTTATGTGTATTTTTTCCCTAGGCCATTCTGCTTAAGCGTTTGGAGCAGCAGATTTGCGAAAAATTTGTTGCCTTCTCAACCATTTCTTGGCTTCAAACTCCCATATCTCGCGAACGGATTGACCTAACCCAAAAATTCCTATTGCATTTAAAAGTAGAAACTCGCCCGATTACAACGGTATGCGTATTTTTTTCCTAGGCCATTCTGGTTAAGCGTTTGGAGCAGCAGAATTGCGAAAAATTAGTTCTCTTCTCAACCATTTCTTAGCTTCAAACTCCCATATCTCGCGAACGGATTGACCTAACCAAAAAATTCCTATTGCATCTGAAAGTAGAAACTCGCCCGATTACAACGGTATGTGTATTTCTTCCCTAGGCCATTCTGGTTAAGCGTTTGGAGCAGCAGATTTGCGAAAAATTTGTTGTCTTCTCAACCATTTCTTAGCTTCAAACTCCCATATCTCGCGAACGGATTGACCTAACCCAAAAATTCCTATTGCATTTGAAAGTAGAAACTCGCCCGATTGCAGCTGTTTGCGTATTTTTTCCCTAGGCCATTCTGGTTAAGCGTTTGAAGCAGCAGAATTGCGAAAAATTTTTTGCCCTCTCAACCATTTCTTGGCTTCAAACTCCCATTTCTCGCGAACGGATTGACCTAACCCAAAAATTCCTGTTGTGTCTGAAAGTAGAAACTCGCCCGATTATAACGGTATGTGTATTTTTTCCCTAGGCCATTCTGGTTAAGCGTTTGGAGCAGCAGATTTGCGAAAAATTTGTTGCCTTCTCAACCATTTCTTGGCTTCAAACTCCCATATCTCGCGAACGGATTGACCTAACCCAAAAATTCCTATTGCATTTGAAAGTAGAAACTCGCCCGATTATAACGGTATGTGTATTTTTTCCCTAGGCCATTCTGGTTAAGCGTTTGGAGCACCAGATTTGCGAAAAATTTGTTGCCTTCTCAACCATTTCTTGGCTTCAAACTCACATATCTCGCGAACGGATTGACCTAACCAAAAAATTCCTATTGCATCTGAAAGTAGAAACTTGCCCGATTACAGCTGTATGTGTGTTTTTTCCCTAGGCCATTCTGGTTAAGCGTTTGGAGCAGCAGAATTGCGAAAAATTTTTTGCCCTCTGAACCATTTCTTGGCTTCAAACTACCATATCTCGCGAACGGACTGACCTAACCAAAAAATTCCTATTGCATCTGAAAGTAGAAACTCGCCCGATTACAGCTGTATGTGTGTTTTTTCCCTAGGCCATTCTGGTTAAGCGTTTGGGGCAGCAGAATTGCGAAAAATTTGTTCTCTTCTCAACCATTTCTTAGCTTCAAACTCCCATATCTCGCGAACGGATTGACCTAACCCAAAAATTCCTGTTGTGTCTGAAAGTAGAAACTCGCCCGATTATAACGGTATGTGTATTTTTTCCCTAGGCCATTCTGGTTAAGCGTTTGGAGCAGCAGATTTGCGAAAAATTTGTTGCCTTCTCAACCATTTCTTGGCTTCAAACTCACATATCTCGCGAACGGATTGACCTAACCAAAAAATTCCTATTGCATCTGAAAGTAGAAACTTGCCCGATTACAGCTGTATGTGTGTTTTTTCCCTAGGCCATTCTGGTTAAGCGTTTGGAGCAGCAGAATTGCGAAAAATTTTTTGCCCTCTGAACCATTTCTTGGCTTCAAACTACCATATCTCGCGAACGGACTGACCTAACCAAAAAATTCCTATTGCATCTGAAAGTAGAAACTCGCCCGATTACAGCTGTATGTGTGTTTTTTCCCTAGGCCATTCTGGTTAAGCGTTTGGGGCAGCAGAATTGCGAAAAATTTGTTCTCTTCTCAACCATTTCTTAGCTTCAAACTCCCATATCTCGCGAATGGATTGACCTAACCCAAAAATTCCTATTGCATTTGAAAGTAGAAACTCGCCCGATTACAACGGTATGCGTATTTTTTCCCTAGGCCATTCTGGTTAAGCGTTTCGAGCAGCAAAATTGCGAAAAATTTTTTGCCTTCTCAACCATTTCTTGGCTTCAAACTCCCATTTCTCGCGAACGGATTGACCTAACCCAAAAATTCCTGTTGTGTCTGAAAGTAGAAACTCGCCCGATTATAACGGTATGTGTATTTTTTCCCTAGGCCATTCTGGTTAAGCGTTTGGAGCAGCAGATTTGCGAAAAATTTGTTGCCTTCTCAACCATTTCTTGGCTTCAAACTCCCATATCTCGCGAACGGATTGACCTAACCCAAAAATTCCTATTGCATTTGAAAGTAGAAACTCGCCCGATTACAACGGTATGTGTATTTTTTCCCTAGGCCATTCTGGTTAAGCGTTTCGAGCAGCAAAATTGCGAAAAATTTTTTGCCTTCTCAACCATTTCTTGGCTTCAAACTCCCATTTCTCGCGAACGGATTGACCTAACACAAAAATTCCTGTTGTGTCTGAAAGTAGAAACTCGCCCGATTATAACGGTATGTGTATTTTTCCCTAGGCCATTCTGGTTAAGCGTTTGGAGCAGCAGATTTGCGAAAAATTTGTTGCCTTCTCAACCATTTCTTGGCTTCAAACTCACATATCTCGCGAACGGATTGACCTAACCAAAAAATTCCTATTGCATCTGAAAGTAGAAACTCGCCCGATTACAGCTGTATGTGTGTTTTTTCCCTAGGCCATTCTGGTTAAGCGTTTGGAGCAGCAGAATTGCGAAAAATTTTTTGCCCTCTCAACCATTTCTTGGCTTCAAACTCCCATATCTCGCGAACGGACTGACCTAACCAAAAAATTCCTATTGCATCTGAAAGTAGAAACACGCCCGATAACAGCTGTGTGTGTGTTTTTTCCCTACGCCATTCTGGTTAAGCGTTTGGGGCAGCAGAATTGCGAAAAATTTGTTCTCTTCTCAACCATTGTTTAGCTTCAAACTCCCATATCTCGCGAACGGATTGACCTAACCCAAAAATTCCTATTGCATTTGAAAGTAGAAACTCGCCCGATTACAACGGTATGCGTATTTTTTTCCTAGGCCATTCTGGTTAAGCGTTTGGAGCAGCAGAATTGCGAAAAATTTGTTCTCTTCTCAACCATTTCTTAGCTTCAAACTCCCATATCTCGCGAACGGATTGACCTAACCCAAAAATTCCTGTTGTGTCTGAAAGTAGAAACTCGCCCGATTATAACGGTATGTGTATTTTTTCCCTAGGCCATTCTGGTTAAGCGTTTGGAGCAGCAGATTTGCGAAAAATTTGTTGCCTTCTCAAGCATTTCTTGGCTTCAAACTCCCATTTCTCGCGAACGGATTGACCTAACCCAAAAATTCCTGTTGTGTCTGAAAGTAGAAACTCGCCCGATTATAACGGTATGTGTATTTTTTCCCTAGGCCATTCTGGTTAAGCGTTTGGAGCAGCAGATTTGCGAAAAATTTGTTGCCTTCTCAACCATTTCTTGGCTTCAAACTCACATATCTCGCGAACGGATCGACCTAACCAAAAAATTCCTATTGCATCTGAAAGTAGAAACTCGCCCGATTACAGCTGTATGTGTGTTTTTTCCCTAGGTCATTCTGGTTAAGCGTTTGGAGCAGCAGAAGTGCGAAAAATTTGTTGTCTTGTCAGCCATTTCTTAGCTTCAAAGTCCCATATCTCGCGAACGGTTTGACCTAACCCAAAAATTCCTATTGCATCTGAAAGTAGAAACTCGCCCGATTACAACGGTATGTGTATTTTTCCCCTAAGCCAATCTGGTTAAGCTATTGGAGCAGCAGAAGTGCGAAAAATTTGTTCTCTTCTCAACCATTTCTTAGCTTCAAACTCTCATATCTCGCGAACGGATTGACCTAAACCAAAAATTCCAATTGCATTTGAAAGTAGAAACTCGCCCGATTACAGCTGTATGTTTGTTTTTTCCCGAGGCGATTCTGGTTAAGCGTTTGGAGCAGCAGAATTGCGAAAAATTTTTTTGCCTTCTCAACCATTTCTTGGATTCAAACTCCCATATCTCGCGAACGGATTAACCTAACCCAAAAATTCCTGTTGCGTCTGAAAGTAGAAACTCGCCCGATTACAACGGTATTTGTATTTCTTCCCTAGGCCATTCTGGTTAAGCGTTTGGAGCAGCAGATTTGCGAAAAATTTGTTGCCTTCTCAACCATTTCTTGGCTTCAAACTCCCATATCTCGCGAACGGATTGACCTAACCCAAAAATTCCTATTGCATTTGAAAGTAGAAACTCGCCCGATTACAACGGTATGCGTATTTTTTTCCTAGGCCATTCTGGTTAAGCGTTTGGAGCAGCAGAATTGCGAAAAATTTGTTCTCTTCTCAACCATTTCTTAGCTTCAAACTCCCATATCTCGCGAACGGATTGCCAAACCCAAAAGTTCCTGTTGCGTCTGAAAGTAGAAACTCGCCCGATTACAACGGTATGTGTGTTTCTTCCCTAGGCCATTCTGGTTAAGCGTTTGGAGTAGCAGATTTGCGAAAAATTTGTTGTCTTGTCAACCATTTCTTAGCTTCAAACTCCCATATCTCGCGAACGGATTAACCTAACCCAAAAATTCCTATTGCATTTGAAAGTAGAAACTCGCCCGATTGCAACTGTTTGCGTATTTTTTTCCCTAGGCCATTCTGGTTAAGCGTTTGGAGCAGCAGAATTGCGAAAAATTTTTTGCCCTCTCAACCATTTCTTGGCTTCAAACTCCCATATCTCGCGAACGGACTGACCTAACCAAAAAATTCCTATTGCATCTGAAAGTAGAAACACGCCCGATAACAGCTGTGTGTGTGTTTTTTCCCTAGGCCATTCTGGTTAAGCGTTTGGGGCAGCAGAATTGCGAAAAATTTGTTCTCTTCTCAACCATTTCTTAGCTTCAAACTCCCATATCTCGCGAACGGATTGACCTAACCCAAAAATTCCTATTGCATTTGAAAGTAGAAACTCGCCCGATTACAACGGTATGCGTATTTTTTCCCTAGGCCATTCTGGTTAAGCGTTTCGAGCAGCAAAATTGCGAAAAATTTTTTGCCTTCTCAACCATTTCTTGGCTTCAAACTCCCATTTCTCGCGAACGGATTGACCTAACCCAAAAATTCCTGTTGTGTCTGAAAGTAGAAACTCGCCCGATTATAACGGTATGTGTATTTTTTCCCTAGGCCATTCTGGTTAAGCGTTTGGAGCAGCAGATTTGCGAAAAATTTGTTGCCTTCTCAACCATTTCTTGGCTTCAAACTCCCATATCTCGCGAACGGATTGACCTAACCCAAAAATTCCTATTGCATTTGAAAGTAGAAACTCGCCCGATTACAACGGTATGCGTATTTTTTTCCTAGGCCATTCTAGTTAAGCGTTTGGAGCAGCAGAATTGCGAAAAATTAGTTCTCTTCACAACCATTTCTTAGCTTCAAACTCCCATATCTCGCGAACGGATTGACCTAACCCAAAAATTCCTATTGCATCTGAAAGTAGAAACTCGCCCCATTACAACGGTATGTGTATTTTTTCCCTAGGCCATTCTGGTTAAGCGTTTCGAGCAGCAAAATTGCGAAAAATTTTTTGCCTTCTCAACCATTTCTTGGCTTCAAACTCCCATTTCTCGCGAACGGATTGACCTAACACAAAAATTCCTGTTGTGTCTGAAAGTAGAAACTCGCCCGATTATAACGGTATGTGTATTTTTCCCTAGGCCATTCTGGTTAAGCGTTTGGAGCAGCAGATTTGCGAAAAATTTGTTGCCTTCTCAACCATTTCTTGGCTTCAAACTCACATATCTCGCGAACGGATTGACCTAACCAAAAAATTCCTATTGCATCTGAAAGTAGAAACTCGCCCGATTACAGCTGTATGTGTGTTTTTTCCCTAGGCCATTCTGGTTAAGCGTTTGGAGCAGCAGAATTGCGAAAAATTTTTTGCCCTCTCAACCATTTCTTGGCTTCAAACTCCCATATCTCGCGAACGGACTGACCTAACCAAAAAATTCCTATTGCATCTGAAAGTAGAAACACGCCCGATAACAGCTGTGTGTGTGTTTTTTCCCTACGCCATTCTGGTTAAGCGTTTGGGGCAGCAGAATTGCGAAAAATTTGTTCTCTTCTCAACCATTGTTTAGCTTCAAACTCCCATATCTCGCGAACGGATTGACCTAACCCAAAAATTCCTATTGCATTTGAAAGTAGAAACTCGCCCGATTACAACGGTATGCGTATTTTTTTCCTAGGCCATTCTGGTTAAGCGTTTGGAGCAGCAGAATTGCGAAAAATTTGTTCTCTTCTCAACCATTTCTTAGCTTCAAACTCCCATATCTCGCGAACGGATTGACCTAACCCAAAAATTCCTGTTGTGTCTGAAAGTAGAAACTCGCCCGATTATAACGGTATGTGTATTTTTTCCCTAGGCCATTCTGGTTAAGCGTTTGGAGCAGCAGATTTGCGAAAAATTTGTTGCCTTCTCAAGCATTTCTTGGCTTCAAACTCCCATTTCTCGCGAACGGATTGACCTAACCCAAAAATTCCTGTTGTGTCTGAAAGTAGAAACTCGCCCGATTATAACGGTATGTGTATTTTTTCCCTAGGCCATTCTGGTTAAGCGTTTGGAGCAGCAGATTTGCGAAAAATTTGTTGCCTTCTCAACCATTTCTTGGCTTCAAACTCACATATCTCGCGAACGGATCGACCTAACCAAAAAATTCCTATTGCATCTGAAAGTAGAAACTCGCCCGATTACAGCTGTATGTGTGTTTTTTCCCTAGGTCATTCTGGTTAAGCGTTTGGAGCAGCAGAAGTGCGAAAAATTTGTTGTCTTGTCAGCCATTTCTTAGCTTCAAAGTCCCATATCTCGCGAACGGTTTGACCTAACCCAAAAATTCCTATTGCATCTGAAAGTAGAAACTCGCCCGATTACAACGGTATGTGTATTTTTCCCCTAAGCCAATCTGGTTAAGCTATTGGAGCAGCAGAAGTGCGAAAAATTTGTTCTCTTCTCAACCATTTCTTAGCTTCAAACTCTCATATCTCGCGAACGGATTGACCTAAACCAAAAATTCCAATTGCATTTGAAAGTAGAAACTCGCCCGATTACAGCTGTATGTTTGTTTTTTCCCGAGGCGATTCTGGTTAAGCGTTTGGAGCAGCAGAATTGCGAAAAATTTTTTTGCCTTCTCAACCATTTCTTGGATTCAAACTCCCATATCTCGCGAACGGATTAACCTAACCCAAAAATTCCTGTTGCGTCTGAAAGTAGAAACTCGCCCGATTACAACGGTATTTGTATTTCTTCCCTAGGCCATTCTGGTTAAGCGTTTGGAGCAGCAGATTTGCGAAAAATTTGTTGCCTTCTCAACCATTTCTTGGCTTCAAACTCCCATATCTCGCGAACGGATTGACCTAACCCAAAAATTCCTATTGCATTTGAAAGTAGAAACTCGCCCGATTACAACGGTATGCGTATTTTTTTCCTAGGCCATTCTGGTTAAGCGTTTGGAGCAGCAGAATTGCGAAAAATTTGTTCTCTTCTCAACCATTTCTTAGCTTCAAACTCCCATATCTCGCGAACGGATTGCCAAACCCAAAAGTTCCTGTTGCGTCTGAAAGTAGAAACTCGCCCGATTACAACGGTATGTGTGTTTCTTCCCTAGGCCATTCTGGTTAAGCGTTTGGAGTAGCAGATTTGCGAAAAATTTGTTGTCTTGTCAACCATTTCTTAGCTTCAAACTCCCATATCTCGCGAACGGATTAACCTAACCCAAAAATTCCTATTGCATTTGAAAGTAGAAACTCGCCCGATTGCAACTGTTTGCGTATTTTTTTCCCTAGGCCATTCTGGTTAAGCGTTTGGAGCAGCAGAATTGCGAAAAATTTTTTGCCCTCTCAACCATTTCTTGGCTTCAAACTCCCATATCTCGCGAACGGACTGACCTAACCAAAAAATTCCTATTGCATCTGAAAGTAGAAACACGCCCGATAACAGCTGTGTGTGTGTTTTTTCCCTAGGCCATTCTGGTTAAGCGTTTGGGGCAGCAGAATTGCGAAAAATTTGTTCTCTTCTCAACCATTTCTTAGCTTCAAACTCCCATATCTCGCGAACGGATTGACCTAACCCAAAAATTCCTATTGCATTTGAAAGTAGAAACTCGCCCGATTACAACGGTATGCGTATTTTTTTCCTAGGCCATTCTGGTTAAGCGTTTGGAGCAGCAGAATTGCGAAAAATTTGTTCTCTTCTCAACCATTTCTTAGCTTCAAACTCCCATATCTCGCTAACGGATTGACCTAACCCAAAAATTCCTGTTGTGTCTGAAAGTAGAAACTCGCCCGATTATAACGGTATGTGTATTTTTTCCCTAGGCCATTCTGGTTAAGCGTTTGGAGCAGCAGATTTGCGAAAAATTTGTTGCCTTCTCAAGCATTTCTTGGCTTCAAACTCCCATTTCTCGCGAACGGATTGACCTAACCCAAAAATTCCTGTTGTGTCTGAAAGTAGAAACTCGCCCGATTATAACGGTATGTGTATTTTTTCCCTAGGCCATTCTGGTTAAGCGTTTGGAGCAGCAGATTTGCGAAAAATTTGTTGCCTTCTCAACCATTTCTTGGCTTCAAACTCACATATCTCGCGAACGGATCGACCTAACCAAAAAATTCCTATTGCATCTGAAAGTAGAAACTCGCCCGATTACAGCTGTATGTGTGTTTTTTCCCTAGGCCATTCTGGTTAAGCTATTGGAGCAGCAGAAGTGCGAAAAATTTGTTCTCTTCTCAACCATTTCTTAGCTTCAAACTCTCATATCTCGCGAACGGATTGACCTAAACCAAAAATTCCTATTGCATTTGAAAGTAGAAACTCGCCCGATTACAGCTGTATGTTTGTTTTTTCCCAAGGCGATTCTGTTTAAGCGTTTGGAGCAGCAGAATTGCGAAAAATTTGTTCTCTTCTCAACCATTTCTTAGCTTCAAACTCCCATTTCTCGCGAACGGATTGGCCTAACCCAAAAATTCCTGTTGTGTCTGAAAGTAGAAACTCGCCCGATTATAACGGTATGTGTATTTTTTCCCTAGGCCATTCTGGTTAAGCGTTTGGAGCAGCAGATTTGCGAAAAATTTGTTGCCTTCTCAACCATTTCTTGGCTTCAAACTCACATATCTCGCGAACGGATCGACCTAACCAAAAAATTCCTATTGCATCTGAAAGTAGAAACTCGCCCGATTACAGCTGTATGTGTGTTTTTTCCCTAGGCCATTCTGGTTAAGCGTTTGGAGCAGCAGAAGTGCGAAAAATTTGTTGTCTTGTTAGCCATTTCTTAGCTTCAAAGTCCCATATCTCGCGAACGGTTTGACCTAACCCAAAAATTCCTATTGCATCTGAAAGTAGAAACTCGCCCGATTACAACGGTATGTGTATTTTATCCCAAGGCCATTCTGGTTAAGCGTTTGGAGCAGCAGAATTCCGAAAAATTTGTTGTCTTCTCAACCATTTCTTAGCTTCAAACTCCCATATCTCGCGAACGGATTGACCTAACCGAAAAATTCCTATTGCACCTGAAAGTAGAAGCTCGCCCGATTACAACGGTATGTGTATTTTTCCCCTAGGCCAATCTGGTTAAGCTATTGGAGCAGCAGAATTGCGAAAAATTTGTTCTCTTCTCAACCATTTCTTAGCTTCAAACTCCCATATCTCGCGAACGGATTGACCAAACCCAAAAATTCCTGTTGCGTCTGTAAGTAGAAACTCGCCCGATTACAACGGTATGTGTGTTTCTTCCCTAGGCCATTCTGGTTAAGCGTTTGGAGCAGCAGATTTGCGAAAAATTTGTTGTCTTCTCAACCATTTCTTAGCTTCAAACTCCCATATCTCGCGACCGGATTGACCTAACCCAAAAATTCCTATTGCATTTGAAAGTAGAAACTCGCCGATTGCAACTGTTTGCGTATTTTTTCCCTAGGCCATTCTGGTTAAGCGTTTGGAGCAGCAGATTTGCGAAAAATTTGTTGCCTTCTCAACCATTTCTTGGCTTCAAACTCACATATCTCGCGAACGGATCGACCTAACCAAAAAATTCCTATTGCATCTGAAAGTAGAAACTCGCCCGATTACAGCTGTATGTGTGTTTTTTCCCTAGGCCATTCTGGTTAAGCGTTTGGAGCAGCAGAAGTGCGAAAAATTTGTTGTCTTGTCAGCCATTTCTTAGCTTCAAAGTCCCATATCTCGCGAACGGTTTGACCTAACCCAAAAATTCCTATTGCATCTGAAAGTAGAAACTCACCCGATTACAACGGTATGTGTATTTTATCCCAAGGCCATTCTGGTTAAGCGTTTGGAGCAGCAGAATTCCGAAAAATTTGTTGTCTTCTCAACCATTTCTTAGCTTCAAACTCCCATATCTCGCGAACGGATTGACCTAACCGAAAAATTCCTATTGCACCTGAAAGTAGAAGCTCGCCCGATTACAACGGTATGTGTATTTTTCCCCTAGGCCAATCTGGTTAAGCTATTGGAGCAGCAGAAGTGCGAAAAATTTGTTCTCTTCTCAACCATTTCTTAGCTTCAAACTCTCATATCTCGCGAACGGATTGACCTAACCCAAAAATTCCTATTGCATTTGAAAGTAGAAACTCGCCCGATTACAACGGTATGCGTATTTTTTTCCTAGGCCATTCTGGTTAAGCGTTTGGAGCAGCAGAATTGCGAAAAATTTGTTCTCTTCTCAACCATTTCTTAGCTTCAAACTCCCATATCTCGCGAACGGATTGACCAAACCCAAAAATTCCTGTTGCGTCTGTAAGTAGAAACTCGCCCGATTACAACGGTCTGTGTGTTTCTTCCCTAGGCCATTCTGGTTAAGCGTTTGGAGCAGCAGATTTGCGAAAAATTTGTTGTCTTCTCAACCATTTCTTAGCTTCAAACTCCCATATCTCGCGACCGGATTGACCTAACCCAAAAATTCCTATTGCATTTGAAAGTAGAAACTCGCCGATTGCAACTGTTTGCGTATTTTTTCCCTAGGCCATTCTGGTTAAGCGTTTGGAGTAGCAGATTTGCGAAAAATTTGTTGTCTTGTCAACCATTTCTTAGCTTCAAACTCCCATATCTCGCGAACGGATTAACCTAACCCAAAAATTCCTATTGCATTTGAAAGTAGAAACTCGCCCGATTGCAACTGTTTGCGTATTTTTTTCCCTAGGCCATTCTGGTTAAGCGATTGGAGCAGCCGAAGTGCGAAAAATTTGTTGTCTTGTCAGCCATTTCTTAGCTTCATAGTCCCATATCTCGCGAACGGATTGACCTAACCCAAAAATTCCTGTTGTGTCTGAAAGTAGAAACTCGCCCGATTATAACGGTATGTGTATTTTTTCCCTAGGCCATTCTGGTTAAGCGTTTGGAGCAGCAGATTTGCGAAAAATTTGTTGCCTTCTCAACCATTTCTTTGCTTCAAACTCCCATATCTCGCGAACGGATTGACCTAACCCAAAAATTCCTATTGCATTTGAAAGTAGAAACTCGCCCGATTACAACGGTTTGCGTATTTTTTTCCTAGGCCATTCTGGTTAAGCGTTTGGAGCAGCAGAATTGCGAAAAATTTGTTCTCTTCTCAACCATTTCTTAACTTCAAACTCCCATATCTCGCGAACGGATTGACCTAACCCAAAAATTCCTATTGCATCTGAAAGTAGAAACTCGCCCGATTACAAAGGTATGTGTATTTTTTCCCTAGGCCATTCTGGTTAAGCGTTTCGAGCAGTAAAATTGCGAAAAATTTTTTGCCTTCTCAACCATTTCTTGGCTTCAAACTCCCATTTCTCGCGAACGGATTGACCTAACACAAAAATTCCTGTTGTGTCTGAAAGTAGAAACTCGCCCGATTATAACGGTATGTGTATTTTTTCCCTAGGCCATTCTGGTTAAGCGTTTGGAGCAGCAGATTTGCGAAAAATTTGTTGCCTTCTCAACCATTTCTTGGCTTCAAACTCCCATATCTCGCGAACGGATTGACCTAACCCAAAAATTCCTATTGCATTTGAAAGTAGAAACTCGCCCGATTACAACGGTTTGCGTATTTTTTTCCTAGGCCATTCTGGTTAAGCGTTTGGAGCAGCAGAATTGCGAAAAATTTGTTCTCTTCTCAACCATTTCTTAACTTCAAACTCCCATATCTCGCGAACGGATTGACCTAACCCAAAAATTCCTATTGCATCTGAAAGTAGAAACTCGCCCGATTACAACGGTATGTGTATTTTTTCCCTAGGCCATTCTGGTTAAGCGTTTCGAGCAGTAAAATTGCGAAAAATTTTTTGCCTTCTCATCCATTTCTTGGCTTCAAACTCCCATTTCTCGCGAACGGATTGACCTAACACAAAAATTCCTGTTGTGTCTGAAAGTAGAAACTCGCCCGATTATAACGGTATGTGTATTTTTTCCCTAGGCCATTCTGGTTAAGCGTTTGGGGCAGCAGAATTGCGAAAAATTTTTTGCCCTCTCAACCATTTCTTGGCTTCAAACTCCCATATCTCGCGAACGGACTGACCTAACCCAAAAATTCCTATTGCATTTGAAAGTAGAAACTCGCCCGATTACAACGGTATGTGTATTTCTTCCCTAGGCCATTCTGGTTAAGCGTTTGGAGCAGCAGATTTGCGAAAAATTTGTTGTCTTCTCAACCATTTCTTAGCTTCAGACTCCCATATCTCGCGAACGGATTGACCTAACCCAAAAATTCCTATTGCATTTGAAAGTAGAAACTCGCCCGATTGCAGCTGTTTGCGTATTTTTTCCCTAGGCCATTCTGGTTCAGCGTTTGAAGCTGCAGAATTGCGAAAAATTTTTTGCCCTCTCAACCATTTCTTGGCTTCAAACTCCCATTTCTCGCGAACGGATTGACCTAACCCAAAAATTCCTGTTGCATTTGAAAGTAGAAACTCGCCCGATTACAACGGTATGCGTATTTTTTTCCTAGGCCATTCTGGTTAAGCGTTTGGAGCAGCAGAATTGCGAAAAATTTGTTCTCTTCTCAACCATTTCTTAGCTTCAAACTCCCATATCTCGCGAACGGATTGCCAAACCCAAAAGTTCCTGTTGCGTCTGAAAGTAGAAACTCGCCCGATTACAACGGTATGTGTGTTTCTTCCCTAGGCCATTCTGGTTAAGCGTTTGGAGTAGCAGATTTGCGAAAAATTTGTTGTCTTGTCAACCATTTCTTAGCTTCAAACTCCCATATCTCGCGAACGGATTAACCTAACCCAAAAATTCCTATTGCATTTGAAAGTAGAAACTCGCCCGATTGCAACTGTTTGCGTATTTTTTTCCCTAGGCCATTCTGGTTAAGCGTTTGGAGCAGCAGAATTGCGAAAAATTTTTTGCCCTCTCAACCATTTCTTGGCTTCAAACTCCCATATCTCGCGAACGGACTGACCTAACCAAAAAATTCCTATTGCATCTGAAAGTAGAAACACGCCCGATAACAGCTGTGTGTGTGTTTTTTCCCTAGGCCATTCTGGTTAAGCGTTTGGGGCAGCAGAATTGCGAAAAATTTGTTCTCTTCTCAACCATTTCTTAGCTTCAAACTCCCATATCTCGCGAACGGATTGACCTAACCCAAAAATTCCTATTGCATTTGAAAGTAGAAACTCGCCCGATTACAACGGTATGCGTATTTTTTTCCTAGGCCATTCTGGTTAAGCGTTTGGAGCAGCAGAATTGCGAAAAATTTGTTCTCTTCTCAACCATTTCTTAGCTTCAAACTCCCATATCTCGCTAACGGATTGACCTAACCCAAAAATTCCTGTTGTGTCTGAAAGTAGAAACTCGCCCGATTATAACGGTATGTGTATTTTTTCCCTAGGCCATTCTGGTTAAGCGTTTGGAGCAGCAGATTTGCGAAAAATTTGTTGCCTTCTCAAGCATTTCTTGGCTTCAAACTCCCATTTCTCGCGAACGGATTGACCTAACCCAAAAATTCCTGTTGTGTCTGAAAGTAGAAACTCGCCCGATTATAACGGTATGTGTATTTTTTCCCTAGGCCATTCTGGTTAAGCGTTTGGAGCAGCAGATTTGCGAAAAATTTGTTGCCTTCTCAACCATTTCTTGGCTTCAAACTCACATATCTCGCGAACGGATCGACCTAACCAAAAAATTCCTATTGCATCTGAAAGTAGAAACTCGCCCGATTACAGCTGTATGTGTGTTTTTTCCCTAGGCCATTCTGGTTAAGCTATTGGAGCAGCAGAAGTGCGAAAAATTTGTTCTCTTCTCAACCATTTCTTAGCTTCAAACTCTCATATCTCGCGAACGGATTGACCTAAACCAAAAATTCCTATTGCATTTGAAAGTAGAAACTCGCCCGATTACAGCTGTATGTTTGTTTTTTCCCAAGGCGATTCTGGTTAAGCGTTTGGAGCAGCAGAATTGCGAAAAATTTGTTCTCTTCTCAACCATTTCTTAGCTTCAAACTCCCATTTCTCGCGAACGGATTGGCCTAACCCAAAAATTCCTGTTGTGTCTGAAAGTAGAAACTCGCCCGATTATAACGGTATGTGTATTTTTTCCCTAGGCCATTCTGGTTAAGCGTTTGGAGCAGCAGATTTGCGAAAAATTTGTTGCCTTCTCAACCATTTCTTGGCTTCAAACTCACATATCTCGCGAACGGATCGACCTAACCAAAAAATTCCTATTGCATCTGAAAGTAGAAACTCGCCCGATTACAGCTGTATGTGTGTTTTTTCCCTAGGCCATTCTGGTTAAGCGTTTGGAGCAGCAGAAGTGCGAAAAATTTGTTGTCTTGTCAGCCATTTCTTAGCTTCAAAGTCCCATATCTCGCGAACGGTTTGACCTAACCCAAAAATTCCTATTGCATCTGAAAGTAGAAACTCGCCCGATTACAACGGTATGTGTATTTTATCCCAAGGCCATTCTGGTTAAGCGTTTGGAGCAGCAGAATTTCGAAAAATTTGTTGTCTTCTCAACCATTTCTTAGCTTCAAACTCCCATATCTCGCGAACGGATTGACCTAACCGAAAAATTCAATTTCTCGAGTTCGTCATTCCGTTCGCGAGATATGGGAGTTTGAATTTAAGGAACGGTTGAGAAAACATCAAAATTTCGCAAGTCTGATACACGAAACCAACAACTACAAAGGCCTAGGGGAAAAATACACATACCGTTGTAATCGGGAGGGTGGATTGACCTAACCCAAAAATTCCTATTGCATTTGAAAGTAGAAACTCGCCCGATTACAACGGTATGCGTATTTTTTTCCTAGGCCATTCTGGTTAAGCGTTTGGAGCAGCAGAATTGCGAAAAATTTGTTCTCTTCTCAACCATTTCTTAGCTTCAAACTCCCATATCTCGCGAACGGATTGACCAAACCCAAAATTCCTGTTGCGTCTGTAAGTAGAAACTCGCCCGATTACAACGGTATGTGTGTTTCTTCCCTAGGCCATTCTGGTTAAGCGTTTGGAGCAGCAGATTTGCGAAAAATTTGTTGTCTTCTCAACCATTTCTTAGCTTCAAACTCCCATATCTCGCGACCGGATTGACCTAACCCAAAAATTCCTATTGCATTTGAAAGTAGAAACTCGCCGATTGCAACTGTTTGCGTATTTTTTCCCTAGGCCATTCTGGTTAAGCGTTTGGAGCAGCAGATTTGCGAAAAATTTGTTGCCTTCTCAACCATTTCTTGGCTTCAAACTCACATATCTCGCGAACGGATCGACCTAACCAAAAAATTCCTATTGCATCTGAAAGTAGAAACTCGCCCGATTACAGCTGTATGTGTGTTTTTTCCCTAGGCCATTCTGGTTAAGCGTTTGGAGCAGCAGAAGTGCGAAAAATTTGTTGTCTTGTCAGCCATTTCTTAGCTTCAAAGTCCCATATCTCGCGAACGGTTTGACCTAACCCAAAAATTCCTATTGCATCTGAAAGTAGAAACTCGCCCGATTACAACGGTATGTGTATTTTATCCCAAGGCCATTCTGGTTAAGCGTTTGGAGCAGCAGAATTCCGAAAAATTTGTTGTCTTCTCAACCATTTCTTAGCTTCAAACTCCCATATCTCGCGAACGGATTGACCTAACCGAAAAATTCCTATTGCACCTGAAAGTAGAAGCTCGCCCGATTACAACGGTATGTGTATTTTTCCCCTAGGCCAATCTGGTTAAGCTATTGGAGCAGCAGAAGTGCGAAAAATTTGTTCTCTTCTCAACCATTTCTTAGCTTCAAACTCTCATATCTCGCGAACGGATTGACCTAACCCAAAAATTCCTATTGCATTTGAAAGTAGAAACTCGCCCGATTACAACGGTATGCGTATTTTTTTCCTAGGCCATTCTGGTTAAGCGTTTGGAGCAGCAGAATTGCGAAAAATTTGTTCTCTTCTCAACCATTTCTTAGCTTCAAACTCCCATATCTCGCGAACGGATTGACCAAACCCAAAAATTCCTGTTGCGTCTGTAAGTAGAAACTCGCCCGATTACAACGGTATGTGTGTTTCTTCCCTAGGCCATTCTGGTTAAGCGTTTGGAGCAGCAGATTTGCGAAAAATTTGTTGTCTTCTCAACCATTTCTTAGCTTCAAACTCCCATATCTCGCGACCGGATTGACCTAACCCAAAAATTCCTATTGCATTTGAAAGTAGAAACTCGCCGATTGCAACTGTTTGCGTATTTTTTCCCTAGGCCATTCTGGTTAAGCGTTTGGAGTAGCAGATTTGCGAAAAATTTGTTGTCTTGTCAACCATTTCTTAGCTTCAAACTCCCATATCTCGCGAACGGATTAACCTAACCCAAAAATTCCTATTGCATTTGAAAGTAGAAACTCGCCCGATTGCAACTGTTTGCGTATTTTTTTCCCTAGGCCATTCTGGTTAAGCGATTGGAGCAGCCGAAGTGCGAAAAATTTGTTGTCTTGTCAGCCATTTCTTAGCTTCATAGTCCCATATCTCGCGAACGGATTGACCTAACCCAAAAATTCCTGTTGTGTCTGAAAGTAGAAACTCGCCCGATTATAACGGTATGTGTATTTTTTCCCTAGGCCATTCTGGTTAAGCGTTTGGAGCAGCAGATTTGCGAAAAATTTGTTGCCTTCTCAACCATTTCTTGGCTTCAAACTCCCATATCTCGCGAACGGATTGACCTAACCCAAAAATTCCTATTGCATCTGAAAGTAGAAACTCGCCCGATTACAACGGTTTGCGTATTTTTTTCCTAGGCCATTCTGGTTAAGCGTTTGGAGCAGCAGAATTGCGAAAAATTTGTTCTCTTCTCAACCATTTCTTAACTTCAAACTCCCATATCTCGCGAACGGATTGACCCAACCCAAAAATTCCTATTGCATCTGAAAGTAGAAACTCGCCCGATTACAACGGTATGTGTATTTTTTCCCTAGGCCATTCTGGTTAAGCGTTTCGAGCAGTAAAATTGCGAAAAATTTTTTGCCTTCTCAACCATTTCTTGGCTTCAAACTCCCATTTCTCGCGAACGGATTGACCTAACACAAAAATTCCTGTTGTGTCTGAAAGTAGAAACTCGCCCGATTATAACGGTATGTGTATTTTTTCCCTAGGCCATTCTGGTTAAGCGTTTGGAGCAGCAGATTTGCGAAAAATTTGTTGCCTTCTCAACCATTTCTTGGCTTCAAACTCCCATATCTCGCGAACGGATTGACCTAACCCAAAAATTCCTATTGCATTTGAAAGTAGAAACTCGCCCGATTACAACGGTTTGCGTATTTTTTTCCTAGGCCATTCTGGTTAAGCGTTTGGAGCAGCAGAATTGCGAAAAATTTGTTCTCTTCTCAACCATTTCTTAACTTCAAACTCCCATATCTCGCGAACGGATTGACCTAACCCAAAAATTCCTATTGCATCTGAAAGTAGAAACTCGCCCGATTACAACGGTATGTGTATTTTTTCCCTAGGCCATTCTGGTTAAGCGTTTCGAGCAGTAAAATTGCGAAAAATTTTTTGCCTTCTCAACCATTTCTTGGCTTCAAACTCCCATTTCTCGCGAACGGATTGACCTAACACAAAAATTCCTGTTGTGTCTGAAAGTAGAAACTCGCCCGATTATAACGGTATGTGTATTTTTTCCCTAGGCCATTCTGGTTAAGCGTTTGGGGCAGCAGAATTGCGAAAAATTTTTTGCCCTCTCAACCATTTCTTGGCTTCAAACTCCCATATCTCGCGAACGGACTGACCTAACCCAAAAATTCCTATTGCATTTGAAAGTAGAAACTCGCCCGATTACAACGGTATGCGTATTTTTTTCCTAGGCCATTCTGGTTAAGCGTTTGTTGCAGCAGAATTGCGAAAAATTTGTTCTCTGCTCAACCATTTCTTAGCTTCAAACTCCCATATCTCGCGAACGGATTGACCTAACCCAAAAATTCCTATTGCATCTGAAAGTAGATACTCGCCCGATTACAACGGTATGTGTATTTCTTCCCTAGGCCATTCTGGTTAAGCGTTTGGAGCAGCAGATTTGCGAAAAATTTGTTGTCTTCTCAACCATTTCTTAGCTTCAGACTCCCATATCTCGCGAACGGATTGACCTAACCCAAAAATTCCTATTGCATTTGAAAGTAGAAACTCGCCCGATTGCAGCTGTTTGCGTATTTTTTCCCTAGGCCATTCTGGTTCAGCGTTTGAAGCTGCAGAATTGCGAAAAATTTTTTGCCCTCTCAACCATTTCTTGGCTTCAAACTCCCATTTCTCGCGAACGGATTGACCTAACCCAAAAATTCCTGTTGTGTCTGAAAGTAGAAACTCGCCCGATTATAACGGTATGTGTATTTTTTCCCTAGGCCATTCTGGTTAAGCGTTTGGAGCAGCAGATTTGCGAAAAATTTGTTGCCTTCTCAACCTTTTCTTGGCTTCAAACTCACATATCTCGCGAACGGATTGACCTAACCAAAAAATTCCTATTGCATCTGAAAGTAGAAACTCGGCCGATTACAGCTGTGTGTGTGTTTTTTCCCTAGGCCATTCTGGTTAAGCGTTTGGAGCAGCAGAATTGCGAAAAATTTGTTCTCTTCTCAACCATTTCTTAGCTTCAAACTCCCATATCTCGCGAACGGATTGACCTAACCCAAAAATTCCTGTTGTGTCTGAAAGTAGAAACTCGCCCGATTATAACGGTATGTGTATTTTTTCCCTAGGCCATTCTGGTTAAGCGTTTGGAGCAGCAGATTTGCGAAAAATTTGTTGCCTTCTCAACCATTTCTTGGCTTCAAACTCCCATTTCTCGCGAACGGATTGACCTAACCCAAAAATTCCTGTTGTGTCTGAATGTAGAAACTCGCCCGATTATAACGGTATGTGTATTTTTTCCCTAGGCCATTCTGGTTAAGCGTTTGGAGCAGCAGATTTGCGAGAAATTTGTTGCCTTCTCAACCATTTCTTGGCTTCAAACTCACATATCTCGCGAACGGATCGACCTAACCAAAAAATTCCTATTGCATCTGAAAGTAGAAACTCGCCCGATTGCAGCTGTTTGCGTATTTTTTCCCTAGGCCATTCTGGTTCAGCGTTTGAAGCTGCAGAATTGCGAAAAATTTTTTGCCCTCTCAACCATTTCTTGGCTTCAAACTCCCATTTCTCGCGAACGGATTGACCTAACCCAAAAATTCCTGTTGTGTCTGAAAGTAGAAACTCGCCCGATTATAACGGTATGTGTATTTTTTCCCTAGGCCATTCTGGTTCAGCGTTTGAAGCTGCAGAATTGCGAAAAATTTTTTGCCCTCTCAACCATTTCTTGGCTTCAAACTCCCATTTCTCGCGAACGGATTGACCTAACCCAAAAATTCCTGTTGTGTCTGAAAGTAGAAACTCGCCCGATTATAACGGTATGTGTATTTTTTCCCTAGGCCATTCTGGTTAAGCGTTTGGAGCAGCAGATTTGCGAAAAATTTGTTGCCTTCTCAACCTTTTCTTGGCTTCAAACTCACATATCTCGCGAACGGATTGACCTAACCAAAAAATTCCTATTGCATCTGAAAGTAGAAACTCGCCCGATTACAGCTGTGTGTGTGTTTTTTCCCTAGGCCATTCTGGTTAAGCGTTTGGAGCAGCAGAATTGCGAAAAATTTGTTCTCTTCTCAACCATTTCTTAGCTTCAAACTCCCATATCTCGCGAACGGATTGACCTAACCAAAAAATTCCTATTGCATCTGAAAGTAGAAACTCGCCCGATTACAGCTGTATGTGTGTTTTTTTCCTAGGCCATTCTGGTTAAGCGTTTGGAGCAGCAGAATTGCGAAAAATTTGTTGTCTTCTCAACCATTTCTTAGCTTCAAACTCCCATATCTCGCGAACGGATTGACATAACCGAAAAATTCCTATTGCACCTGAAAGTAGAAGCTCGCCCGATTACAACGGTATGTGTATTTTTCCCCTAGGCCAATCTGGTTAAGCTATTGGAGCAGCAGAAGTGCGAAAAATTTGTTCTCTTCTCAACCATTTCTTAGCTTCAAACTCTCATATCTCGCGAACGGATTGACCTAACCCAAAAATTCCTATTGCATTTGAAAGTAGAAACTCGCCCGATTACAACGGTATGCGTATTTTTTTCCTAGGCCATTCTGGTTAAGCGTTTGGAGCAGCAGAATTGCGAAAAATTTGTTCTCTTCTCAACCATTTCTTAGCTTCAAACTCCCATATCTCGCGAACGGATTGACCAAACCCAAAAATTCCTGTTGCGTCTGAAAGTAGAAACTCGCCCGATTACAACGGTATGTGTGTTTCTTCCCTAGGCCATTCTGGTTAAGCGTTTCGAGCAGTAAAATTGCGAAAAATTTTTTGCCTTCTCAACCATTTCTTGGCTTCAAACTCCCATTTCTCGCGAACGGATTGACCTAACACAAAAATTCCTGTTGTGTCTGAAAGTAGAAACTCGCCCGATTATAACGGTATGTGTATTTTATCCCAAGGCCATTCTGGTTAAGCGTTTGGAGCAGCAGAATTCCGAAAAATTTGTTGTCTTCTCAACCATTTCTTAGCTTCAAACTCCCATATCTCGCGAACGGATTGACCTAACCGAAAAATTCCTATTGCACCTGAAAGTAGAAGCTCGCCCGATTACAACGGTATGTGTATTTTTCCCCTAGGCCAATCTGGTTAAGCTATTGGAGCAGCAGAAGTGCGAAAAATTTGTTCTCTTCTCAACCATTTCTTAGCTTCAAACTCTCATATCTCGCGAACGGATTGACCTAACCGAAAAATTCCTATTGCATTTGAAAGTAGAAACTCGCCCGATTACAACGGTATGCGTATTTTTTTCCTAGGCCATTCTGGTTAAGCGTTTGGAGCAGCAGAATTGCGAAAAATTTGTTCTCTTCTCAACCATTTCTTAGCTTCAAACTCCCATATCTCGCGAACGGATTGACCAAACCCAAAAATTCCTGTTGCGTCTGTAAGTAGAAACTCGCCCGATTACAACGGTATGTGTGTTTCTTCCCTAGGCCATTCTGGTTAAGCGTTTGGAGCAGCAGATTTGCGAAAAATTTGTTGTCTTCTCAACCATTTCTTAGCTTCAAACTCCCATATCTCGCGACCGGATTGACCTAACCCAAAAATTCCTATTGCATTTGAAAGTAGAAACTCGCCGATTGCAACTGTTTGCGTATTTTTTCCCTAGGCCATTCTGGTTAAGCGTTTGGAGCAGCAGATTTGCGAAAAATTTGTTGCCTTCTCAACCATTTCTTGGCTTCAAACTCACATATCTCGCGAACGGATCGACCTAACCAAAAAATTCCTATTGCATCTGAAAGTAGAAACTCGCCCGATTACAGCTGTATGTGTGTTTTTTCCCTAGGCCATTCTGGTTAAGCGTTTGGAGCAGCAGAAGTGCGAAAAATTTGTTGTCTTGTCAGCCATTTCTTAGCTTCAAAGTCCCATATCTCGCGAACGGTTTGACCTAACCCAAAAATTCCTATTGCATCTGAAAGTAGAAACTCGCCCGATTACAACGGTATGTGTATTTTATCCCAAGGCCATTCTGGTTAAGCGTTTGGAGCAGCAGAATTCCGAAAAATTTGTTGTCTTCTCAACCATTTCTTAGCTTCAAACTCCCATATCTCGCGAACGGATTGACCTAACCGAAAAATTCCTATTGCACCTGAAAGTAGAAGCTCGCCCGATTACAACGGTATGTGTATTTTTCCCCTAGGCCAATCTGGTTAAGCTATTGGAGCAGCAGAAGTGCGAAAAATTTGTTCTCTTCTCAACCATTTCTTAGCTTCAAACTCTCATATCTCGCGAACGGATTGACCTAACCCAAAAATTCCTATTGCATTTGAAAGTAGAAACTCGCCCGATTACAACGGTATGCGTATTTTTTTCCTAGGCCATTCTGGTTAAGCGTTTGGAGCAGCAGAATTGCGAAAAATTTGTTCTCTTCTCAACCATTTCTTAGCTTCAAACTCCCATATCTCGCGAACGGATTGACCAAACCCAAAAATTCCTGTTGCGTCTGTAAGTAGAAACTCGCCCGATTACAACGGTATGTGTGTTTCTTCCCTAGGCCATTCTGGTTAAGCGTTTGGAGCAGCAGATTTGCGAAAAATTTGTTGTCTTCTCAACCATTTCTTAGCTTCAAACTCCCATATCTCGCGACCGGATTGACCTAACCCAAAAATTCCTATTGCATTTGAAAGTAGAAACTCGCCGATTGCAACTGTTTGCGTATTTTTTCCCTAGGCCATTCTGGTTAAGCGTTTGGAGCAGCAGAATTCCGAAAAATTTGTTGTCTTCTCAACCATTTCTTAGCTTCAAACTCCCATATCTCGCGAACGGATTGACCTAACCGAAAAATTCCTATTGCACCTGAAAGTAGAAGCTCGCCCGATTACAACGGTATGTGTATTTTTCCCCTAGGCCAATCTGGTTAAGCTATTGGAGCAGCAGAAGTGCGAAAAATTTGTTCTCTTCTCAACCATTTCTTAGCTTCAAACTCTCATATCTCGCGAACGGATTGACCTAACCCAAAAATTCCTATTGCATTTGAAAGTAGAAACTCGCCCGATTACAACGGTATGCGTATTTTTTTCCTAGGCCATTCTGGTTAAGCGTTTGGAGCAGCAGAATTGCGAAAAATTTGTTCTCTTCTCAACCATTTCTTAGCTTCAAACTCCCATATCTCGCGAACGGATTGACCAAACCCAAAAATTCCTGTTGCGTCTGTAAGTAGAAACTCGCCCGATTACAACGGTATGTGTGTTTCTTCCCTAGGCCATTCTGGTTAAGCGTTTGGAGCAGCAGATTTGCGAAAAATTTGTTGTCTTCTCAACCATTTCTTAGCTTCAAACTCCCATATCTCGCGACCGGATTGACCTAACCCAAAAATTCCTATTGCATTTGAAAGTAGAAACTCGCCGATTGCAACTGTTTGCGTATTTTTTCCCTAGGCCATTCTGGTTAAGCGTTTGGAGCAGCAGATTTGCGAAAAATTTGTTGCCTTCTCAACCATTTCTTGGCTTCAAACTCACATATCTCGCGAACGGATCGACCTAACCAAAAAATTCCTATTGCATCTGAAAGTAGAAACTCGCCCGATTACAGCTGTATGTGTGTTTTTTCCCTAGGCCATTCTGGTTAAGCGTTTGGAGCAGCAGAAGTGCGAAAAATTTGTTGTCTTGTCAGCCATTTCTTAGCTTCAAAGTCCCATATCTCGCGAACGGTTTGACCTAACCCAAAAATTCCTATTGCATCTGAAAGTAGAAACTCGCCCGATTACAACGGTATGTGTATTTTATCCCAAGGCCATTCTGGTTAAGCGTTTGGAGCAGCAGAATTCCGAAAAATTTGTTGTCTTCTCAACCATTTCTTAGCTTCAAACTCCCATATCTCGCGAACGGATTGACCTAACCGAAAAATTCCTATTGCACCTGAAAGTAGAAGCTCGCCCGATTACAACGGTATGTGTATTTTTCCCCTAGGCCAATCTGGTTAAGCTATTGGAGCAGCAGAAGTGCGAAAAATTTGTTCTCTTCTCAACCATTTCTTAGCTTCAAACTCTCATATCTCGCGAACGGATTGACCTAACCCAAAAATTCCTATTGCATTTGAAAGTAGAAACTCGCCCGATTACAACGGTATGCGTATTTTTTTCCTAGGCCATTCTGGTTAAGCGTTTGGAGCAGCAGAATTGCGAAAAATTTGTTCTCTTCTCAACCATTTCTTAGCTTCAAACTCCCATATCTCGCGAACGGATTGACCAAACCCAAAAATTCCTGTTGCGTCTGTAAGTAGAAACTCGCCCGATTACAACGGTATGTGTGTTTCTTCCCTAGGCCATTCTGGTTAAGCGTTTGGAGCAGCAGATTTGCGAAAAATTTGTTGTCTTCTCAACCATTTCTTAGCTTCAAACTCCCATATCTCGCGACCGGATTGACCTAACCCAAAAATTCCTATTGCATTTGAAAGTAGAAACTCGCCGATTGCAACTGTTTGCGTATTTTTTCCCTAGGCCATTCTGGTTAAGCGTTTGGAGTAGCAGATTTGCGAAAAATTTGTTGTCTTGTCAACCATTTCTTAGCTTCAAACTCCCATATCTCGCGAACGGATTAACCTAACCCAAAAATTCCTATTGCATTTGAAAGTAGAAACTCGCCCGATTGCAACTGTTTGCGTATTTTTTTCCCTAGGCCATTCTGGTTAAGCGATTGGAGCAGCCGAAGTGCGAAAAATTTGTTGTCTTGTCAGCCATTTCTTAGCTTCATAGTCCCATATCTCGCGAACGGATTGACCTAACCCAAAAATTCCTGTTGTGTCTGAAAGTAGAAACTCGCCCGATTATAACGGTATGTGTATTTTTTCCCTAGGCCATTCTGGTTAAGCGTTTGTAGCAGCAGAATTGCGAAAAATTTGTTCTCTGCTCAACCATTTCTTAGCTTCAAACTCCCATATCTCGCGAACGGATTGACCTAACCCAAAAATTCCTATTGCATCTGAAAGTAGATACTCGCCCGATTACAACGGTATGTGTATTTCTTCCCTAGGCCATTCTGGTTAAGCGTTTGGAGCAGCAGATTTGCGAAAAATTTGTTGTCTTCTCAACCATTTCTTAGCTTCAGACTCCCATATCTCGCGAACGGATTGACCTAACCCAAAAATTCCTATTGCATTTGAAAGTAGAAACTCGCCCGATTGCAGCTGTTTGCGTATTTTTTCCCTAGGCCATTCTGGTTCAGCGTTTGAAGCTGCAGAATTGCGAAAAATTTTTTGCCCTCTCAACCATTTCTTGGCTTCAAACTCCCATTTCTCGCGAACGGATTGACCTAACCCAAAAATTCCTGTTGTGTCTGAAAGTAGAAACTCGCCCGATTATAACGGTATGTGTATTTTTTCCCTAGGCCATTCTGGTTAAGCGTTTGGAGCAGCAGATTTGCGAAAAATTTGTTGCCTTCTCAACCTTTTCTTGGCTTCAAACTCACATATCTCGCGAACGGATTGACCTAACCAAAAAATTCCTATTGCATCTGAAAGTAGAAACTCGCCCGATTACAGCTGTGTGTGTGTTTTTTCCCTAGGCCATTCTGGTTAAGCGTTTGGAGCAGCAGAATTGCGAAAAATTTGTTCTCTTCTCAACCATTTCTTAGCTTCAAACTCCCATATCTCGCGAACGGATTGACCTAACCCAAAAATTCCTGTTGTGTCTGAAAGTAGAAACTCGCCCGATTATAACGGTATGTGTATTTTTTCCCTAGGCCATTCTGGTTAAGCGTTTGGAGCAGCAGATTTGCGAAAAATTTGTTGCCTTCTCAACCATTTCTTGGCTTCAAACTCCCATTTCTCGCGAACGGATTGACCTACCCCAAAATTCCTGTTGTGTCTGAAAGTAGAAACTCGCCCGATTATAACGGTACGTGTATTTTTTCCCTAGGCCATTCTGGTTAAGCGTTTGGAGCAGCAGAATTGCGAAAAATTTGTTCTCTTCTCAACCATTTCTTAGCTTCAAACTCCCATATCTCGCGAACGGATTGACCTAACCCAAAAATTCCTGTTGTGTCTGAAAGTAGAAACTCGCCCGATTATAACGGTATGTGTATTTTTTCCCTAGGCCATTCTGGTTAAGCGTTTGGAGCAGCAGATTTGCGAAAAATTTGTTGCCTTCTCAACCATTTCTTGGCTTCAAACTCCCATTTCTCGCGAACGGATTGACCTAACCCAAAAATTCCTGTTGTGTCTGAATGTAGAAACTCGCCCGATTATAACGGTATGTGTATTTTTTCCCTAGGCCATTCTGGTTAAGCGTTTGGAGCAGCAGATTTGCGAGAAATTTGTTGCCTTCTCAACCATTTCTTGGCTTCAAACTCACATATCTCGCGAACGGATCGACCTAACCAAAAAATTCCTATTGCATCTGAAAGTAGAAACTCGCCCGATTACAGCTGTATGTGTGTTTTTTCCCTAGGCCATTCTGGTTAAGCGTTTGGAGCAGCAGAAGTGCGAAAAATTTGTTGTCTTGTCAGCCATTTCTTAGCTTCAAAGTCCCATATCTCGCGAACGGTTTGACCTAACCCAAAAATTCCTATTGCATCTGAAAGTAGAAACTCGCCCGATTACAACGGTATGTGTATTTTATCCCAAGGCCATTCTGGTTAAGCGTTTGGAGCAGCAGAATTCCGAAAAATTTGTTGTCTTCTCAACCATTTCTTAGCTTCAAACTCCCATATCTCGCGAACGGATTGACATAACCGAAAAATTCCTATTGCACCTGAAAGTAGAAGCTCGCCCGATTACAACGGTATGTGTATTTTTTCCCTAGGCCATTCTGGTTAAGCGTTTGGAGCAGCAGATTTGCGAAAAATTTGTTGCCTTCTCAACCTTTTCTTGGCTTCAAACTCACATATCTCGCGAACGGATTGACCTAACCAAAAAATTCCTATTGCATCTGAAAGTAGAAACTCGCCCGATTACAGCTGTGTGTGTGTTTTTTCCCTAGGCCATTCTGGTTAAGCGTTTGGAGCAGCAGAATTGCGAAAAATTTGTTCTCTTCTCAACCATTTCTTAGCTTCAAACTCCCATATCTCGCGAACGGATTGACCTAACCAAAAAATTCCTATTGCATCTGAAAGTAGAAACTCGCCCGATTACAGCTGTATGTGTGTTTTTTTCCTAGGCCATTCTGGTTAAGCGTTTGGAGCAGCAGAATTGCGAAAAATTTGTTGTCTTCTCAACCATTTCTTAGCTTCAGACTCCCATATCTCGCGAACGGATTGACCTAACCCAAAAATTCCTATTGCATTTGAAAGTAGAAACTCGCCCGATTGCAGCTGTTTGCGTATTTTTTCCCTAGGCCATTCTGGTTCAGCGTTTGAAGCTGCAGAATTGCGAAAAATTTTTTGCCCTCTCAACCATTTCTTGGCTTCAAACTCCCATTTCTCGCGAACGGATTGACCTAACCCAAAAATTCCTGTTGTGTCTGAAAGTAGAAACTCGCCCGATTATAACGGTATGTGTATTTTTTCCCTAGGCCATTCTGGTTAAGCGTTTGGAGCAGCAGATTTGCGAAAAATTTGTTGCCTTCTCAACCTTTTCTTGGCTTCAAACTCACATATCTCGTGAACGGATTGACCTAACCAAAAAATTCCTATTGCATCTGAAAGTAGAAACTCGCCCGATTACAGCTGTGTGTGTGTTTTTTCCCTAGGCCATTCTGGTTAAGCGTTTGGAGCAGCAGAATTGCGAAAAATTTGTTCTCTTCTCAACCATTTCTTAGCTTCAAACTCCCATATCTCGCGAACGGATTGACCTAACCAAAAAATTCCTATTGCATCTGAAAGTAGAAACTCGCCCGATTACAGCTGTATGTGTGTTTTTTTCCTAGGCCATTCTGGTTAAGCGTTTGGAGCAGCAGAATTGCGAAAAATTTGTTGTCTTCTCAACCATTTCTTAGCTTCAAACTCCCATATCTCGCGAACGGATTGACATAACCGAAAAATTCCTATTGCACCTGAAAGTAGAAGCTCGCCCGATTACAACGGTATGTGTATTTTTCCCCTAGGCCAATCTGGTTAAGCTATTGGAGCAGCAGAAGTGCGAAAAATTTGTTCTCTTCTCAACCATTTCTTAGCTTCAAACTCTCATATCTCGCGAACGGATTGACCTAACCCAAAAATTCCTATTGCATTTGAAAGTAGAAACTCGCCCGATTACAACGGTATGCGTATTTTTTTCCTAGGCCATTCTGGTTAAGCGTTTGGAGCAGCAGAATTGCGAAAAATTTGTTCTCTTCTCAACCATTTCTTAGCTTCAAACTCCCATATCTCGCGAACGGATTGACCAAACCCAAAAATTCCTGTTGCGTCTGAAAGTAGAAACTCGCCCGATTACAACGGTATGTGTGTTTCTTCCCTAGGCCATTCTGGTTAAGCGTTTGGAGCAGCAGATTTGCGAAAAATTTGTTGTCTTCTCAACCATTTCTTAGCTTCAAACTCCCATATCTCGCGAACGGATTGACCTAACCCAAAAATTCCTATTGCATTTGAAAGTAGAAACTCGCCCGATTGCAACTGTTTGCGTATTTTTTCCCTAGGCCATTCTGGTTAAGCGTTTGGAGTAGCAGATTTGCGAAAAATTTGTTGTCTTGTCAACCATTTCTTAGCTTCAAACTCCCATATCTCGCGAACGGATTAACCTAACCCAAAAATTCCTATTGCATTTGAAAGTAGAAACTCGCCCGATTGCAACTGTTTGCGTATTTTTTCCCCTAGGCCATTCTGGTTAAGCGTTTGGAGCAGCAGAATTGCGAAAAATTTTTTGCCCTCTCAACCATTTCTTGGCTTCAAACTCCCATATCTCGCGAACGGACTGACCTAACCAAAAAATTCCTATTGTATCTGAAAGTAGAAACACGCCCGATTACAGCTGTATGTGTGTTTTTTCCCTAGGCCATTCTGGTTAAGCGTTTGGGGCAGCAAAATTGCGAAAAATTTGTTCTCTTCTCAACCATTTCTTGGCTTCAAACTCCCATATCTCGCGAACGGATTGACCTAACCCAAAAATTCCTATTGCATTTGAAAGTAGAAACTCGCCCGATTACAACGGTATGCGTATTTTTTTCCTAGGCCATTCTGGTTAAGCGTTTGGAGCAGCAGAATTGCGAAAAATTTGTTCTCTTCTCAACCATTTCTTAACTTCAAACTCCCATATCTCGCGAACGGATTGACCTAACCCAAAAATTCCTATTGCATCTGAAAGTAGAAACTCGCTCGATTACAACGGTATGTGTATTTTTTCCCTAGGCCATTCTGGTTAAGCGTTTCGAGCAGCAAAATTGCGAAAAATTTTTTGCCTTCTCAACCATTTCTTGGCTTCAAACTCCCATTTCTCGCGAACGGATTGACCTAACCCAAAAATTCCTGTTGTGTCTGAAAGTAGAAACTCGCCCGATTATAACGGTATGTGTATTTTTTCCCTAGGCCATTCTGGTTAAGCGTTTGGAGCAGCAGATTTGCGAAAAATTTGTTGCCTTCTCAACCATTTCTTGGCTTCAAACTCACATATCTCGCGAACGGATCGACCTAACCAAAAAATTCCTATTGCATCTGAAAGTAGAAACTCGCCCGATTACAGCTGTATGTGTGTTTTTTCCCTAGGCCATTCTGGTTAAGCGTTTGGAGCAGCAGAAGTGCGAAAAATTTGTTGTCTTGTCAGCCATTTCTTAGCTTCAAAGTCCCATATCTCGCGAACGGTTTGACCTAACCCAAAAATTCCTATTGCATCTGAAAGTAGAAACTCGCCCGATTACAGCGGTATGTGTATTTTATCCCAAGGCCATTCTGGTTAAGCGTTTGGAGCAGCAGAATTCCGAAAAATTTGTTGTCTTCTCAACCATTTCTTAGCTTCAAACTCCCATATCTCGCGAACGGATTGACCTAACCGAAAAATTCCTATTGCGCCTGAAAGTAGAAGCTCGCCCGATTACAACGGTATGTGTATTTTTCCCCTAGGCCAATCTGGTTAAGCTATTGGAGCAGCAGAAGTGCGAAAAATTTGTTCTCTTCTCAACCATTTCTTAGCTTCAAACTCTCATATCTCGCGAACGGATTGACCTAACCCAAAAATTCCTATTGCATCTGAAAGTAGAAACTCGCCCGATTACAGCTGTATGTGTGTTTTTTCCCTAGGCCATTCTGGTTAAGCGTTTGGAGCAGCAGAATTGCGAAAAATTTGTTCTCTTCTCAACCATTTCTTAGCTTCAAACTCCCATATCTCGCGAACGGATTGACCAAACCCAAAAATTCCTGTTGCGTCTGTAAGTAGAAACTCGCCCGATTACAACGGTATGTGTGTTTCTTCCCTAGGCCATTCTGGTTAAGCGTTTGGAGCAGCAGATTTGCGAAAAATTTGTTGTCTTCTCAACCATTTCTTAGCTTCAAACTCCCATATCTCGCGAACGGATTGACCTAACCCAAAAATTCCTATTGCATTTGAAAGTAGAAACTCGCCGATTGCAACTGTTTGCGTATTTTTTCCCTAGGCCATTCTGGTTAAGCGTTTGGAGTAGCAGATTTGCGAAAAATTTGTTGTCTTGTCAACCATTTCTTAGCTTCAAACTCCCATATCTCGCGAACGGATTAACCTAACCCAAAAATTCCTATTGCATTTGAAAGTAGAAACTCGCCCGATTGCAACTGTTTGCGTATTTTTTTCCCTAGGCCATTCTGGTTAAGCGATTGGAGCAGCAGAAGTGCGAAAAATTTGTTGTCTTGTCAGCCATTTCTTAGCTTCATAGTCCCATATCTCGCGAACGGATTGACCTAACCCAAAAATTCCTGTTGTGTCTGAAAGTAGAAACTCGCCCGATTATAACGGTATGTGTATTTTTTCCCTAGGCCATTCTGGTTAAGCGTTTGGAGCAGCAGATTTGCGAAAAATTTGTTGCCTTCTCAACCATTTCTTGGCTTCAAACTCCCATATCTCGCGAACGGATTGACCTAACCCAAAAATTCCTATTGCATTTGAAAGTAGAAACTCGCCCGATTACAACGGTTTGCGTATTTTTTTCCTAGGCCATTCTGGTTAAGCGTTTGGAGCAGCAGAATTGCGAAAAATTTGTTCTCTTCTCAACCATTTCTTAACTTCAAACTCCCATATCTCGCGAACGGATTGACCTAACCCAAAAATTCCTATTGCATCTGAAAGTAGAAACTCGCCCGATTACAACGGTATGTGTATTTTTTCCCTAGGCCATTCTGGTTAAGCGTTTCGAGCAGCAAAATTGCGAAAAATTTTTTGCCTTCTCAACCATTTCTTGGCTTCAAACTCCCATTTCTCGCGAACGGATTGACCTAACCCAAAAATTCCTGTTGTGTCTGAAAGTAGAAACTCGCCCGATTATAACGGTATGTGTATTTTTTCCCTAGGCCATTCTGGTTAAGCGTTTGGAGCAGCAGATTTGCGAAAAATTTGTTGCCTTCTCAACCATTTCTTGGCTTCAAACTCACATATCTCGCGAACGGATCGACCTAACCAAAAAATTCCTATTGCATCTGAAAGTAGAAACTCGCCCGATTACAGCTGTATGTGTGTTTTTTCCCTAGGCCATTCTGGTTAAGCGTTTGGAGCAGCAGAAGTGCGAAAAATTTGTTGTCTTGTCAGCCATTTCTTAGCTTCAAAGTCCCATATCTCGCGAACGGTTTGATCTAACCCAAAAATTCCTATTGCATCTGAAAGTAGAAACTCGCCCGATTACAACGGTATGTGTATTTTATCCCAAGGCCATTCTGGTTAAGCGTTTGGAGCAGCAGAAGTGCGAAAAATTTGTCCTCTTCTCAACCATTTCTTAGCTTCAAACTCTCATATCTTGCGAACGGATTGACCTAACCCAAAAATTCCTATTGCATTTGAAAGTAGAAACTCGCCCGATTACAACGGTATGCGTATTTTTTTCCTAGGCCATTCTGGTTAAGCGTTTGGAGCAGCAGAATTGCGAAAAATTTGTTCTCTTCTCAACCATTTCTTAGCTTCAAACTCCCATATCTCGCGAACGGATTGACCAAACCCAAAAATTCCTGTTGCGTCTGAAAGTAGAAACTCGCCCGATTACAACGGTATGTGTGTTTCTTCCCTAGGCCATTCTGGTTAAGCGTTTGGAGCAGCAGATTTGCGAAAAATTTGTTGTCTTCTCAACCATTTCTTAGCTTCAAACTCCCATATCTCGCGAACGGATTGACCTAACCCAAAAATTCCTATTGCATTTGAAAGTAGAAACTCGCCCGATTGCAACTGTTTGCGTATTTTTTCCCTAGGCCATTCTGGTTAAGCGTTTGGAGTAGCAGATTTGCGAAAAATTTGTTGTCTTGTCAACCATTTCTTAGCTTCAATGTCCCATATCTCGCGAACGGTTTGACCTAACCCAAAAATTCCTATTGCATCTGAAAGTAGAAACTCGCCCGATTACAACGGTATGTGTATTTTATCCCAAGGCCATTCTGGTTAAGCGTTTGGAGCAGCAGAAGTGCGAAAAATTTGTTCTCTTCTCAACCATTTCTTAGCTTCAAACTCTCATATCTCGCGAACGGATTGACCTAACCCAAAAATTCCTATTGCGTTTGAAAGTAGAAACTCGCCCGATTACAACGGTATGCGTATTTTTTTCCTAGGCCATTCTGGTTAAGCGTTTGGAGCAGCAGAATTGCGAAAAATTTGTTCTCTTCTCAACCATTTCTTAGCTTCAAACTCCCATATCTCGCGAACGGATTGACCAAACCCAAAAATTCCTGTTGCGTCTGAAAGTAGAAACTCGCCCGATTACAACGGTATGTGTGTTTCTTCCCTAGGCCATTCTGGTTAAGCGTTTGGAGCAGCAGATTTGCGAAAAATTTGTTGTCTTGTCAACCATTTCTTAGCTTCAAACTCCCATATCTCGCGAACGGATTAACCTAACCCAAAAATTCCTATTGCATTTGAAAGTAGAAACTCGCCCGATTACAACGGTATGCGTATTTTTTTCCTAGGCCATTCTGGTTAAGCGTTTGGAGCAGCAGAATTGCGAAAAATTTGTTCTCTTCTCAACCATTTCTTAGCTTCAAACTCCCATATCTCGCGAACGGATTGACCAAACCCAAAAATTAATGTTGCGTCTGAAAGTAGAAACTCGCCCGATTACAACGGTATGTGTGTTTCTTCCCTAGGCCATTCTGGTTAAGCGTTTGGAGCAGCAGATTTGCGAAAAATTTGTTGTCTTCTCAACCATTTCTTAGCTTCAAACTCCCATATCTCGCGAACGGATTGACCTAACCCAAAAATTCCTATTGCATTTGAAAGTAGAAACTCGCCCGATTGCAACTGTTTGCGTATTTTTTCCCTAGGCCATTCTGGTTAAGCGTTTGGAGTAGCAGATTTGCGAAAAATTTGTTGTCTTGTCAACCATTTCTTAGCTTCAATGTCCCATATCTCGCGAACGGTTTGACCTAACCCAAAAATTCCTATTGCATCTGAAAGTAGAAACTCGCCCGATTACAACGGTATGTGTATTTTATCCCAAGGCCATTCTGGTTAAGCGTTTGGAGCAGCAGAAGTGCGAAAAATTTGTTCTCTTCTCAACCATTTCTTAGCTTCAAACTCTCATATCTCGCGAACGGATTGACCTAACCCAAAAATTCCTATTGCGTTTGAAAGTAGAAACTCGCCCGATTACAACGGTATGCGTATTTTTTTCCTAGGCCATTCTGGTTAAGCGTTTGGAGCAGCAGAATTGCGAAAAATTTGTTCTCTTCTCAACCATTTCTTAGCTTCAAACTCTCATATCTCGCGAACGGATTGACCTAACCCAAAAATTCCTATTGCGTTTGAAAGTAGAAACTCGCCCGATTACAACGGTATGCGTATTTTTTTCCTAGGCCATTCTGGTTAAGCGTTTGGAGCAGCAGAATTGCGAAAAATTTGTTCTCTTCTCAACCATTTCTTAGCTTCAAACTCTCATATCTCGCGAACGGATTGACCTAACCAAAAAATTCCTATTGCATCTGAAAGTAGAAACTCGCCCGATTACAGCTGTATGTGTGTTTTTTTCCTAGGCCATTCTGGTTAAGCGTTTGGAGCAGCAGAATTGCGAAAAATTTGTTGTCTTCTCAACCATTTCTTAGCTTCAGACTCCCATATCTCGCGAACGGATTGACCTAACCCAAAAATTCCTATTGCATTTGAAAGTAGAAACTCGCCCGATTGCAGCTGTTTGCGTATTTTTTCCCTAGGCCATTCTGGTTCAGCGTTTGAAGCTGCAGAATTGCGAAAAATTTTTTGCCCTCTCAACCATTTCTTGGCTTCAAACTCCCATTTCTCGCGAACGGATTGACCTAACCCAAAAATTCCTGTTGTGTCTGAAAGTAGAAACTCGCCCGATTATAACGGTATGTGTATTTTTTCCCTAGGCCATTCTGGTTAAGCGTTTGGAGCAGCAGATTTGCGAAAAATTTGTTGCCTTCTCAACCTTTTCTTGGCTTCAAACTCACATATCTCGTGAACGGATTGACCTAACCAAAAAATTCCTATTGCATCTGAAAGTAGAAACTCGCCCGATTACAGCTGTGTGTGTGTTTTTTCCCTAGGCCATTCTGGTTAAGCGTTTGGAGCAGCAGAATTGCGAAAAATTTGTTCTCTTCTCAACCATTTCTTAGCTTCAAACTCCCATATCTCGCGAACGGATTGACCTAACCAAAAAATTCCTATTGCATCTGAAAGTAGAAACTCGCCCGATTACAGCTGTATGTGTGTTTTTTTCCTAGGCCATTCTGGTTAAGCGTTTGGAGCAGCAGAATTGCGAAAAATTTGTTGTCTTCTCAACCATTTCTTAGCTTCAAACTCCCATATCTCGCGAACGGATTGACATAACCGAAAAATTCCTATTGCACCTGAAAGTAGAAGCTCGCCCGATTACAACGGTATGTGTATTTTTCCCCTAGGCCAATCTGGTTAAGCTATTGGAGCAGCAGAAGTGCGAAAAATTTGTTCTCTTCTCAACCATTTCTTAGCTTCAAACTCTCATATCTCGCGAACGGACTGACCTAACCCAAAAATTCCTATTGCATTTGAAAGTAGAAACTCGCCCGATTACAACGGTATGCGTATTTTTTTCCTAGGCCATTCTGGTTAAGCGTTTGGAGCAGCAGAATTGCGAAAAATTTGTTCTCTTCTCAACCATTTCTTAGCTTCAAACTCCCATATCTCGCGAACGGATTGACCAAACCCAAAAATTCCTGTTGCGTCTGAAAGTAGAAACTCGCCCGATTACAACGGTATGTGTGTTTCTTCCCTAGGCCATTCTGGTTAAGCGTTTGGAGCAGCAGATTTGCGAAAAATTTGTTGTCTTCTCAACCATTTCTTAGCTTCAAACTCCCATATCTCGCGAACGGATTGACCTAACCCAAAAATTCCTATTGCATTTGAAAGTAGAAACTCGCCCGATTGCAACTGTTTGCGTATTTTTTCCCTAGGCCATTCTGGTTAAGCGTTTGGAGTAGCAGATTTGCGAAAAATTTGTTGTCTTGTCAACCATTTCTTAGCTTCAAACTCCCATATCTCGCGAACGGATTAACCTAACCCAAAAATTCCTATTGCATTTGAAAGTAGAAACTCGCCCGATTGCAACTGTTTGCGTATTTTTTTCCCTAGGCCATTCTGGTTAAGCGTTTGGAGCAGCAGAATTGCGAAAAATTTTTTGCCCTCTCAACCATTTCTTGGCTTCAAACTCCCATATCTCGCGAACGGACTGACCTAACCAAAAAATTCCTATTGTATCTGAAAGTAGAAACACGCCCGATTACAGCTGTATGTGTGTTTTTTCCCTAGGCCATTCTGGTTAAGCTTTTGGGGCAGCAAAATTGCGAAAAATTTGTTCTCTTCTCAACCATTTCTTAGCTTCAAACTCCCATATCTCGCGAACGGATTGACCTAACCCAAAAATTCCTATTGCATTTGAAAGTAGAAACTCGCCCGATTACAACGGTATGCGTATTTTTTTCCTAGGCCATTCTGGTTAAGCGTTTGGAGCAGCAGAATTGCGAAAAATTTGTTCTCTTCTCAACCATTTCTTAACTTCAAACTCCCATATCTCGCGAACGGATTGACCTAACCCAAAAATTCCTATTGCATCTGAAAGTAGAAACTCGCTCGATTACAACGGTATGTGTATTTTTTCCCTAGGCCATTCTGGTTAAGCGTTTCGAGCAGCAAAATTGCGAAAAATTTTTTGCCTTCTCAACCATTTCTTGGCTTCAAACTCCCATTTCTCGCGAACGGATTGACCTAACCCAAAAATTCCTGTTGTGTCTGAAAGTAGAAACTCGCCCGATTATAACGGTATGTGTATTTTTTCCCTAGGCCATTCTGGTTAAGCGTTTGGAGCAGCAGATTTGCGAAAAATTTGTTGCCTTCTCAACCATTTCTTGGCTTCAAACTCACATATCTCGCGAACGGATCGACCTAACCAAAAAATTCCTATTGCATCTGAAAGTAGAAACTCGCCCGATTACAGCTGTATGTGTGTTTTTTCCCTAGGCCATTCTGGTTAAGCGTTTGGAGCAGCAGAAGTGCGAAAAATTTGTTGTCTTGTCAGCCATTTCTTAGCTTCAAAGTCCCATATCTCGCGAACGGTTTGACCTAACCCAAAAATTCCTATTGCATCTGAAAGTAGAAACTCGCCCGATTACAGCGGTATGTGTATTTTATCCCAAGGCCATTCTGGTTAAGCGTTTGGAGCAGCAGAATTCCGAAAAATTTGTTGTCTTCTCAACCATTTCTTAGCTTCAAACTCCCATATCTCGCGAACGGATTGACCTAACCGAAAAATTCCTATTGCACCTGAAAGTAGAAGCTCGCCCGATTACAACGGTATGTGTATTTTTCCCCTAGGCCAATCTGGTTAAGCTATTGGAGCAGCAGAAGTGCGAAAAATTTGTTCTCTTCTCAACCATTTCTTAGCTTCAAACTCTCATATCTCGCGAACGGATTGACCTAACCCAAAAATTCCTATTGCATTTGAAAGTAGAAACTCGCCCGATTACAACGGTATGCGTATTTTTTTCCTAGGCCATTCTGGTTAAGCGTTTGGAGCAGCAGAATTGCGAAAAATTTGTTCTCTTCTCAACCATTTCTTAGCTTCAAACTCCCATATCTCGAGAACGGATTGACCAAACCCAAAAATTCCTGTTGCGTCTGTAAGTAGAAACTCGCCCGATTACAACGGTATGTGTGTTTCTTCCCTAGGCCATTCTGGTTAAGCGTTTGGAGCAGCAGATTTGCGAAAAATTTGTTGTCTTCTCAACCATTTCTTAGCTTCAAACTCCCATATCTCGCGAACGGATTGACCTAACCCAAAAATTCCTATTGCATTTGAAAGTAGAAACTCGCCGATTGCAACTGTTTGCGTATTTTTTCCCTAGGCCATTCTGGTTAAGCGTTTGGAGTAGCAGATTTGCGAAAAATTTGTTGTCTTGTCAACCATTTCTTAGCTTCAAACTCCCATATCTCGCGAACGGATTAACCTAACCCAAAAATTCCTATTGCATTTGAAAGTAGAAACTCGCCCGATTGCAACTGTTTGCGTATTTTTTTCCCTAGGCCATTCTGGTTAAGCGATTGGAGCAGCAGAAGTGCGAAAAATTTGTTGTCTTGTCAGCCATTTCTTAGCTTCATAGTCCCATATCTCGCGAACGGATTGACCTAACCCAAAAATTCCTGTTGTGTCTGAAAGTAGAAACTCGCCCGATTATAACGGTATGTGTATTTTTTCCCTAGGCCATTCTGGTTAAGCGTTTGGAGCAGCAGATTTGCGAAAAATTTGTTGCCTTCTCAACCATTTCTTGGCTTCAAACTCCCATATCTCGCGAACGGATTGACCTAACCCAAAAATTCCTATTGCATTTGAAAGTAGAAACTCGCCCGATTACAACGGTTTGCGTATTTTTTTCCTAGGCCATTCTGGTTAAGCGTTTGGAGCAGCAGAATTGCGAAAAATTTGTTCTCTTCTCAACCATTTCTTAACTTCAAACTCCCATATCTCGCGAACGGATTGACCTAACCCAAAAATTCCTATTGCATCTGAAAGTAGAAACTCGCCCGATTACAACGGTATGTGTATTTTTTCCCTAGGCCATTCTGGTTAAGCGTTTCGAGCAGCAAAATTGCGAAAAATTTTTTGCCTTCTCAACCATTTCTTGGCTTCAAACTCCCATTTCTCGCGAACGGATTGACCTAACCCAAAAATTCCTGTTGTGTCTGAAAGTAGAAACTCGCCCGATTATAACGGTATGTGTATTTTTTCCCTAGGCCATTCTGGTTAAGCGTTTGGAGCAGCAGATTTGCGAAAAATTTGTTGCCTTCTCAACCATTTCTTGGCTTCAAACTCACATATCTCGCGAACGGATCGACCTAACCAAAAAATTCCTATTGCATCTGAAAGTAGAAACTCGCCCGATTACAGCTGTATGTGTGTTTTTTCCCTAGGCCATTCTGGTTAAGCGTTTGGAGCAGCAGAAGTGCGAAAAATTTGTTGTCTTGTCAGCCATTTCTTAGCTTCAAAGTCCCATATCTCGCGAACGGTTTGATCTAACCCAAAAATTCCTATTGCATCTGAAAGTAGAAACTCGCCCGATTACAACGGTATGTGTATTTTATCCCAAGGCCATTCTGGTTAAGCGTTTGGAGCAGCAGAAGTGCGAAAAATTTGTTCTCTTCTCAACCATTTCTTAGCTTCAAACTCTCATATCTTGCGAACGGATTGACCTAACCCAAAAATTCCTATTGCATTTGAAAGTAGAAACTCGCCCGATTACAACGGTATGCGTATTTTTTTCCTAGGCCATTCTGGTTAAGCGTTTGGAGCAGCAGAATTGCGAAAAATTTGTTCTCTTCTCAACCATTTCTTAGCTTCAAACTCCCATATCTCGCGAACGGATTGACCAAACCCAAAAATTCCTGTTGCGTCTGAAAGTAGAAACTCGCCCGATTACAACGGTATGTGTGTTTCTTCCCTAGGCCATTCTGGTTAAGCGTTTGGAGCAGCAGATTTGCGAAAAATTTGTTGTCTTCTCAACCATTTCTTAGCTTCAAACTCCCATATCTCGCGAACGGATTGACCTAACCCAAAAATTCCTATTGCATTTGAAAGTAGAAACTCGCCCGATTGCAACTGTTTGCGTATTTTTTCCCTAGGCCATTCTGGTTAAGCGTTTGGAGTAGCAGATTTGCGAAAAATTTGTTGTCTTGTCAACCATTTCTTAGCTTCAATGTCCCATATCTCGCGAACGGTTTGACCTAACCCAAAAATTCCTATTGCATCTGAAAGTAGAAACTCGCCCGATTACAACGGTATGTGTATTTTATCCCAAGGCCATTCTGGTTAAGCGTTTGGAGCAGCAGAAGTGCGAAAAATTTGTTCTCTTCTCAACCATTTCTTAGCTTCAAACTCTCATATCTCGCGAACGGATTGACCTAACCCAAAAATTCCTATTGCGTTTGAAAGTAGAAACTCGCCCGATTACAACGGTATGCGTATTTTTTTCCTAGGCCATTCTGGTTAAGCGTTTGGAGCAGCAGAATTGCGAAAAATTTGTTCTCTTCTCAACCATTTCTTAGCTTCAAACTCCCATATCTCGCGAACGGATTGACCAAACCCAAAAATTCCTGTTGCGTCTGAAAGTAGAAACTCGCCCGATTACAACGGTATGTGTGTTTCTTCCCTAGGCCATTCTGGTTAAGCGTTTGGAGCAGCAGATTTGCGAAAAATTTGTTGTCTTCTCAACCATTTCTTAGCTTCAAACTCCCATATCTCGCGAACGGATTGACCTAACCCAAAAATTCCTATTGCATTTGAAAGTAGAAACTCGCCCGATTACAACGGTATGCGTATTTTTTTCCTAGGCCATTCTGGTTAAGCGTTTGGAGCAGCAGAATTGCGAAAAATTTGTTCTCTTCTCAACCATTTCTTAGCTTCAAACTCCCATATCTCGCGAACGGATTGACCAAACCCAAAAATTAATGTTGCGTCTGAAAGTAGAAACTCGCCCGATTACAACGGTATGTGTGTTTCTTCCCTAGGCCATTCTGGTTAAGCGTTTGGAGCAGCAGATTTGCGAAAAATTTGTTGTCTTCTCAACCATTTCTTAGCTTCAAACTCCCATATCTCGCGAACGGATTGACCTAACCCAAAAATTCCTATTGCATTTGAAAGTAGAAACTCGCCCGATTGCAACTGTTTGCGTATTTTTTCCCTAGGCCATTCTGGTTAAGCGTTTGGAGTAGCAGATTTGCGAAAAATTTGTTGTCTTGTCAACCATTTCTTAGCTTCAATGTCCCATATCTCGCGAACGGTTTGACCTAACCCAAAAATTCCTATTGCATCTGAAAGTAGAAACTCGCCCGATTACAACGGTATGTGTATTTTATCCCAAGGCCATTCTGGTTAAGCGTTTGGAGCAGCAGAAGTGCGAAAAATTTGTTCTCTTCTCAACCATTTCTTAGCTTCAAACTCTCATATCTCGCGAACGGATTGACCTAACCCAAAAATTCCTATTGCGTTTGAAAGTAGAAACTCGCCCGATTACAACGGTATGCGTATTTTTTTCCTAGGCCATTCTGGTTAAGCGTTTGGAGCAGCAGAATTGCGAAAAATTTGTTCTCTTCTCAACCATTTCTTAGCTTCAAACTCCCATATCTCGCGAACGGATTGACCAAACCCAAAAATTCCTGTTGCGTCTGAAAGTAGAAACTCGCCCGATTACAACGGTATGTGTGTTTCTTCCCTAGGCCATTCTGGTTAAGCGTTTGGAGCAGCAGATTTGCGAAAAATTTGTTGTCTTCTCAACCATTTCTTAGCTTCAAACTCCCATATCTCGCGAACGGATTGACCTAACCCAAAAATTCCTATTGCATTTGAAAGTAGAAACTCGCCCGATTGCAACTGTTTGCGTATTTTTTTCCCTAGGCCATTCTGGTTAAGCGTTTGGAGCAGCAGAAGTGCGAAAAATTTGTTGTCTTGTCAGCCATTTCTTAGCTTCAAAGTCCCATATCTCGCGAACGGACTGACCTAACCAAAAAATTCCTATTGTATCTGAAAGTAGAAACACGCCCGATTACAGCTGTATGTGTGTTTTTTCCCTAGGCCATTCTGGTTAAGCGTTTGGGGCAGCAGAATTGCGAAAAATTTGTTCTCTTCTCAACCATTTCTTAGCTTCAAACTCCCATATCTCGCGAACGGATTGACCTAACCCAAAAATTCCTATTGCATTTGAAAGTAGAAACTCGCCCGATTACAACGGTATGCGTATTTTTTTCCTAGGCCATTCTGGTTAAGCGTTTGGAGCAGCAGAATTGCGAAAAATTTGTTCTCTTCTCAACCATTTCTTAACTTCAAACTCCCATATCTCGCGAACGGATTGACCTAACCCAAAAATTCCTATTGCATCTGAAAGTAGAAACTCGCCCGATTACAACGGTATGTGTATTTTTTCCCTAGGCCATTCTGGTTAAGCGTTTCGAGCAGCAAAATTGCGAAAAATTTTTTGCCTTCTCAACCATTTCTTGGCTTCAAACTCCCATTTCTCGCGAACGGATTGACCTAACCCAAAAATTCCTGTTGTGTCTGAAAGTAGAAACTCGCCCGATTATAACGGTATGTGTATTTTTTCCCTAGGCCATTCTGGTTAAGCGTTTGGAGCAGCAGATTTGCGAAAAATTTGTTGCCTTCTCAACCATTTCTTGGCTTCAAACTCACATATCTCGCGAACGGATCGACCTAACCAAAAAATTCCTATTGCATCTGAAAGTAGAAACTCGCCCGATTACAGCTGTATGTGTGTTTTTTCCCTAGGCCATTCTGGTTAAGCGTTTGGAGCAGCAGAAGTGCGAAAAATTTGTTGTCTTGTCAGCCATTTCTTAGCTTCAAAGTCCCATATCTCGCGAACGGTTTGACCTAACCCAAAAATTCCTATTGCATCTGAAAGTAGAAACTCGCCCGATTACAGCGGTATGTGTATTTTATCCCAAGGCCATTCTGGTTAAGCGTTTGGAGCAGCAGAATTCCGAAAAATTTGTTGTCTTCTCAACCATTTCTTAGCTTCAAACTCCCATATCTCGCGAACGGATTGACCTAACCGAAAAATTCCTATTGCACCTGAAAGTAGAAGCTCGCCCGATTACAACGGTATGTGTATTTTTCCCCTAGGCCAATCTGGTTAAGCTATTGGAGCAGCAGAAGTGCGAAAAATTTGTTCTCTTCTCAACCATTTCTTAGCTTCAAACTCTCATATCTCGCGAACGGATTGACCTAACCCAAAAATTCCTATTGCATTTGAAAGTAGAAACTCGCCCGATTACAACGGTATGCGTATTTTTTTCCTAGGCCATTCTGGTTAAGCGTTTGGAGCAGCAGAATTGCGAAAAATTTGTTCTCTTCTCAACCATTTCTTAGCTTCAAACTCCCATATCTCGCGAACGGATTGACCAAACCCAAAAATTCCTGTTGCGTCTGTAAGTAGAAACTCGCCCGATTACAACGGTATGTGTGTTTCTTCCCTAGGCCATTCTGGTTAAGCGTTTGGAGCAGCAGATTTGCGAAAAATTTGTTGTCTTCTCAACCATTTCTTAGCTTCAAACTCCCATATCTCGCGAACGGATTGACCTAACCCAAAAATTCCTATTGCATTTGAAAGTAGAAACTCGCCGATTGCAACTGTTTGCGTATTTTTTCCCTAGGCCATTCTGGTTAAGCGTTTGGAGTAGCAGATTTGCGAAAAATTTGTTGTCTTGTCAACCATTTCTTAGCTTCAAACTCCCATATCTCGCGAACGGATTAACCTAACCCAAAAATTCCTATTGCATTTGAAAGTAGAAACTCGCCCGATTGCAACTGTTTGCGTATTTTTTTCCCTAGGCCATTCTGGTTAAGCGATTGGAGCAGCAGAAGTGCGAAAAATTTGTTGTCTTGTCAGCCATTTCTTAGCTTCATAGTCCCATATCTCGCGAACGGATTGACCTAACCCAAAAATTCCTGTTGTGTCTGAAAGTAGAAGCTCGCCCGATTATAACGGTATGTGTATTTTCTCCCTAGGCCATTCTGGTTAAGCGTTTGGAGCAGCAGATTTGCGAAAAATTTGTTGCCTTCTCAACCATTTCTTGGCTTCAAACTCCCATATCTCGCGAACGGATTGACCTAACCCAAAAATTCCTATTGCATTTGAAAGTAGAAACTCGCCCGATTACAACGGTTTGCGTATTTTTTCCCTAGGCCATTCTGGTTAAGCGTTTGGAGCAGCAGAATTGCGAAAAATTTGTTCTCTTCTCAACCATTTCTTAACTTCAAACTCCCATATCTCGCCAACGGATTGACCTAACCCAAAAATTCCTATTGCATCTGAAAGTAGAAACTCGCCCGATTACAACGGTATGTGTATTTTTTCCCTAGGCCATTCTGGTTAAGCGTTTCGAGCAGCAAAATTGCGAAAAATTTTTTGCCTTCTCAACCATTTCTTGGCTTCAAACTCCCATTTCTCGCGAACGGATTGACCTAACCCAAAAATTCCTGTTGTGTCTGAAAGTAGAAACTCGCCCGATTATAACGGTATGTGTATTTTTTCCCTAGGCCATTCTGGTTAAGCGTTTGGAGCAGCAGATTTGCGAAAAATTTGTTGCCTTCTCAACCATTTCTTGGCTTCAAACTCACATATCTCGCGAACGGATCGACCTAACCAAAAAATTCCTATTGCATCTGAAAGTAGAAACTCGCCCGATTACAGCTGTATGTGTGTTTTTTCCCTAGGCCATTCTGGTTAAGCGTTTGGAGCAGCAGAAGTGCGAAAAATTTGTTGTCTTGTCAGCCACTTCTTAGCTTCAAAGTCCCATATCTCGCGAACGGTTTGACCTAACCCAAAAATTCCTATTGCATCTGAAAGTAGAAACTCGCCCGATTACAGCGGTATGTGTATTTTATCCCAAGGCCATTCTGCTTAAGCGTTTGGAGCAGCAGAATTCCGAAAAATTTGTTGTCTTCTCAACCATTTCTTAGCTTCAAACTCCCATATCTCGCGAACGGATTGACCTAACCGAAAAATTCCTATTGCACCTGAAAGTAGAAGCTCGCCCGATTACAACGGTATGCGTATTTTTCCCCTAGGCCAATCTGGTTAAGCTATTGGAGCAGCAGAAGTGCGAAAAATTTGTTCTCTTCTCAACCATTTCTTAGCTTCAAACTCTCATATCTCGCGAACGGATTGACCTAACCCAAAAATTCCTATTGCATTTGAAAGTAGAAACTCGCCCGATTACAAGGGTATGCGTATTTTTTTCCTAGGCCATTCTGGTTAAGCGTTTGGAGCAGCAGAATTGCGAAAAATTTGTTCTCTTCTCAACCATTTCTTAGCTTCAAACTCCCATATCTCGCGAACGGATTGACCAAACCCAAAAATTCCTGTTGCGTCTGTAAGTAGAAACTCGCCCGATTACAACGGTATGTGTGTTTCTTCCCTAGGCCATTCTGGTTAAGCGTTTGGAGCAGCAGATTTGCGAAAAATTTGTTGTCTTCTCAACCATTTCTTAGCTTCAAACTCCCATATCTCGCGAACGGATTGACCTAACCCAAAAATTCCTATTGCATTTGAAAGTAGAAACTCGCCGATTGCAACTGTTTGCGTATTTTTTCCCTAGGCCATTCTGGTTAAGCGTTTGGAGTAGCAGATTTGCGAAAAATTTGTTGTCTTGTCAACCATTTCTTAGCTTCAAACTCCCATATCTCGCGAACGGATTAACCTAACCCAAAAATTCCTATTGCATTTGAAAGTAGAAACTCGCCCGATTGCAACTGTTTGCGTATTTTTTTCCCTAGGCCATTCTGGTTAAGCGATTGGAGCAGCAGAAGTGCGAAAAATTTGTTGTCTTGTCAGCCATTTCTTAGCTTCATAGTCCCATATCTCGCGAACGGATTGACCTAACCCAAAAATTCCTGTTGTGTCTGAAAGTAGAAACTCGCCCGATTATAACGGTATGTGTATTTTCTCCCTAGGCCATTCTGGTTAAGCGTTTGGAGCAGCAGATTTGCGAAAAATTTGTTGCCTTCTCAACCATTTCTTGGCTTCAAACTCCCATATCTCGCGAACGGATTGACCTAACCCAAAAATTCCTATTGCATTTGAAAGTAGAAACTCGCCCGATTACAACGGTTTGCGTATTTTTTCCCTAGGCCATTCTGGTTAAGCGTTTGGAGCAGCAGAATTGCGAAAAATTTGTTCTCTTCTCAACCATTTCTTAACTTCAAACTCCCATATCTCGCGAACGGATTGACCTAACCCAAAAATTCCTATTGCATTTGAAAGTAGAAACTCGCCGATTGCAACTGTTTGCGTATTTTTTCCCTAGGCCATTCTGGTTAAGCGTTTGGAGCAGCAGAAGTGCGAAAAATTTGTTGTCTTGTCAGCCATTTCTTAGCTTCAAAGTCCCATATCTCGCGAACGGACTGACCTAACCAAAAAATTCCTATTGTATCTGAAAGTAGAAACACGCCCGATTACAGCTGTATGTGTGTTTTTTCCCTAGGCCATTCTGGTTAAGCGTTTGGGGCAGCAGAATTGCGAAAAATTTGTTCTCTTCTCAACCATTTCTTAGCTTCAAACTCCCATATCTCGCGAACGGATTGACCTAACCCAAAAATTCCTATTGCATTTGAAAGTAGAAACTCGCCCGATTACAACGGTATGCGTATTTTTTTCCTAGGCCATTCTGGTTAAGCGTTTGGAGCAGCAGAATTGCGAAAAATTTGTTCTCTTCTCAACCATTTCTTAACTTCAAACTCCCATATCTCGCGAACGGATTGACCTAACCCAAAAATTCCTATTGCATCTGAAAGTAGAAACTCGCCCGATTACAACGGTATGTGTATTTTTTCCCTAGGCCATTCTGGTTAAGCGTTTCGAGCAGCAAAATTGCGAAAAATTTTTTGCCTTCTCAACCATTTCTTGGCTTCAAACTCCCATTTCTCGCGAACGGATTGACCTAACCCAAAAATTCCTGTTGTGTCTGAAAGTAGAAACTCGCCCGATTATAACGGTATGTGTATTTTTTCCCTAGGCCATTCTGGTTAAGCGTTTGGAGCAGCAGATTTGCGAAAAATTTGTTGCCTTCTCAACCATTTCTTGGCTTCAAACTCACATATCTCGCGAACGGATCGACCTAACCAAAAAATTCCTATTGCATCTGAAAGTAGAAACTCGCCCGATTACAGCTGTATGTGTGTTTTTTCCCTAGGCCATTCTGGTTAAGCGTTTGGAGCAGCAGAAGTGCGAAAAATTTGTTGTCTTGTCAGCCATTTCTTAGCTTCAAAGTCCCATATCTCGCGAACGGTTTGACCTAACCCAAAAATTCCTATTGCATCTGAAAGTAGAAACTCGCCCGATTACAGCGGTATGTGTATTTTATCCCAAGGCCATTCTGGTTAAGCGTTTGGAGCAGCAGAATTCCGAAAAATTTGTTGTCTTCTCAACCATTTCTTAGCTTCAAACTCCCATATCTCGCGAACGGATTGACCTAACCGAAAAATTCCTATTGCACCTGAAAGTAGAAGCTCGCCCGATTACAACGGTATGTGTATTTTTCCCCTAGGCCAATCTGGTTAAGCTATTGGAGCAGCAGAAGTGCGAAAAATTTGTTCTCTTCTCAACCATTTCTTAGCTTCAAACTCTCATATCTCGCGAACGGATTGACCTAACCCAAAAATTCCTATTGCATTTGAAAGTAGAAACTCGCCCGATTACAACGGTATGCGTATTTTTTTCCTAGGCCATTCTGGTTAAGCGTTTGGAGCAGCAGAATTGCGAAAAATTTGTTCTCTTCTCAACCATTTCTTAGCTTCAAACTCCCATATCTCGCGAACGGATTGACCAAACCCAAAAATTCCTGTTGCGTCTGTAAGTAGAAACTCGCCCGATTACAACGGTATGTGTGTTTCTTCCCTAGGCCATTCTGGTTAAGCGTTTGGAGCAGCAGATTTGCGAAAAATTTGTTGTCTTCTCAACCATTTCTTAGCTTCAAACTCCCATATCTCGCGAACGGATTGACCTAACCCAAAAATTCCTATTGCATTTGAAAGTAGAAACTCGCCGATTGCAACTGTTTGCGTATTTTTTCCCTAGGCCATTCTGGTTAAGCGTTTGGAGTAGCAGATTTGCGAAAAATTTGTTGTCTTGTCAACCATTTCTTAGCTTCAAACTCCCATATCTCGCGAACGGATTAACCTAACCCAAAAATTCCTATTGCATTTGAAAGTAGAAACTCGCCCGATTGCAACTGTTTGCGTATTTTTTTCCCTAGGCCATTCTGGTTAAGCGATTGGAGCAGCAGAAGTGCGAAAAATTTGTTGTCTTGTCAGCCATTTCTTAGCTTCATAGTCCCATATCTCGCGAACGGATTGACCTAACCCAAAAATTCCTGTTGTGTCTGAAAGTAGAAGCTCGCCCGATTATAACGGTATGTGTATTTTCTCCCTAGGCCATTCTGGTTAAGCGTTTGGAGCAGCAGATTTGCGAAAAATTTGTTGCCTTCTCAACCATTTCTTGGCTTCAAACTCCCATATCTCGCGAACGGATTGACCTAACCCAAAAATTCCTATTGCATTTGAAAGTAGAAACTCGCCCGATTACAACGGTTTGCGTATTTTTTCCCTAGGCCATTCTGGTTAAGCGTTTGGAGCAGCAGAATTGCGAAAAATTTGTTCTCTTCTCAACCATTTCTTAACTTCAAACTCCCATATCTCGCCAACGGATTGACCTAACCCAAAAATTCCTATTGCATCTGAAAGTAGAAACTCGCCCGATTACAACGGTATGTGTATTTTTTCCCTAGGCCATTCTGGTTAAGCGTTTCGAGCAGCAAAATTGCGAAAAATTTTTTGCCTTCTCAACCATTTCTTGGCTTCAAACTCCCATTTCTCGCGAACGGATTGACCTAACCCAAAAATTCCTGTTGTGTCTGAAAGTAGAAACTCGCCCGATTATAACGGTATGTGTATTTTTTCCCTAGGCCATTCTGGTTAAGCGTTTGGAGCAGCAGATTTGCGAAAAATTTGTTGCCTTCTCAACCATTTCTTGGCTTCAAACTCACATATCTCGCGAACGGATCGACCTAACCAAAAAATTCCTATTGCATCTGAAAGTAGAAACTCGCCCGATTACAGCTGTATGTGTGTTTTTTCCCTAGGCCATTCTGGTTAAGCGTTTGGAGCAGCAGAAGTGCGAAAAATTTGTTGTCTTGTCAGCCACTTCTTAGCTTCAAAGTCCCATATCTCGCGAACGGTTTGACCTAACCCAAAAATTCCTATTGCATCTGAAAGTAGAAACTCGCCCGATTACAGCGGTATGTGTATTTTATCCCAAGGCCATTCTGCTTAAGCGTTTGGAGCAGCAGAATTCCGAAAAATTTGTTGTCTTCTCAACCATTTCTTAGCTTCAAACTCCCATATCTCGCGAACGGATTGACCTAACCGAAAAATTCCTATTGCACCTGAAAGTAGAAGCTCGCCCGATTACAACGGTATGCGTATTTTTCCCCTAGGCCAATCTGGTTAAGCTATTGGAGCAGCAGAAGTGCGAAAAATTTGTTCTCTTCTCAACCATTTCTTAGCTTCAAACTCTCATATCTCGCGAACGGATTGACCTAACCCAAAAATTCCTATTGCATTTGAAAGTAGAAACTCGCCCGATTACAAGGGTATGCGTATTTTTTTCCTAGGCCATTCTGGTTAAGCGTTTGGAGCAGCAGAATTGCGAAAAATTTGTTCTCTTCTCAACCATTTCTTAGCTTCAAACTCCCATATCTCGCGAACGGATTGACCAAACCCAAAAATTCCTGTTGCGTCTGTAAGTAGAAACTCGCCCGATTACAACGGTATGTGTGTTTCTTCCCTAGGCCATTCTGGTTAAGCGTTTGGAGCAGCAGATTTGCGAAAAATTTGTTGTCTTCTCAACCATTTCTTAGCTTCAAACTCCCATATCTCGCGAACGGATTGACCTAACCCAAAAATTCCTATTGCATTTGAAAGTAGAAACTCGCCGATTGCAACTGTTTGCGTATTTTTTCCCTAGGCCATTCTGGTTAAGCGTTTGGAGTAGCAGATTTGCGAAAAATTTGTTGTCTTGTCAACCATTTCTTAGCTTCAAACTCCCATATCTCGCGAACGGATTAACCTAACCCAAAAATTCCTATTGCATTTGAAAGTAGAAACTCGCCCGATTGCAACTGTTTGCGTATTTTTTTCCCTAGGCCATTCTGGTTAAGCGATTGGAGCAGCAGAAGTGCGAAAAATTTGTTGTCTTGTCAGCCATTTCTTAGCTTCATAGTCCCATATCTCGCGAACGGATTGACCTAACCCAAAAATTCCTGTTGTGTCTGAAAGTAGAAACTCGCCCGATTATAACGGTATGTGTATTTTCTCCCTAGGCCATTCTGGTTAAGCGTTTGGAGCAGCAGATTTGCGAAAAATTTGTTGCCTTCTCAACCATTTCTTGGCTTCAAACTCCCATATCTCGCGAACGGATTGACCTAACCCAAAAATTCCTATTGCATTTGAAAGTAGAAACTCGCCCGATTACAACGGTTTGCGTATTTTTTCCCTAGGCCATTCTGGTTAAGCGTTTGGAGCAGCAGAATTGCGAAAAATTTGTTCTCTTCTCAACCATTTCTTAACTTCAAACTCCCATATCTCGCGAACGGATTGACCTAACCCAAAAATTCCTATTGCATCTGAAAGTAGAAACTCGCCCGATTACAACGGTATGTGTATTTTTTCCCTAGGCCATTCTGGTTAAGCGTTTCGAGCAGCAAAATTGCGAAAAATTTTTTGCCTTCTCAACCATTTCTTGGCTTCAAACTCCCATTTCTCGCGAACGGATTGACCTAACCCAAAAATTCCTGTTGTGTCTGAAAGTAGAAACTCGCCCGATTATAACGGTATGTGTATTTTTTCCCTAGGCCATTCTGGTTAAGCGTTTGGAGCAGCAGATTTGCGAAAAATTTGTTGCCTTCTCAACCATTTCTTGGCTTCAAACTCACATATCTCGCGAACGGATCGACCTAACCAAAAAATTCCTATTGCATCTGAAAGTAGAAACTCGCCCGATTACAGCTGTATGTGTGTTTTTTCCCTAGGCCATTCTGGTTAAGCGTTTGGAGCAGCAGAAGTGCGAAAAATTTGTTGTCTTGTCAGCCATTTCTTAGCTTCAAAGTCCCATATCTCGCGAACGGTTTGACCTAACCCAAAAATTCCTATTGCATCTGAAAGTAGAAACTCGCCCGATTACAACGGTATGTGTATTTTATCCCAAGGCCATTCTGGTTAAGCGTTTGGAGCAGCAGAATTCCGAAAAATTTGTTGTCTTCTCAACCATTTCTTAGCTTCAAACTCCCATATCTCGCGAACGGATTGACATAACCGAAAAATTCCTATTGCACCTGAAAGTAGAAGCTCGCCCGATTACAACGGTATGTGTATTTTTCCCCTAGGCCAATCTGGTTAAGCTATTGGAGCAGCAGAAGTGCGAAAAATTTGTTCTCTTCTCAACCATTTCTTAGCTTCAAACTCTCATATCTCGCGAACGGATTGACCTAACCCAAAAATTCCTATTGCATTTGAAAGTAGAAACTCGCCCGATTACAACGGTATGCGTATTTTTTTCCTAGGCCATTCTGGTTAAGCGTTTGGAGCAGCAGAATTGCGAAAAATTTGTTCTCTTCTCAACCATTTCTTAGCTTCAAACTCCCATATCTCGCGAACGGATTGACCAAACCCAAAAATTCCTGTTGCGTCTGAAAGTAGAAACTCGCCCGATTACAACGGTATGTGTGTTTCTTCCCTAGGCCATTCTGGTTAAGCGTTTGGAGCAGCAGATTTGCGAAAAATTTGTTGTCTTCTCAACCATTTCTTAGCTTCAAACTCCCATATCTCGCGAACGGATTGACCTAACCCAAAAATTCCTATTGCATTTGAAAGTAGAAACTCGCCCGATTGCAACTGTTTGCGTATTTTTTCCCTAGGCCATTCTGGTTAAGCGTTTGGAGTAGCAGATTTGCGAAAAATTTGTTGTCTTGTCAACCATTTCTTAGCTTCAAACTCCCATATCTCGCGAACGGATTAACCTAACCCAAAAATTCCTATTGCATTTGAAAGTAGAAACTCGCCCGATTGCAACTGTTTGCGTATTTTTTTCCCTAGGCCATTCTGGTTAAGCGTTTGGAGCAGCAGAATTGCGAAAAATTTTTTGCCCTCTCAATCATTTCTTGGCTTCAAACTCCCATATCTCGCGAACGGACTGACCTAACCAAAAAATTCCTATTGTATCTGAAAGTAGAAACACGCCCGATTACAGCTGTATGTGTGTTTTTTCCCTAGGCCATTCTGGTTAAGCGTTTGGGGCAGCAGAATTGCGAAAAATTTGTTTTCTTCTCAACCATTTCTTAGCTTCAAACTCCCATATCTCGCGAACGGATTGACCTAACCCAAAAATTCCTATTGCATTTGAAAGTAGAAACTCGCCCGATTACAACGGTATGCGTATTTTTTTCCTAGGCCATTCTGGTTAAGCGTTTGGAGCAGCAGAATTGCGAAAAATTTGTTCTCTTCTCAACCATTTCTTAACTTCAAACTCCCATATCTCGCGAACGGATTGACCTAACCCAAAAATTCCTATTGCATCTGAAAGTAGAAACTCGCCCGATTACAACGGTATGTGTATTTTTTCCCTAGGCCATTCTGGTTAAGCGTTTCGAGCAGCAAAATTGCGAAAAATTTTTTGCCTTCTCAACCATTTCTTGGCTTCAAACTCCCATTTCTCGCGAACGGATTGACCTAACCCAAAAATTCCTGTTGTGTCTGAAAGTAGAAACTCGCCCGATTTTAACGGTATGTGTATTTTTTCCCTAGGCCATTCTGGTTAAGCGTTTGGGGCAGCAGAATTTGCGAAAAATTTGTTCTCTTCTCAACCATTTCTTAGCTTCAAACTCCCATATCTCGCGAACGGATTGACCTAACCAAAAAATTCCTATTGCATTTGAAAGTAGAAATTCGCCCGATTACAACGGTATGCGTATTTTTTTCCTAGGCCATTCTGGTTAAGCGTTTGGAGCAGCAGAATTGCGAAAAATTTGTTCTCTTCTCAACCATTTCTTAGCTTCAAACTCCCATATCTCGCGAACGGATTGACATAACCGAAAAATTCCTATTGCACCTGAAAGTAGAAGCTCGCCCGATTACAACGGTATGTGTATTTTTCCCCTAGGCCAATCTGGTTAAGCTATTGGAGCAGCAGAAGTGCGAAAAATTTGTTCTCTTCTCAACCATTTCTTAGCTTCAAACTCTCATATCTCGCGAACGGATTGACCTAACCCAAAAATTCCTATTGCATTTGAAAGTAGAAACTCGCCCGATTACAACGGTATGCGTATTTTTTTCCTAGGCCATTCTGGTTAAGCGTTTGGAGCAGCAGAATTGCGAAAAATTTGTTCTCTTCTCAACCATTTCTTAGCTTCAAACTCCCATATCTCGCGAACGGATTGACCAAACCCAAAAATTCCTGTTGCGCCTGAAAGTAGAAACTCGCCCGATTACAACGGTATGTGTGTTTCTTCCCTAGGCCATTCTGGTTAAGCGTTTGGAGCAGCAGATTTGCGAAAAATTTGTTGTCTTCTCAACCATTTCTTAGCTTCAAACTCCCATATCTCGCGAACGGATTGACCTAACCAAAAAATTCCTATTGCATTTGAAAGTAGAAACTCGCCCGATTGCAACTGTTTGCGTATTTTTTCCCTAGGCCATTCTGGTTAAGCGTTTGGAGTAGCAGATTTGCGAAAAATTTGTTGTCTTGTCAACCATTTCTTAGCTTCAAACTCCCATATCTCGCGAACGGATTAACCTAACCCAAAAATTCCTATTGCATTTGAAAGTAGAAACTCGCCCGATTGCAACTGTTTGCGTATTTTTTTCCCTAGGCCATTCTGGTTAAGCGTTTGGAGCAGCAGAATTGCGAAAAATTTTTTGCCCTCTCAACCATTTCTTGGCTTCAAACTCCCATATCTCGCGAACGGACTGACCTAACCAAAAAATTCCTATTGTATCTGAAAGTAGAAACACGCCCGATTACAGCTGTATGTGTGTTTTTTCCCTAGGCCATTCTGGTTAAGCGTTTGGGGCAGCAGAATTGCGAAAAATTTGTTGTCTTCTCAACCATTTCTTAGCTTCAAACTCCCATATCTCGCGAACGGATTGACCTAACCCAAAAATTCCTATTGCATGTGAAAGTAGAAACTCGCCCGATTACAACGGTATGCGTATTTTTTTCCTAGGCCATTCTGGTTAAGCGTTTGGAGCAGCAGAATTGCGAAAAATTTGTTCTCTTCTCAACCATTTCTTAACTTCAAACTCCCATATCTCGCGAACGGATTGACCTAACCCAAAAATTCCTATTGCATCTGAAAGTAGAAACTCGCCCGATTACAACGGTATGTGTATTTTTTCCCTAGGCCATTCTGGTTAAGCGTTTCGAGCAGCAAAATTGCGAAAAATTTTTTGCCTTCTCAACCATTTCTTGGCTTCAAACTCCCATTTCTCGCGAACGGATTGACCTAACCCAAAAATTCCTATTGCATTTGAAAGTAGAAACTCGCCCGATTACAACGGTATGCGTATTTTTTTCCTAGGCCATTCTGGTTAAGCGTTTGGAGCAGCAGAATTGCGAAAAATTTGTTCTCTTCTCAACCATTTCTTAGCTTCAAACTCCCATATCTCGCGAACGGATTGACCAAACCCAAAAATTCCTGTTGCGTCTGAAAGTAGAAACTCGCCCGATTACAACGGTATGTGTGTTTCTTCCCTAGGCCATTCTGGTTAAGCGTTTGGAGCAGCAGATTTGCGAAAAATTTGTTGTCTTCTCAACCATTTCTTAGCTTCAAACTCCCATATCTCGCGAACGGATTGACCTAACCCAAAAATTCCTATTGCATTTGAAAGTAGAAACTCGCCCGATTGCAACTGTTTGCGTATTTTTTCCCTAGGCCATTCTGGTTAAGCGTTTGGAGTAGCAGATTTGCGAAAAATTTGTTGTCTTGTCAACCATTTCTTAGCTTCAAACTCCCATATCTCGCGAACGGATTAACCTAACCCAAAAATTCCTATTGCATTTGAAAGTAGAAACTCGCCCGATTGCAACTGTTTGCGTATTTTTTTCCCTAGGCCATTCTGGTTAAGCGTTTGGAGCAGCAGAATTGCGAAAAATTTTTTGCCCTCTCAATCATTTCTTGGCTTCAAACTCCCATATCTCGCGAACGGACTGACCTAACCAAAAAATTCCTATTGTATCTGAAAGTAGAAACACGCCCGATTACAGCTGTATGTGTGTTTTTTCCCTAGGCCATTCTGGTTAAGCGTTTGGGGCAGCAGAATTGCGAAAAATTTGTTTTCTTCTCAACCATTTCTTAGCTTCAAACTCCCATATCTCGCGAACGGATTGACCTAACCCAAAAATTCCTATTGCATTTGAAAGTAGAAACTCGCCCGATTACAACGGTATGCGTATTTTTTTCCTAGGCCATTCTGGTTAAGCGTTTGGAGCAGCAGAATTGCGAAAAATTTGTTCTCTTCTCAACCATTTCTTAACTTCAAACTCCCATATCTCGCGAACGGATTGACCTAACCCAAAAATTCCTATTGCATCTGAAAGTAGAAACTCGCCCGATTACAACGGTATGTGTATTTTTTCCCTAGGCCATTCTGGTTAAGCGTTTCGAGCAGCAAAATTGCGAAAAATTTTTTGCCTTCTCAACCATCTCTTGGCTTCAAACTCCCATTTCTCGCGAACGGATTGACCTAACCCAAAAATTCCTGTTGTGTCTGAAAGTAGAAACTCGCCCGATTATAACGGTATGTGTATTTTTTCCCTAGGCCATTCTGGTTAAGCGTTTGGGGCAGCAGAATTGCGAAAAATTTGTTCTCTTCTCAACCATTTCTTAGCTTCAAACTCCCATATCTCGCGAACGGATTGACCTAACCAAAAAATTCCTATTGCATTTGAAAGTAGAAACTCGCCCGATTACAACGGTATGCGTATTTTTTTCCTAGGCCATTCTGGTTAAGCGTTTGGAGCAGCAGAATTGCGAAAAATTTGTTCTCTTCTCAACCATTTCTTAGCTTCAAACTCCCATATCTCGCGAACGGATTGACATAACCGAAAAATTCCTATTGCACCTGAAAGCAGAAGCTCGCCCGATTACAACGGTATGTGTATTTTTCCCCTAGGCCAATCTGGTTAAGCTATTGGAGCAGCAGAAGTGCGAAAAATTTGTTCTCTTCTCAACCATTTCTTAGCTTCAAACTCTCATATCTCGCGAACGGATTGACCTAACCCAAAAATTCCTATTGCATTTGAAAGTAGAAACTCGCCCGATTACAACGGTATGCGTATTTTTTTCCTAGGCCATTCTGGTTAAGCGTTTGGAGCAGCAGAATTGCGAAAAATTTGTTCTCTTCTCAACCATTTCTTAGCTTCAAACTCCCATATCTCGCGAACGGATTGACCAAACCCAAAAATTCCTGTTGCGTCTGAAAGTAGAAACTCGCCCGATTACAACGGTATGTGTGTTTCTTCCCTAGGCCATTCTGGTTAAGCGTTTGGAGCAGCAGATTTGCGAAAAATTTGTTGTCTTCTCAACCATTTCTTAGCTTCAAACTCCCATATCTCGCGAACGGATTGACCTAACCAAAAAATTCCTATTGCATTTGAAAGTAGAAACTCGCCCGATTGCAACTGTTTGCGTATTTTTTCCCTAGGCCATTCTGGTTAAGCGTTTGGAGTAGCAGATTTGCGAAAAATTTGTTGTCTTGTCAACCATTTCTTAGCTTCAAACTCCCATATCTCGCGAACGGATTAACCTAACCCAAAAATTCCTATTGCATTTGAAAGTAGAAACTCGCCCGATTGCAACTGTTTGCGTATTTTTTTCCCTAGGCCATTCTGGTTAAGCGTTTGGAGCAGCAGAATTGCGAAAAATTTTTTGCCCTCTCAACCATTTCTTGGCTTCAAACTCCAATATCTCGCGAACGGACTGACCTAACCAAAAAATTCCTATTGTATCTGAAAGTAGAAACACGCCCGATTACAGCTGTATGTGTGTTTTTTCCCTAGGCCATTCTGGTTAAGCGTTTGGGGCAGCAGAATTGCGAAAAATTTGTTGTCTTCTCAACCATTTCTTAGCTTCAAACTCCCATATCTCGCGAACGGATTGACCTAACCCAAAAATTCCTATTGCATTTGAAAGTAGAAACTCGCCCGATTACAACGGTATGCGTATTTTTTTCCTAGGCCATTCTGGTTAAGCGTTTGGAGCAGCAGAATTGCGAAAAATTTGTTCTCTTCTCAACCATTTCTTAACTTCAAACTCCCATATCTCGCGAACGGATTGACCTAACCCAAAAATTCCTATTGCATCTGAAAGTAGAAACTCGCCCGATTACAACGGTATGTGTATTTTTTCCCTAGGCCATTCTGGTTAAGCGTTTCGAGCAGCAAAATTGCGAAAAATTTTTTGCCTTCTCAACCATTTCTTGGCTTCAAACTCCCATTTCTCGCGAACGG